>NC_086187.1:10631000-10962500 GCF_023053635.1 Elgaria multicarinata webbii | reverse complement strand
TCCGGACCGTTTTCAAAGGCAGCCCCACGTATAACGCATTGCAGTAATCCAAACGAGAGGTTATCAGAGCATGGATAACTGTAGATAGGCTATGTCTGTCCAGATAAGGGCACAGTTGGTATATCAGCCTAAGCTGATAAAAGGTGCTCTTTGCCACTGAGTTCACCTGTGCCTCAAGTGACAGTTCTGGATCCAAGAGCACCCCCAAACTACGGACCCAATCCTATAGGTTCCACTCACCTCTGGGTCCGCCGGTTTCCTGCGGGATGGCTCTCCTCCATTCTAAGCATCATGGGCTAAGGGTGCCCAGCATTAGCTAATCACAGGGAAATTATGGCTGTAAATTGTGATGTTTACGGCATTTGTGGCAGTAAAGCACTTCCTTTTATTTATGGATAAGGAGGCACTTTACAGCCAGAAATGCCGTAAAGTATGCAATGTATGGCTGTAATTTTCCGGCAGTTGGCTAATAGTGGCCGCCGTTAGCTTATCCCGCCATTTAGAATGGAGAAGAGCCACTCCGTGAAATCTGACGGATGCGATAAAACTCCAGGGAAATCCGTGTGGTCCCAAACAGCTTGGATTTCCCCGCAGAGGAACCCCCTCCCCAAGACTGGACGTCAGGGGGCTCCCATCACCACCGGACTGCATCCTATCCATTTACTTTCTCAATCACCAGAAGAGCCAACCTGTTTCAAAACGTAGGACGTGAGCGGCAGCTGAATGTATCAGCATTTATTAAGGGCAAATTTCACCTTCAGTATGTCTGATGAGCTTTTCTAAACATTGCAAAGTATTTGTCTTCGGACACCTCGTTCAAACTAGCATGACTAATGCAAAGTGTGGATGAGCCGTGCTCCGAGGACATATCTTTATTGTAAAGGACGATGGGCAAACAGCCGCACTGATGGTTCTTTTGATTTTAAACAAAATTACATCTGCATTTCTAGAATGCAGAACATTTTTACAATCCTTACCTCATTCATCTTTATAACTGTGGCAATTCCTGCCTGAACCAAAGTTAAAGACTATTACTTTGGAGTAAGCCTTATTCAACTCAGTAGAATTTTCTTTTGAGTAAACATGCGTCAGATTATGCTGCAAGTTTAAGTCCAGTACTACTGGGCCAGACCTACGCTGTGCATCAAATCGTTAAGATCCCATCCTGGTAATGCTATATCCCGCTTGTGCATTTATACCTTGTGGGACACACAAGGCCATTTGCTGTGGTATTTTGGATGACATGGAATAAAAAGCATGTAATAATGCTATGAAAGCAGCATATGGAATATGTAATGTGTCCCAACAGTTATCAATGCACTTCAATACTGCTATAAAGCAGTAGTGTAGATCTAGCCTAGACTTCGTTAAAGGCTTGTTAGTCTGTCTGTCGCCATGGGCAACATCCATTTAGGACACATTTAGGGCACAACCCTATGCATGTTTAGACAGGAAAATCATAGAATAGTAGAGTTGGAAGGGGCCTCTAAGGCCATCGAGTCCAACGCCCTGCTCAATGCAGGAATCCACCCTAAAACATACCTGACAGATGGTTGTCCAGCTGCCTCTTGAAGGCCTCTAGTGTGGGAGAACCCACCACCTCCCTAGGAAACTGGTTCCATTGTCGTACTGCTCTAACAGTCAGGAAGTTTTTCCTGATGTCCAGCTGGAATCTGGCTTCCTGTAACTTGAGCCCATTATTCCATGTCCTGCACTCTGGATGACCAAGAAGAGATCCTGGCCCTCCTCTGTGACAACCTTTTAAGTATTTGAAGAGTGCTATCATGTCTCCCCTCAATTTCCTCTTCTCCAGGCTAAACATGCCCAGTTCTTTTAGTCTCTCCTCATAGGGCTTTGTTTCCAGACCCCTGATCATCCTGGTTGCCCTCCTCTGAACACGCTCCAGCTTGTCCACGTCCTTCTTGAATTGTGGAGCCCAGATCTAGTATGTCTAAACAAAGGCGGCACCCTTAAGCTCTTTAAGTCCTCCTACCAAATTCAGTCGGAGAGTTAAGCATGTGCTTAAATCTTTCTCATTGATATCCAAGAGCCATAGAAGTGCTTAACTTTGCCTGGATCGCTCCCATTATATATAATCCGCCAGCCACGTCCTATCCAACCAATGCATTTACATTTCAAGCACTGAGAGCACTTAGCATACCTTATCTCATTAATCCTTGCATCTCATTAATCCTATGAATTTGAACAGAATTTCATATTTCAGATGCATTTATGTGGGAGAGAAAAAGTTAATGGCATGGCTTGCCAGGAGGCTGAGATCTGACGTAGGATATTTCACAGCTCAAATGTCAATGCTTTAAGCACTGTGGCAGCTCAGTTCCAGCCGGGATGTATGGAGATGTCCCATTGGCAACCCCAAACGCAAGCACGAATGGAGTGCTTGATCTCCGGCAATGTTCACGAATTCCTGAACTTGTGTTCACATTCACAAAATGCGCACTTGAAAATGCACCGCTTTCTCAAAGCGTAGCACTTTTCCCTGTTTGAATGAACGAAAAAAGGTCGTGACAAATGAGAATGGGAGTGAGCTGAACTGAACTTTGAAGTGGAATTCAGACAATTCCAGCGAGCTTGAGCATCCTTGGGTTTCCCACTCCTACATACGTGAGAAAAATGGGGCTTGCTGTTCTCAAATCAAACTGACCAGATCTCTTTAGCATTAGAGCAGCTTTTCCCAACATGGTGCTGTTGTTGGACTGCAATACCCATAATCCCTGACCATTGGCCATGTTGGTATTCTGGTTGGAATTCAAGGTGTTGGTAATGACGTTTGAAGCCCTAAACAGCTTGGGACCTCGATACTTGAGGGAACGCCTCTCCTTATATATGCCTGCCCGAGACTTGAGATCTGTTGGAGGAGCCCTTCTCTACATCCCACCAGCACAACACATTCGCTTTCTCCATTGTGGCCCCCTGACTGTGGAATGCCCTCCCCTTGGAGGCCCGACTGGCACCAATGTTGAGTTTATTCCGGCGCCAAGTGAAAACATGGCTTTTTAACAAAGCTTTTAATGGCTGAATTCACCAAGTTGGCACATTGTTTTCACTGTTTTAATAGTTTTACTGCTTTAAAATTATAAATAGTAGTAGTAATTTATTAATGCTTAGGCCATAGGCCATTCACATACAGAATACATACACTATGAAGAAACAACAATATAAAAGTACTACATATAATCACAAACAGTTCATACATAATAAAAGAATAAAATTCAGTACAATTAAAAGCATAATTTGAATATAAAATTTGTAGTTAAATAAGTGCGTCTCCAGCACACAGTCAACTGCATTTTCAGTAATAAATCTTGCCCGAATTTTCATTGCTGCCAGGGCAAAAAGAGATACTTTGTGCATTACCCTAGAGTCAGTGTCAGACAGGAGATAGAAAATCTTTTCTGAAGTGGTATTGAAGTGTAGTTGATACAGAATAGATTCCAAAAATTTGGTTCTTGGTTCAGAGTATAAAAACCAGAAGAACAAATAATGAGGCAGATCCTCAATTTCTGGGTCCCCACAAATACACAGACGGAGGGCCAAAGGGGTGCTCTGATATCTGCCATAGTTAAAAATGTATTCCCGAAGTTTCTCCCTTGAGTTCAAGACAGAAAAGTTGTCAAGAGCAGGATACAATTCAAGCAACTTGTAATATCTTGAGCTCCAGCTTTTGCAGTTTGATAGCTGTTCAAAACATAGCTTGGGGAAAATCCTAACTGAGGAATCCTGTACAATTCTCCAATAGTTAAATAAAATAAAGTGAATGCGAGATCTAATAGAGGGGAGATCTACTTCTGTCCGGACCGATGCTGCAGGAGTGCCTGGAGGAAGTCTTAACAGTTTTTAAGAAATGTGTTCTGAAGTACCTCCAGTTTAACCATTTGAGAGTCATAAATTATAAATAGTTTTAACTTTGTTTATGGTTTAATTTGTTTTTAGCTGTGTATATTTACTTTTTTATACTGTATGCTTTTATATCTGTACACTGCCCTGAGATCTTATTGATATAGGGTGGGATATAAATGTTTTAAAGAAATAAATAAATGATGGGATTTGAAATACCAAACACCTGGAGGACACAATGTCAGGGAACACTGCCTTAGAGGAAGAGGATTGGGACCGAAAGACCTAGGGCATGGCTACACCAGCCGTTTATCCCGGGATCATCCCTGTGCATCTAGGGCCTTAGCTAGACCTACCATTTAGCCTGCAACAGAGGAGGGAAGATCCCGTGATGTGTTTATCGCGAGATCCCTCCTCTGTTTACATGCGACGCGCAACGACCTCAGAAGAAGAGTCACGCCAGCAATTTTAAAACATTTTTTTAAAGGGGCAGCAGCGCATGAACGCCAAAGGTAAGTGGTTTTTTTTTTTTAAAAAAAAAATTAAAGTACTTTCCCCACTCCCCCCACCCTACCCCCAATGGGCGCAGCGCTCCTCCTGGCTCCTCGCGAGGAATTGTGCAGAGGTGGGAGTTGAGCCCCCGGTCTCGGGCTCAGCCCGGGACTGCGGAAAAACCGGGCCTAAAGGAGAGGGTGAGATCCTGGGGCAAGGGAGGGATGATCATGTGGACGCACAGGGACGATCCCTGGGATCACCCCAGGATAAAGCCCCATCTAGCTATGGCCTAAATGACACACGGGGATCCTGGGAGCAGTCAAGGATGATCCTTCCATTTTCATGGGATAATCCTTAGGTGTAGAAAGGGCCCTAGAGAAAGTGCAGGTGGATGGACTAAGTGGAAAGCCAGGGGTGGGGTTGTTTGACTACAGCTCCCATCATCTCCCACCATTGGGTATGCTGGCTAGGGCTGATGGGGGTTGGAGTCCAACAACATCTCCAGGGCCACACAAGCACAGTGTGTGGCACTGCAGAACCGATTTAACCAGAGTGGTGGAGTGGTGTGTTTTTCACCAGTTGGGTGCACTTGGTGCAAGCATTGACCCTGCTCGAGCACTTACAAGGCCACAAGAGCGCTGGGCAACCATCCGCCCTCGCACCAAAATTGTGCACCCTCCCCCATTGTACAGCGATTCCATAGGAGGAATAGGAGGGGAATTGAACATGCCATCTCCATTGTAGCCCTATCCTTTTAAAACACGTTGTCCATTTTGCCCTCTGGGGCAGACTTTAAAATCCTTAGACATACACCTTAAAAAAAAAAAAAGTATGAAGAATATCTTAAAGAAGGCACTAGAAGGAATGAAGTAAAAGGGGGAGAAGTCACCACACTTTGTCCTCCAGTTCAAAAATGGGACCATATAATCTCTCGTAGGTCTGATGAAGGAACTAATGCAATTACTCCGCTCATTCATGCAGGACCAAGTTCATGTTCCAAATTAGAGGTGACTTGTTATGAGAGACACTTTGTCTTAGTAGCTCATTTTTCACCAGGTGTCAAAGATTACTCTTTTATTCCCTTCTACCATGAACTGTGTGTAATTATAGGTAGCATTGCTGGTAGGGCTCCTTTTCTAGAAGGTTTCAAACATGGTGGTATTCTGTAAGTATTTTTGTGCTGGGCCTTCTTCAATGCTGTGCAGCATCAGAATTCTGCAACCAGGCAAAACAAATTCTGTGCCAAAAAGAGGGAGCTGGATTTCGTGATCTGCATACATTATTTTCGGGCTGCGCCAAACATTTGATGATGGCAAATTTTGATGCAATTCTTGGTGGAGGGTAAAATGGATGAGGGATTTAGAGAGGCCCTGAAATATTTCAGATGGCTTATATGGGACATTTACCACTTTGGTGAGCAGTGATGGTTTTTTGTCCTTAATTTTTAGTTATTTTTATTTGCTTAAACGTTGTTTAAAAATGTATTTTTGCTGTTGATGTTGGTGGTGGCAGCAGCAGTAGGGCACATGTAATTTAGGAAAGGTAAGGAATCATATGTCTTCACAAAATGTGGCAGCCAGGTTGGTCATGGGTACTTCTACGGGTGACCATATTACACTAACTTTAGAGTACTTCACTGGTTGCCAGTTAGTTTCTGGGTGAAGTATAAAGTGTTGGTCATTACCTTTAAAGCCCTACATGGAGTTTTGCAGAATTTAGGCAAATGGGCACAACTTCCGTACTAACAGAGATGTTGTCTCTTAAAGAGGCCTGGCCTGTTTTAGCAATGTCAAGCTGCAATGATATTGCAATACAATCTCCTCTGGAGGCAGAAGAACAAGCTACTGGGGTCTTTTTGGAGAACCATGTTCTGGGGAGGTGGAGTTGTGTCCCTGAAGCATTCTTTTGAAGACAAAGGCTTGGGATCTATTGTGAGGATACAGGTTCAGGTAGGGTGACTATATGAAAAGGAGGATAGGGCTCTTGCATCTTTAACAGTTGCATAGAAAAGGAAATTTCAGCAGAGTGAAATTCCCTCTTTATCACAACAGTTAAAGCTGCAGCAGCTATACCAGAGTGATCAGATACAAAAGAGGGCAGGGCTCCTGCAGCTTTAACCATTGTGATGAAGAGGGAATTTCACCAGGTTCTCCATACATACAAATGACACCTGCTGAAATTTCCTTTTCAATACAACTGTTAAAGATACAGGAGCCCTGTCTTCCTTTTCATATGGTCCCCCTAGTTCAGGGTCCAGCTGTCATGAATTATAGAGCCTTTTTGTAGGAGACTGAAGTCAAAGTAGTAACACGCACACACCCTTCCTGGAATGCAAATTCAATACATTTCCTCAGCACTACAGCTGTGCTGCAGTCCACCTAAATATTATTTTAATTCAAGTTCATTTAATTCAGGTCATGAACAAGGATAAATCCTGATTTTTGGCTATGTATATGTAGTTTAATATTACTTCCACTGATGTTAACTGTGCCCCACCCCAAAAATCCCAGAGGGCAAATCAGTTAAAATATATTTTAAATAGAATGGAATTGACTGGTTTGACTCCATGAACTAACAATAACTGGGAATTAGATTTATAAAGTGCCAAAGTGCAACCTGCAAACTCTGTTCAGGACTTTGTCATTGTAGAGAGTATTTATACATTGCTATGAAACAGCAAGCCATTTTTTAATTATACATGAAGTCTGCAAGGTGTGAAATTTAATGCAATGTCCTCCCAGGCCAAGAATGTTTAATAGAGGGTTGAAAAGCATTCCATACTCCTATGGGCATTTGTAAACGCTACTACCCATCTATCTAGCAAGGGGTTGGTGGATTCTTAGAATCATGGAAGAGTAGAGTTAGAAAGGGCCTATAAGGCCATCGAGTCCAACCCCCTGCTCAGTGAAGGAATCCACAGCTGATACAAAAGCAGGAAGCAATGAAAATATGACTAGCAGGCTCAACTTAATCAGAAACTAATGCTTGCAGGGTTCATTGGAAGAACTGAACTTCACCTAAGCTGATGTAGAATCATAGAATCATAGAATAGCAGAGTTGGAAGGGACCTACAAAGCCATTGAGTCCAACCCGCTGCTCAATGCAGGAATCCACTTTAAAGCATCCCTGTCAGATGGCTGTCCAGCTGCTTCTTGAAGGCCTCCAGTGTGGGAGAGCCCACAACCTCCCTAGGTCATTGGTTCCATTGTCGTACTGCTCTAACAGTCAGGAAGTTTATTATTATTATTATTATTATTATTATTATTATTATTATTATTTATTTATTTATATAGCACCATCAATGTACATGGTGCTGTACAGAGTAAAACAGTAAATAGCGAGACCCTGCTGCATAGGCTTACCTTCTAATAAAACCATGATAAAACAATAAGGAGGGGAAGAGAATGCAAACAGGCACAGGGTAGGGTAAGCAGGCACAGGGTAGGGTAAAACTAACAGTATAAAGTCAGAACAAAATCAAGTTTTAAAAGCTTTAGGAAAAAGAAAAGTTTTTAGCTGAGCTTTAAAAGCTGCGGTTGAGCTTGTAGTTCTCAAATGTTCTGGAAGAGCGTTCCAGGCATAAGGGGCAGCAGAAGAAAATGGACGAAGCCGAGCAAGGGAAGTAGAGACCCTTGGGCAGGCGAGAGACATGGCATCAGAGGAGCGAAGAGCATGAGCGGGGCAATAGTGTGAGATGAGAGAGGAGAGATAGGAAGGAGCTACACAGTGAAAAGCTTTGTAGGTCAACAGGAGAAGTTTATATTGGATTCTGAAGTGAATTGGAAGCCAATGAAGAGATTTCAGAAGTGAGTAACATGGTCAGAGCGGCGAGCCAAGAATATGATCTTAGCAGCAGAGTGGTGAACAGAAACCAACGGACTGATGTGAGAAGAAGGAAGGCCAGTGAGAAGAAGGTTGCAGTAGTCCAACCAAGAAATAACCAATGCATGAACAAGAGTCTTGGCAGAAGAGACAGACAAAAATGATCCTGATGTCCAGCTGGAATCTGGCTTCCTGTAACTTGAGCCCGTTATTCCGCGTCCTGCACTCTGGGAGGATCGAGAAGAGATCCTGGCCCTTCTCTGTGTGACAACCTTTCAAGTATTTGAAGAGTGCTCTCATGTTTGCCCTCAATCATCTCTTCTCCAGGCTAAACATGCCCAGTTTGTGCTGTTTGCCTTCAGTGTGTCCACTTGCATGGGAGAAGATGGGCTTAGAGTTTGATGGAAACCCACCTTCCTCCCTTTTTGGTGGCTTTTAGGGGGGGATAAATGCTCAGTGGGAAGCCCACACTCATCTCATGTTTTGTGTCCAGGTACCTCTCTCCTGCCACAAAAACTTATAATGTTTTTAGGGATGGAGGAACCACTCTATGCTGCAATTATCGAACCCCACTGAGTGGTGTGGGGCAAGTCTTGAGGCAGTCCTTGGGATGCTTGGCAATGGCTCCCGTGTGCCCACTCCTTGAGTGGGTCACCATTTCCCACAAAAATGGCAGCTCGCTCTTTTCCATTACTATTCCATTTGCACAAGTGTTGGCCTTAATGGGGAGATTTATGTGACATTATAGGCCTTTATGCCTGTAATGTTGCGGAAATAGCCCCTTTATGTCTGCCATTTAAATAAGATCAGATTCCTGGAAAGTATCGCCTGCCATTTTTATGCAAAATGGCAGCTCATTAAGCAGACAGGTGGCTGTCCAACATTGCCAAGCACCTCACGGACTGCCCTGCAGCTCACCCCAGGCTGCTCATCGAATTCGGTAAGCACCCAGCAAATGGATTCAGAAGCTGGGTGCTGCTTGGCCAGTGGGGTCTGGGTGTCAATTAGGGGGGGCATCCATTGGACTCCACACCACCCACCACAGACTCCCATGACTGTCACGTCTAACTTTACTGCTCCTGTTTTGGAAGAAGGTGTTTCAGGTAATCAATCAGAATTAGATTTGGAAATAGAGGAGGTGGCGCTAGACACTAGCCAGCCTGTAGCAGTGGGGGAGAAGGCTCTCACAGGCGATTCACCAGCTGGGAGTAAGCCCTCTCCAGAGCTTATCTCCTAAAGGCCAAATCCTACAGACACAGAGGGGAGTGAGGGTGCTTCCGGCAGCGAGCGTTCCAAAACACTAACTGATGCTAGAATCTGTCAGAAGCTGAAACGCACGGCACAAAAAGAAGCCGTGAGAAAGTCAGAGAGATAACGCCAGAACCAACCACCGCACCAGGCGCTTTGAAGTTATGGGCATTTGAGAAGTAACTTCTTTCTCTTCTTGAATGGACAATTGTCTTGCTTAGTTTGCATAGTGTTGCCTCAGGAGTCGTTTCCAAGAGGTAGCCTTTATTCAGGTAGAAGAGACATTTGTTGTGTAATAAAAGCTTTGTAGATTACTTAGCAAGCCTCATATTTTGCCTCCCATCGAAAGTACAAGCCTGCTGAGAGACATCCCTAATTATATCCTATGACTGAGAAGACATGGGGATCAGAGGATTTCTTCCTATGCTGGCAAGAGAGGTGGACTGAAATGCACCTTTGTTCATGCAAAGCAGACTCTAAATCCACAGCCACTATCCATGGCCTAGAAAGAGTAAACTGAGACATATGTTCTCTGTGTGTGTGCTCAATGAAGTGAGGAGGCTGAGGCCGAGGGTCACTATTCTGTGTGTGTTCCCTCCAGGCATGCTGTACTGCGAAGTTTGGTTTGGATCCAAACCTGTTCTCTCTTGAGACCTGTTTTTCAGTTCATTATGAATGGGAAAAGTGGTGCATTTTAAGAAAGTTATGCATTTCAGGAAAGCTGTGCGTGTTTCGAATGGCCCTTTAGCAAATGTGAATGCATGTTTGGGAATTTGCAACCGTGTTGGGGAACATGTACTCAGGGTTGAGAATGGGGCATTTTCACATGATTTACAAACTGAAAAGAAATTCTCATACATCCCAGCAATAAATGCTGCTGGATTCTGATTGGTTTAGTAGAGCTGAAAGGACCATATTTGGGGACCAGACACAGGCAGCTTCACAGATGCCCTGCCTTCCTAGTCTGATGCTCTGCACACTAGAGATGAATGGATTTTCTAAAACCCAATTCCCTCTGAATTTTGCATATTGTCAAATGCCTTTCATTTCATCGTCCACTCATTGGCTGAATCAGATTTTTTCCAATTTCCTGAATTTGTGCAATTTGCACTTGTGCAAATCCACACTTATGCAAATATCCCCAAATGTGCAAACCATTTGCACATTTGGTGGGGGGGGGGAATGCACATTTTCATCCAGTGGTTTTTTTTAAAAAAAATTTTTTACATATTCCTTTATGATTAAGTTTTCATAAAATTATAAAATATATTTTATAAAAAACCAGGTCTGCAAGTCTGCAGAATATGAGCAATGTCAGAAAAGCTCGCCTGCTGCTAAATCTGCTAGTCAGATTAATAGAAATCCAAACTCATTTGATTCTGTTGCAGACGTGTCCTCTTGCGTGTGCACTAGGAACAGATGGACTCACTTGCGTCCGGCTCTGTCGGACACCACCATTGCCTGCCCCTGCTTGTGGTGCTGTGGGAGCTTCTGTGTATTTCGGTGAGTGCCCAATGAAGCTGCAAGCCCATCCACCCTTGTCTGGAGCCTCCACTCTTGCGGACAATGGAGGCTCCAGAAATTACAGATTTCCTACCTTGTGCAAATGGCCGCCTGTAAAGGCTTCAATCATGCAAGATTCAATGCATGAATGGAGCCTTTAATCTTAAGGAAATGGGGCCATTATGACTGCCATTTAAGCAAGGTAGGAAATACATAATTTCTGGATCCTCCATTGTGTGTGACTACAGAGGCTCCGGAAGAGGGCGGACTGCTGCTGGGTGCCCATCCGGCTGCATCACACTCAAAGAGAGGCCTATGCAATGTGCTGTGGGCCAGTGAGCTGGGTCCACAGGGGAGTCCATTGGACTCCCTGACCCAGCCAGGTGCCCGCAACATCCCTAGAGGTGACAAAGAAGACTGAGCATGACACATTGCTTGCAGAACTGTGCATGGACACAAAGGAATGGATTCTCCAGTGCCGCAGTATGGCAGCCACACATCTCGAGGATCTGGTCAGGGGTGAGTTAGAAAAATGGGATGGAGGGGTGGGTTGAGAGCTGAGGAATCTGCCCCACCTACCCAAATTGCATATGATGGCCATTGAACAGGTCCTTCCGGCCGTCAGCAATACCGGCATGGATATTACGCAGTGATCACTTCTATAAATGAAATGAAATGTCGAATCCACTTCCCCTTCTAATTGGCTCGTCCCCTTTCTTCCCGCAATTATTTTCATTCATACAAGTTGGCTGATGGTTGTATGGCAAATTGAAACAGCTTAGATGGTCTTCCTGTAATTCTAGCAGGTGGAGAGCGAACTTTTAATTAAAAAGAAGATGTTTAAGCTAAATCACAGTTAAAATGTGCATTTTCTTCTGCCCTGAATCAAGGCAAAAATTAAATGCTTCAGATCGTACGGTTTTCTTTCAGAGCAACCAGAAGTACAAAGGGCGACGTGCTGAATTCAGAGAGGCTTGCTCTGTTTAATGTTCTGTTGTAAAACCACCTATAGACCTGGGGGGGAAACACACACCCAGGAACAACCAGTGTCTCCGTGCTTTCTTCTGCTGAAAATAAAATTTCAAACAGGATCTTTGAACCATTCAGTTTCCTTCTTGTGTCATTGGAAAATGGAACCACAATGGCAGTGGGCTAGGAATCAGCATAGCCCAATGGAACCATGAATGGAAAAAAACAAATTCTCAATGGGAATTCTTCCAGGTGCTTGCTCAGAATAAGGATGAGAGAACCAGGGGGTGAGGTGTATTCTTTGCCTGAAATGGGAAAAATCAAACATTTTTGTGTGCATTGTTAGAAGTGCAGGTTTTCCCCCACCCCATTGACTAAAGCATGAAAATGAGTATTTTTGGGGGAATAAATATTCATTTGGGGGCACAATCCTATCCATCCCTAGACAAAAAAATATATCTAAAACTCACCGTAGGGTGTTGTGGGATTTTATTACGTCTAAACTTGCATAGGACTGCACCTTTAAAGTGCACTTTTAATAATATATATATATATATATATATATATATATATATATATACAAACACACACACACACACACACACACACACACTTTTAATATGACGAAAAGGCCAGGAATGTACTCCCATTCAAAAATAGATAAATAAATGTACCCCGCTTGTATTCATGTTCAGTGTTGAGAATGGGGCAGGTTCCAATGGACTGCAAACTGAAAGGAAATAAATTCCTAGTTCAGAATCAGGGGGAAAAATCAGCTCCATCACTTGGTTCTCTTTAGATTCTTTCAGATTTGTTCTTAAAACCCCATCCATAAACATAAACTTCCATGTAAACCCTGGTCTCCACCCACAACTGAGATGAAGCATATCTCTGCATTTGCTATCATTCACTCCCTTTTTTTTTCTCTCTTTCTGGTTTAAATGTCAGCCTCACGGAACCTGCCATCCTCTAGATGTTCAGGACTACCACTTCTATCATCCCAAGCAACTGGGGATGATGGGAGTGCTAGTCCTGCTCATCTGGAGGGAAGGTTGAGGAAGGCTCCTGTTAGTTCTTTGGAGCAGAGGCATTGTCCTCGGCTTGCCCTGACCAGGGTTCAAAGAATTGTAGAACTAAAGTTTATATATCAGCATCTCTTTTCTCGCTCATAGTGGCTTTTCTAGATGGACATGACATGCTTTTCCAGGTCATGCTGTCTTTTAAAGATCCAGGAATTTCCTGACTATTGAGCATGTTTTAAATACCACTGCGTTCTGGATGTTCATGTAGATACAGGCCCAGTTTCTGAAGGTTTTCTGTGTAGTTTTTTGATATGATGCCAGTGACTGGTGTGGCTAACAGAACAATTGTGACCTTTTCCTGTTGCCATAGTTCTTTAACTTCCATGGCCAGTGGTGTATAATTTTCCTCTCTTTTCCTCTTCATTTTCTACAACATTTTTGACATTAGGTATTGCTGTGTCAATGAGGTTTGTTTGTTTGTTTATTTATTTATTTATTTATTTATTACATTTTTATACCACCCAATAGCCAAAGCTCTCTGGGCAGATCACAAAAATTAAAACCATAATAAAACAACCAACAGGTTAAAAGCACCAATACAAAATACAGTATAAAAAGCACAACCAGGATAAAACCACGCAGCAAAATTGATATAAGATTAAAATACAGAGTTAAAACAGTAAAATTTAAGTTAAAATTAAGTGTTAAAATACTGAGTGAATGAAAAGGTCTTCAGCTGGCGACGAAAGGAGTACAGTGTAGGCGCCAGACGGGCCTCTCTGGGGAGCTCGTTCCACAGCCTGGGTGCCACAGCGGAGAAAGCCCTTATTGTTTGCCTATAAGTGTTTTGTTGGGTCAGTTTCAAGGTATTGTCTTGTCCATATAAATTGTTTTATGATCTGCAGTTTCCAAGATTGTTTCGGGTGAGTATGTGTAATATACTGTAGGTTGTTCGATGATGTGGAATTTGATGGCCAGTTGTTGGTGAATTATTTTTGAAGCTGTGTCTGTCAGATGATTATGATTATGATTATGATTATGATTATGATCATGATCATGATCATCAGTTGGGCCTTGGATGTGTGTTTCATGAATGGTTTCATACCCTATTATTCAAGAAGGATGCAGACAAGCTGGAGCGTGTTCAGAGGAGGGCAACCAGGATGATCAGGGGTCTGGAAACAAAGACCCATGAAGAGAGACTGAAAGAACTGGGCATGTTTAACCTGGAGAAGAGAAGATTGAGGGGAGACATGATAGCACTCTTCAAATACTTAAAAGGTTGTCACACAGAGGAGGGACAGGATCTTTTCTCTATCATCCCAAGTGCAGGACATGGAATAATGGGCTGAAGTTACAGGAAGCCAGATTCCGGCTGGACATCAGGAAAAACTTCCTGACTGTTAGAGCAGTACGACAATGGAACCAGTTACCTAAGGAGGTTGTGGGCTCTCCCACACTAGAGGCCTTCAAGAGGCAGATGGACAACCATCTGTCAGGTATGCTTTAGGGTGGATTCCTGCATTGAGCGGTGGCTTATAGGCCCCTTCCAACTCTACAATTCTATGATTCTATGGCACATAGAAATCTACTTCTGAAATTATTGAGTTTGTGACCTGAGCTTGTTGAGTTTGTCTCTCAGCATTTTATCATCTAGATGATAAAAAGCATGGGGGGACAGAATGGAACCTTGTGGTACCCCACGGGTTAGCAGCCATGTTGTGGAACAAAAGTCCCCTCGCATCACCTCCAGAAATGAATGGTTCTCCCTTCTCCTTTCTGAACTTGGCAGCCTGAGGACTTTGTAAATTGGTGAGATATGTCAGCTGACAAAAGCTACTCTGCCCTCATCTCTTGTGTGTGACTTGCATGAGGGTCATATCGTAACTTCAGCGTTATGTCTTTGTTAGGGTCCTGTGCTTCAGTAATAGGCTCTTTCCATATTGTTATTGAATTTGAAGTGGGAGTTCAGGTACTATTGATTATTCTACAGACATAAAATAAACTTAAGCTCCCAACAATGCACACTTCCAGCCATAAAGAGGATGCATAATGCATGATTCAGAAACTTCAGAATAAATACAGGGAGGCCCGGAAGGCAGGGGTAGGGGCAGTGCAAAAGTTTGGGTGCTCTGATTTTTAAGGTCATTCTCAGTTGCCAATTCCCAAATCCTATCAAGTGCTGAAGATAACAAATTTGGAAACCCAGGCTTGGGATGTATCTTATGCCCGAGTCCAGATGAGAAGCCCAAAATGTTGAGCTTCCTCATTCATAACGTTCCCCCCCGAGCTTTGAAGATCTTAGATTTAAAGCCAGACCTCGAGTTCTGCCCGAAAGTGCATGAAAGGGAATCACAAGGCACAGCATTGAATCTCACTTGGCATGTGCTGATGAGTCGGACGTCAGCTTGTGGCCTGAAGGGAATGATTTTCCAAACTCTCTAAGGGTTCAGAAAGGGAGATAAAAGCCTTCACACTCCCCCCTTCTGTATTACTTCAAAGGAACCGGGAGAGGGGTGAAGAAGATATCCTCTGAGAGGGATGATAAGGAAGGCGAGAAAGATCAAGATTATGGTGAATTAAACTGCTCCTGGTTAGGAAATTCAAATGGCTGTATGGGGAGATGGGCTATATTAGAAAGATGGCAGTGGTGGTGTGTGTTTGTGTGTATGTTAGGGTGACCATATGGAAAGGAGGACTGGGCTCCTGTATCTTTAACAGCTGTACAGGTAAAAAAGAAGAATTTCAACAGGTATCATTTGTAGGCGTGCAGCACCTTGTGAAATTCCCTCTTTGTCACTACAGTTAAAGCTGCAGGAGCTCTGCCCTCTTTTGTATCTGATAACTGTTGTGACAAAGAGGGTATTTCACCTGGTGCTGCATGCCTACAAATGGCATCTGCTGAAATTCCCCTTTCATGCCTACAAATGGCATCTGCTGAAATTCCCCTTTCTATACAACTGTTAAAGGTACAGGAGCCCTGTTCTCCTTTTCATATGGTTACCCTAGTATGAAAGAGGCAGTGTCTAGAACTGTGGTTCCCAAACTTTGAAACCAGTAATCCCCATTCTTTGTACCATGAAGGAACAGCTCATATGCCACGAAAAGCAGATTAAGTAAGACTGCTGTCAGCGCAAAATATTCATGGACAGGGGAGGATTCCAACTGGAGCTCTGCATGAGTCACTATTCTGGCCTCACTTGCTGCCAATCAGCCTCTGGTGAGGAATATACAGTAGGTCTTGCCATAACTGGATGCTGTAGATCTCAACTCAGGTAGTCATTCTGTTGTTCCATGGTGATGAACCTCTTTCAGCCTGAATTCAATTTCAGACCCTTTCTACACCTAAGGATTATCCCAGGAAAATGTAGGGATCGTTCCTGCCTGCTCTCAGGATCCCCTGTGTGTCATTTGCATGCACAGGGATGATCCCAGGATGATCTCTGGAAAAAAGGCAGGTGTAGAAACTACCTCAGAGAATTCTCAGGGTTCACCTTCCAGTGGTAGGTGAGCTGAAAGCAGAGTGGAAGGGACCATTAGCAAAAGGAAGGGGGGTGGTAAACTTCCATATACTGGCATATTTCATCTTAAAGCTCTTACTCCCTTAGAAGAGGCATTTCAGCTTTTAAAATGGGGTCAGGATTCAATGAACAAGTAACCTCTCGTTCCCCCTTGCATAGTGAAAGGTTCTGCTGTCTTGGATTTTCTCTCTGCCTCCCTATTTAATTGCTCCATTTAATTGTTTCTTCTTGAATTGTGTTTCGATTGTCCTTCAATGGATCTATCAAAGTGGCATACAATAAGCACCAGGGTAAAAACACATATCCAAACTAGGGATGGATATTTCCCCCCCAAATTTCAGTTTCTCATTTTTCTAATCTTGCATTTGGTTCATCCTGAACACTGAGCTTTTTTCTTAAAGGTTCACCTGGTAATTCATAAGCATTATTGAGCATGTTCCTCCTATTTTTTTTATGCAGGTATTTTGTATACAGGTTGCCTAATATACACTTTTTTTGGCAACCTTTTTGACATATGCACACATTTTGGTATGCATTTTATGAATGGAGAAGTCCATTACAAAATTCAAAGAAGTGAGAATTTCAAAATGATAACTGAGTTTTGGTTTGCATAGTAGTTTGAAAGTGGGGAAGTCCACATTAAATTCGAAACGGAATGAAATCCTGTCCTAAACCTAACATAAACCAGCAATAGTAAGTGCTTCTTAATACTGGTAGCTTTGAGGCAGAGGAAAGGGGTCAGTGAGAGAAAGCTGCATCCTTCAAACCTTGGCTGGCTATTGTGGGAAGCCAGATGCCGGATGAGAAGGTCCCTTGATCTGATTCAGCAGGGCTCTTCTTATCTTCTTAAGTAATGCTTGGGAGCAGTACATTAGCTTCTCTGAGCTCTTCAGAGGGAAGGTGGAGTAGAAGTGTAGTAAATAGATCAGTCATTCCTTGTTCATTTATTAGCACGGAGTAGGAAAGAATGCAAAGTTGTCCTTTGTCACATGTTATTTGCAGAGACCCAGTTGATGTGGATGCTCGAAGGTTAATGAGCTCCTCTCTGCTCCAGAACTCAAGTGGCTTGATTTATTTCCCCATCCATTCTAGTGCTGAATGAAGACACCATCTATCCTGAATCTGCCCCCTCTTATACATAATAATCAATAAAATGCTTCATCTCATAATTTCTCAGACTGCCAGGTAGGGAATGTGATCACACTAAAAGCCCCTTGATTCTGGCCTGGGAGTTCCTCCCCACGCCACCCCCCATTCCAGTGTGCAGTATCACAAAAATCAGTTGTGGCAGAAATCATCTCCATCCCCATAGTGCGAGCTGCCTGGTTTTATCCAACTTGTATTGTGCATGTTGGCTCATTGTCAACAAATGTCCCTCATGGCTGGATGTTAATGAAATAAACCCACCTTTTGCATGAACCTCTTGGCACACAACCCCCCCCCCCCAGGTCCCATGCCTAGCTTGAGCGAAGCCTAGAATGAGCTTAGTGGTGGTGAATTTGCTCCAGGTTTCATTGAGAAGTAGTCAGAACTCTAAAGGAACTTAGAGTTCCGAACTTAGCGTTCTGCACCTTGGAGAGATGTCCCTGCTCTCCACATTAGCTTACATGGGGCCTACTCTCTCACTACCATCAGAGGGCACCCACTCCCATGCATGAAGAGTGCTCATTTGCAGCCGGATGGCATCTTCAGTGCTGCCTTTTCATATAACTTGCAAAATAATTTGTGCAAAGCGAGAAGAAAATCCGATAATAGTATAGGTTGCTCGCAGACCCTTTGTGAGCTGAAAAACAAAGAGGGAAGCAATTTTTTTAAAATGTATTATTCACTAGGAATGAGTCACACATGTTAAGTAGTTGCTGGTTAAAAAGAGTAATACACTGGTGCTCATTTAAATAACTAAGTTGCTTCTTCAACGAAGTTGTTTATACTGACATAAGACGTAGAAAGAGATTCTTCACAATGGAACTTCCTTTTTAAAAGAAAATATCCAGGGAATGTATATCAAATGTAATAATCCCAGGTTTCCACAAAATAACAATTCACATTTTAAAAAGCCAGGTATTCTGGTATGTGGACAGGTGAGTTCAGCCTCTTTCCAGGGGGTGTTCTTTGAAGATCAAAACTGAAGAATATGTAACAGGATTTCGATCTCATCTCCATGAAGGAACGGCATGCAAGATTTGCTGTAAATGACCGTATTATTGCCATTATGCGTGGAAAGTTCTTGTCTCAAGTGCTGGAATCTTTTGGATATGCATTTTGCAAAACAGAAAACAAGATGTATAATTGTCAGTCAATTGATCTCCAAGCTGGATTCTGACTGATTAAATCAATACCAAAAAAAAAAAGAGAAGAGATAAAATAAAATACAAATTAGTGAAGACAATTGAAATCCACAGAGGAATAAGCAGCGCTATCAAAAGTTGATGCAAGAAAGCAGATTTGGCCTGGTGCCGAAAGGAAAGTGTAAGCATGGGGTTGTATCCAGTGTTCAGAGTAGACCCATTGAAATGAAGGAAGTTAGCTATCATCAGTTACAACATACTCGATATAGTCCATGGTGTCTGGGAAGAATGTCCCCTAGTTCAGGTGCTACAACAACAAAATGAACCCAGCCCTAACCTCTGGAGAGGGAGGCTGGCCTGGTGTCACTAGACTGCAACCTCAGGGAGCTGACGGGACCAAAATATCTTGGTATGGTCCACTGTTCTGGGTCCTCAGTTGAAAACAGCAGCAACATTCTTACCTGCACCAGGTCACTCCCAACTTAACTTATCACAATGACCTATATTTTGAGTTGACTACTGTGTGAACAGAATGCTGGACTAGGTGGACCCTTAGTCTGATCCAGCATGGCTCTTCGTATGTTCTTATGTGATATGTGGCCACGTGGACACTATGTTCTGAATTGAACCTCAATCAGCTGTTTATAACACTCATATTGCTCTGAATATACGAGGCTAATTCCAAAAGGCTAATGATCCATTTGCTAATATATCAGAATCATTGGTGAAGTCCATACATGCTGGAGAAATAAATTAAATAAATATTAATTGTTTGTCCAGATGATGGTGTTGAGGATGGCCTGTAAAGGAATTACAGATCTATGCAAAGATGTATCCTGGCCTGATCCGCTTTCATGTGGCTTAGTATTGTTGTAACATTGATGATCCTTTTTGTCTTACAATATCCACCCCTTTCTGCACTTTTCTTACAAGTTCTCAATCCTATCAAATTACCATTGACCAAGGCCACAGCTAGACCTAAGGTTTATCCTGGGATCATCCAGGTTTTGCCCCTGCCTGAGCACTGGATCCCCTGTGTGTCACCTAGATGAACAGGTTTGACCCCTGGACGATCCAGGGATAAACTTTAGGTCTAGCTATGGCCCAAGAGTGTTAAAAGATAGAGTACAGCTTGTTCTAGCTTCATATATCTTCTGGTCCTCCAGAAAAGCAACTGTTAGGGCTAGACTGTCCTCCTTTATTGCTGGCCTGGATCAGTATAGGCCACTCTGACTAAGTGGCTCTCCAGGGTTTCATATGGATGTTAGCTAGGGTGACCATATGAAAAGGAGGACAGGGCTCCTGTATCTTTAACAGTTGCATTGAAAAGGAAATTTCAGCAGGTGCCATTTGTATATATAGAGAACCTGGTGAAGTTTCCTCTTCATCTCTACAGTTAAAGCTGCAGGAACTATACTAGTAGTGACCAGATTTAAAAGAGGGCAGGGCACCTGCAGCTTTAACTGCTGTGATGAAGAGGAAATTTCCCCAGGTTCCCCAAATATACAAATGACACCTGCTGAAATGTCCTTTTCAATGCAACTGTTAAAGATACAGGAGCCCTGTCCTCCTTTTCATATAGTCACCCTATGTTAGCTCTAGATGCTAGTGACTGCATCTGCAAAGGAACTTGTAATAGACACCACATAGGTCTTCATAGGATGGCTCAATAGAAGGGAAATCAGGAATAATCAAGTCTTGATGGAACATGTACATTGATGGTGCTATATAAATAAATAATAATAATTACAGAACTAAATCTCACCAGAGTTGGGGCTGTATGACTTGTGGGGCTCCCATAATTGACTTCTGCTTCATTAAACACATGCACACACCACCCTCCCCAGTATCTACACATAGAAAATGAGTAGGTCAGAGAGAAAGCAGGCTACATCATCTAGTTAGGTGAGTCCCAACTGCAGCTTGAAAAAGTACAGCCCAGTTAAAAAAAATTCCACCCTAGTGCAGGGCCGGCACTA
Source organism: Elgaria multicarinata webbii (assembly GCF_023053635.1). Classification (NCBI taxonomy): domain Eukaryota; kingdom Metazoa; phylum Chordata; class Lepidosauria; order Squamata; family Anguidae; genus Elgaria; species Elgaria multicarinata. The sequence goes on along the minus strand of NC_086187.1, from coordinate 10,941,795 downwards.
CCATTAGGCCAACTAGGCAACCGCCTAGGGCACAAACCTCAGAGGGGTGCAATACTGACCTTTAAGGGTCACAGTTTTATACAAATTATCTGTTTTAAGGAAAAAACATAATACGTTCAAATTTTGTGCTTCTTATTTTTTCTACAAAACATCTGTTCTTAAAAATCGAAGTTCACATTTTTTTTGCGGGTGGGGGGGGGGATACAAGTAGCTCACCTTGCCTAGGGCACAAAATAGTCTGGCACCGGCCCTGCCCTAGTGGCTCAGATTTCTCCATGTTGCTGAGACTTGCAGAGGTCTTCTTATGCCAGCCTGTATCTCTCAAATGACCTTCCACTCTTTGCCTTCAATATAAAAATGACGATAACAATATCATCATCATCGTCATCATCAACAACTATCACAATATAGGCCTTCCTTGTAGTGTTGTTGTAAAGGTGACTGTGGCATGCTTTGAACTTTTTAAAAGAAAGAAAGCAAAATGAGTATTTTTCTGGTACCACTGAAGTTAGGAAATCCATGCATACATTCCTTTTGGTTAGAAAGAAATAAGAAGAAAAGACCATCATAAATACATAAATCTGGTGTTGGAGAAATCTGTAACGGATTCAAATGTGGTTGGATGCCTACGAATCCAACCTGCGAGTTCCACAGCTTTTTCAAAGTCACATTGATTCTATGGACTTGTGAACTGATTTTTTACTTGCAGGGGAGGATTTGTGCAATTTCGGATTGTTGTTGTTGTTTTTACTTGTGGGGGAGGATTGGTGCAGCTACGTTCATTTGCAAATGTGCATTAGCGCCAATGCACACTTTGTCCTGATGCACCCTGATACACATTTGCCAAAGAACAAAGTACTCATGCAAAGAACCTGATTCCATCAATGACCAGATAATGGCAGGAAACATGTCTGACAATCCACGAAACACAGACGGAACAGATTTAACAAACTCTGTACATCCTTAGTCTGGTGAAAAGGATTTCATCTGGCAATGTAACATCCTGGTGGGTAATAATGTATTTCACTGCCCTCTATGGATCTATCACAACCATTACAGTTAGTTTCTCATAGGGATAGGGGGAGAAATTAGTTCAGTTCACTTTCAAACCAATATGGGAAATGAAACTCGGTTATGCTAGGACTATGCTCCGCTTCTCTTCGGGTCAGAGAAGCAATAGTGAGGCAGCCTGATTCGCCTCCAGAAAAGGCGGAGGAGAAGCGAGTCAGTGGGGCTGCAGATCGAGGCGAAGAGGATCGCCTCAATCCGGAGCTCCGAACGCAGGTAAGTGGGGGGGAGGGGGACTCATCTGGTGCTGCTGCCGTCGCCGCAGTCCCTGCGGTGACAGCGATGGAGCCAGGTAAGGGGTCAGGGAGGAGGGAGGCTTACCTGTGTCCATCGTGGTCCGTTGCCAGCTTCAATTTAGGACCCAGCTTCAAGCGGAAGAGGCTGCGGCCTCCTCTTCCGCTTGAAGCCGGGGCCTCAATTGAAGCCCGTGATGGATGCAGGTAAGGGGGCGGGGAGGAGGGAGGCTTACCTGCATCCGTCACAGTCCATTGCGGGCTTCAGTTGAGGCCCTGGTTGAAGCAGCAAGTGAAGGCCAAGGCCTCTTCCAGCTTCAAGCTGGGGCCTCAATTGAAGCCCAGGATGATGGACACAGGTAAGGGGGTGGCTTTTTTGGCTTACCTGGCACCGGCGCCTCCATCCATGCAGTGACGGTGGTGGAGCTGGATCTTGCTCCGCAGAGCGGAGCGGGGGACGGGCAGATCGGCCCAAAGAGGATCGGACCATGAAGCAGATCAGGTTGTCCGTGCACAGCCCTAATTCACACATCTCTGAATTATACAACGGAGTTCTCCATTGCATACAAAAAATGTTTACATTAGGGGAAAGTGAACACTAAGATACAATCTGGAAACATGGTATTAAGTGTTCCAAGTTCTATGTAGTTCCAGTGCTGGGAGAAATGCATTTTTGAGTTGGAATTTAAAGAAAGAGAAAGAGATGCTTCTAGGTATATAAGTTTTGAGGGGTATCCAAGCATAAGCAGAAAGAGAGAATGGGAACTCTTTTAATTAAAGGGTCAAGTGCACTACGTTTTCAACCTTTTGAAAATTTCAAAACCTGTACTTGTGATGGTCTTTTCCCCAATTCCCAGTTTGATTTGTGCAAATTTGATTTGTCCAAATTCTCGCAGTAGACTGAATCAATAGACTGGATTTAGTCGTGGAGGAAATTTTCTCAAATTTGCGGATAGCTGTGCAAATCCCGGGAGATTTCCACAAATTTGCCGGTTGATCGCTGCACAATTTGCACCAACCTCTGCTTTGCCCAAAGCGAGCAGCAGTCATGAATGGGAATCAAACAATACAAACAGTGAGATGATGTTCGGAGAATCTTTGGCCCTTTCTACACTAAGGATTATCCCAGGAAAATGGAGGGATTGTCCCTGCCTGCTCCTGGGATCTACTGTGTGTCATTTGCATGAACAGGGATGATCCCAGGACGATCCCTGGAAAAAAGGCAGGTGTAGAAATGGCCCTAGTGATTTCAGACATCACTCGTTCCCTGCCTGAAATGCTTGTTTTGCATGCACTTTTCTCAAAGAAACACATTTGGCACACCCTTTTCTTGGACATAGATATTTCTTGTGCATATTATCTTCCTTGTAGAGAATTGTGGATTTCAGAACATGACTCTGGGCTCATTTACACCAAGCAGGATATTCCACTATGAAAGCGGTATATAAAATGCAGGAGCCACACTACAACTTGCGCTTTTTATACTGTATTTCGTAATTGTGTTTTAACCTGTTGGGTGTTTTACTGTAGTTTTAATTTTTGTGAACCGCCCAGAGAGCTTCGGCTATTGGGCGGTATAAAAATGTAATAAATAAATAAATAAATAAATAAACTTTATAGCGGTATTGAAGTGCGCTGACCACTGTTTCAGCCTACTGACACAGACCGTATACTAGGGGTGTGCACGGACCCCCCACTCTGCGTCACTTCCAGATCCGCCATTTTCGGATCGGGCTGCTCCGCCCCACCCCCACTCCACCTATGCCCACTCCGCTCCGCTCGGAGCTCCGGATCCGGATCGGAGCTCCGTTCCCCCCCCCCATAGGGTGGACCGTGGACGGAGGCAGGTAAGGGAGAGGAGAGCGGGGGGGGGGGTTACCGGGCCCTGCCACCATCGCCGCCCATGCGGCGACGGCGTCAGAGCCCGGTAAGGGACCAAGGGAGAGGGGGACCTTACCTGCCTCCGTCCGCGGTCCGTCGCCGTCTTCAATTGAGCCCGCACGGGCTCAGTTGAAGACGCTGACGGACCGTGGACAGAGGCAGGTAAGGGAGAGGAGGGCGGGGGGGGGGGTTACCGGGCCCTGCCGCTGTCGCCACATGGGTGACAGCGACAGCGGCAGGGCCCGGTAAACCCCACTTACCTTTCCAGCGGAGCTCCGGATCGAGGCGAAGGATCCGCTTTCACCTCGATCCTCTTCGCCATGCTCCGCCGGCCCCCCAATCCTCTTCGCCTCCGCCTTAAGGGGAGGCAAAGCACCCCTCTCCGCTTCTAATTCGCTGGTCCGATTAGAAGCGGAGCACATCCCTACCGTATACCACTTTCATAGTTCTAGATCCTGCTTGGTGTGGCTCCTGCCTTTTATATACCACTTTCATAGCGCAATATCCTGCTTAGTGTAGATTGGCCCTCTGTCTTGGTTGACAAGGTACAAACTTGAGCAAATCTATTTAAAACCAAACACAAGACCCTTGATGGAGTAAGTTTCTCACCCATCCACATCGTACAATGACGTGCCATGTACCAGGGACAGTGGCTCTTTGAGAAAGGCAAGCCCAGAGCTCCATTTGGGCACACAGGACTAGCTGCATGATTCTTTTGCATCCTGGCTATTGTCTTCCAAATTTACAAGGCATTTTGTAAACAAGGAGCATTGCTTGTAGAATATGAGGACTGGAAAACTCCGACACGAAGCAAGCTGGCAGCAATTGTTACAGTATTTGTCTTTTCAAAGCGGGAGCTCAGGTAATCAATAAATCTGTCTTAAAACTTCACTGTGACGCTCCTTATGATTCCGCCACAGAGAAATGTCTTTGGCAGCAGAAAAGTTTGTGCAGTTCCCAAAACAAACATGCCCCCTGCAGGTCAACAGGAGGATGTGCATTAAAAAAATTTTTTAGAAAGAAAACAGAAAAGAAGATTAAGAACAGAAATGATAGCTCATCAATAAAGACTGAGTCTCGTGTTTACACAGATAACATGTCTTTTTTCATTCTTCTTTGTTGTTGCAACAGATAAGGTTGTAGCTGGCTTTTCCATTTGGCAGTCAAATCACTTCCAAAATGGGATTGTTTGGCAGGGCGTTTCAGGATCTCAGTACAAAATTCTACTTTTGGATTGGACTAGCGGTCCACTGAGACCAGCATTTCATTTCCAAAGAAGCTAACCCTACGCTGCTGAAATATTTTGAACAGTGGGTAAATAAAATAGCTTTCTGCAGTGGTATGACACAAGCATTTTTGGTATTTGGGGATATATGAGTAATTAGTTTCAGCTCATTTTTGATCGGGATTTACCCATTTTGCACCTTACAGACTGAACACTAACTCAGATGCAATCTATGATTGAAAGCTGTACGTGTGGTGTAGTGGCTAAGGTGTTGGCCTGGAAGTTGGGAGATCCGGGTTCTAGTCCCCACTGGGCCACGGAAACCCACTGGGTGACTTTGGGCCAGTCTCAGACTCTCACCCAACCCACCTCACAGGGTTGTTGTTGTGAGGATAACATGGAGAGGAGGAGGATTATGTATGCCACCTTGGGTTCCTTGGAGGAAAAAAGGTGGGATATAGATGTAATAAATAAAGTTTGAGTTTGTGGACACACACACACACACACAAAGTGTTTGACAGCATGCATACATTTGATAAATGAGCACAAATACACTTTGATCAATGGGAGAAGAATGTGCACATTTCAAAGAATTGATGTGTACATTTGAAAAGAACAACAACATGAAAATATGCACAGATTTTCAACCCTCTGAACATGGAGGTTAGTGATCCTGCAGACATTTGGGAGACTAAAATGAATTCAGATTTCTAAAAATCTGACCTGCAGAATCTGCTGCAGACCAGGCTGCATGGAGTTCCAAAATTTATGCAAATTCGTTCTCAGGAAAATACACACGATTCTTCTGAGACATCTGCTGGAAAATATACGTGGGGAAAAGTCGAATGGAATGGGGGACAATAGGCAAACGTTGAATACTAACATAAATTGTTGCAAACTTTCTTACAGAATTATTTGCATAATTTTCTGCATAATGTGAAAAAACCACAAATCCACATGTTAATGGGTACCGGAACGAACAACATTGTACAATCCATTGTTTTATTATGGTTTTAATTTTTGTGAACCGCCCAGAGAGCTTCGGCTATTGGGCGGTATAAAAATGCAATAAATAAATAAATAATAAATACAAACAGGATGGATTTTGTACTATCTGTACATCCCTAATGGAAGTTCCATTGAGCTTTTATGTCTAATGGTTGTTGATAAACTATTTTCAATGACCCTGTCTAATGTCCTTTAAAGGCAGTGGGTGTCGTGATAGCTTCAAGCACCAAATTCCCTACGCAAATTACCTGTTCTGTGAATACGGTCTTACTACTTTCCTTCTTAAACCTGCACCAGAATAACTTCATGGGGTTATTGTCTAATGAAAAGGGAGATGAGTTTTTTCCTCCCTACGTGCTTTCCATATCATTTTTAGGGATGCCTGAGAATTTGTTTCAATCTGGTTTTGAGACAAATTTACCAAAATTCAGAAAGTACTCCATATTCAGGACAAAAAGAACTTGATATTTATTTGTTTTTTAAAAAAATAGAAAGTGTGGGATAGCATTAGGGATGTCCATCACCTGGAAATAAAGCTTTATTCTTTAAAATCCCAGCACATTTGAAAAGGGTATTACCCAGAGGACCTTCTCTTCTGCTGCTCCCAGACTGTGGAATGGCCTGCCGGAGGAGACTCATCAACTTGACAGTCTATTAACATTCAAGAAAGCCATCAAGACTGATCTCCTTCAGCAGAGCTATCCAGGGGGATTTTAGGATGTTTTCAAAATGTTTTTAGGATGTTTTAACAATGTACATTATGTTCTTAATTCAGTTTTATGCATTTTTGTATTTACTGTTGTTCCCTGCCTGGATCAAAATTGAGAGGCGGGTAAGAAATAATAATAATAACAATAATAATAATAATTCTAACAAGGATCTTGGAGCACATTAGAGCTGCACTGAATCAGATGAAATGCCTTTGGAGTCCAACATTCAGTTCCTCAGGAAGCGAAGGATTTATTGATTCAAAGCCCAATGTGTTTCAGCCTGTGTCTTTCAAAAGGCCTTCTCCAGGGGGTTGTAAGAAGAAGTCTGCAGATTTTCTTCAAACACTGGGCTGCGTCATCTAATACTCATAGTATTAGATGACGCAGCCCAGTGTTAGAGGAACATCTGCAGACTTCTTCTTACAATCCCTGGAAGAAGGCCTTTCGAAAAGACACAGGCCACAGCTAGACCTAAGGTTTATCCTGGGATCATCCAGGGTTCGCCCCTACCTGAGCACTGGTTCCCGTGTGTGTCACCTAGATGAACAGGTTTGACCCCTGGACGATCCAGGGATAAACCTTAGGTCTAGCTATGGCCACAGGCTGAAATGCGTTGGGCTTTGCATCAATAATTCCCTTGCATCCTGAGAACCTGCTTCTTCCTCCTTTTCACCTGACTTGAATGCTTTCTTCCTTTGGTTCTTGGTTTTTCAGCATTCAGTTCCCACAATGGCCAACCAGACGCTCCAATGGCAAACCCACATGTAGGACATGAGTGCAATAGCGTAAGCAGGAAATGAGTAGCACCCTCCCACTTCTGTTCCTCAGCAGCTGGTATGGAGAGGCATACTGACTGACCAGAGCATTCAGAAATAAGAGTCCATGCTTATCTGCTTAGAGCAGCTTTCAAAACATAGCCATATACCGTCAAGCAGATAATCCAAATCACTCCAACTGATAGAAAACTCTGCTGGTGGCAGGATTGTAGCTGAAGTGAGGTCAATGAGAAATAGAGATACGTGAGCAATTCATTTCTGTTCATTTACAACCAGAATTTCCCCGTTTGCATTTCTCAAAGGTGAACATGAACACAATCTGTCGTCAAAGCTTGTGCATTCCTTGCAATACTTTTTCCAAGAGGGAAGACTGTGTTAAAAATATGTACCTTGGAAATATAGACATGAAAAAATGCATAGCTTTTAAAAAAGAAAAGAACAAAGACTGCATAGCCAGAAGGAGGAGGAGGAGGAGGCTTACTTTTGAATATGACACCAAGTAGGTACCCAATTTCCATGCATGAAGAAAGGGGGGAAAGCTTGCAATTTGATACAGACATGGATATGATACACACATGAATTGTGCTGAGTCTTGAAGTGGGACTTGGAGGTAGGGATGTCGTGAGTGCCCAACTGAGTCCAGGGCCTTAGTTAGATGGGGTGAAATCCTGGGGCGATCCCCAGAATTGTCCCTGTATGTTCACATGATGCACAGGGGATCCTGGGATCAGGGAGGGATGATCCCTCCCTTGCCCCAGGACCTCACCCTACACTTTAGGTCTGCTTTTTCCACTGTCTCAGGATGTGTGTGTCTCGGTTTGTCCCAGTTCCTCGCAGTTACTCACGAGGAGCCGGGACCCACGCACGGGATCCCAGCTCCTCAGGAGCACTGCGCCCATCGGGGCTGAGATGGGGGGGGGAGCGGGGAAAATATTTTTTAAAAAAACCACAAAAAAATGTTAGCTTTTGTGCAAGAAACCCAAAGTGGCGGGTGCAGCGCCTCTTCCTCTGAGGTCATCGTGCGTTGCATGTGAACAGAGGGGGGGGGATCTCACAATAAAAATAGTGCGGGATCTTCACCCCTTCATTGTGCTAGACCACTAGGTCTAGCTGAGGCCCAGGAGTCCAACAGACTTCCCCCACATCTGTCCCCCCTGACCCAGTTGAGCATGGACCCACACTCAGGCCCTCATGAGGCCCCTACTTGTGCTCAGCAGCTGTCTGCCCTCACTGCCGAAATTGCTGACTTCTCCCCTGTGTCAATCATGTCCTCCATTGACACAACGGGGGGAATTGCGAGACTTCTGGAACCTCCATTGCACACTCTCCCCCCACCCTGCATCAATGGCAATCATATATGGTTTGGGTCCAGGTTATTTGAAAGACCGTCTTCTCCCTTATGAGCCTGCCCGTGCTTTGAGATCTTCTGGAGAAGCCCTTCTTTCAGTCCCACCTTCTTCACAGGCACGCTTGGTGGGAACACAGGAGAGGGCCTTCTCAGTGGCTGCTCCAGTGTTCTGGAACTCTCTTCCCAGGGAAGCTAGGCTGGCTCCCTCCTTGATGGGCTTTCGGAAGCAGGCTAAAACTTTTTTGTTCCAGCAGGCCTTTGGAGAATTATCTGGCCCTCCATCTATGTTAATGTCTTATAATTTTGTTGTGTATTTAAAATGTTTATGGTTTTGTTCCCCCCCTCCATGTATATTTTAAACTTTGTAAGGCCACCTTGAGGCCCAGCATTGGGCAAAAGTCAGGATACAAATAATAATAATAATAATAATAATAATAACAATAATAATAATAATAATAATGATGCCTCATTTATGCAAAGGTAGAAGAGCAAACTGTAATGGAGCTATCCAAGGTGCTAAAACCTATCCCACCATTGTCCACAGAGAAGAATACTGGAAAGTGATATTCACACACCCATTCCTATCAAGAAACAGCCAGCCCTATCTTGAAAGCGACAGGGCGATGAGGACAGCAATGATACAGTAATCCCTCAGCAAAATAGAATAAAACTCAGGACTGCAGTGAGATGAAGCACCACCCACAGTAATATGGGGAAGGGAGTGGCCCTGAGAATGTGTCAAAATGTTCAGTGTTTAATCTTGATACGTAGATGGTATCACAAAGAGACTGAGCACCCTTGATGAATGTCTGTGATTGTAATGGGGAGGGGGCACGTTAGGCGGGGGAAGAATTAGACTTTGGGACCAGGCTTTCAACGATAGCCTCCTAATAGAGCGTGGGGGCAGTTCTTGTTATGCCTGGCTAAAGTGAGATGAATTGACGGACTGACCTCGGTAATTACTGATACTGTACAGGAGCATAAATTAAGCCAAGAAGGCCTCGAGATATTAATTTTCAGAGCTGCTCTGTTGCTTTCATGGTTTCAAATGCAGAGAAGGAAGTTGGAAAGGGTCAGAAGGCAAGTTTCCAGAGGAGAGGACAGGACAAATTTGCATGCCTACCAGTAACAACGTACAGAGGCTGGTGCTACTGCAAGTGTAGCATTAATAAACTGGCCTCAACAAAGCCGACAAAAAGAGATTCAGTAGTTGGGGTATCAGATTTCTATATGTACCAATTTAATGTCTACAGGTACATATTAAACAATTATGTGTACAGGAACATTGTTGTCTGAGAATCTGCATGTGATGTGAAAGCTTATGACAGTTTCCAACAGGGCTAACCCTTCCATGAAGTGGGGTGGATCCTCCCACCTCAGGCGGCAGATCCCAAAGGGTGGCAAATCATGCTGCCAGGAGATCTGTTTGCCCCATCTTGTGCTCCAAAAAGTTTATTTATTTATTTATTTATTTAAGGATTTTTATGCCGCCATTCAGCCAAAAAAGGCTCTCACGGCAGCTTACAAAAGTATTTCTTGACAGTCCCTGCCCACAGGCTTACAATCTAAAAGACATGACACAAAAGGAAAAGGGATTGGGAGGGAGGAGGAGGAGGGGGGAAAGGAAAGCAAATTCAGGCACTACAATCTTAGTTGCAAAGTTCAGCAGTTACAGTTGACAGCAGGAGGGAGGGGGCTCTCAGCTGGAGCTGGACCCAGGCACGGTGGAGAGGTGCCTGGCTGCTGCTTCCTCCCTCACTGGTGGCCTCTGCAGAGACACTTGGTAGCAGGAGGGAGGGGGCTCTCAGCTGGAGCTGGACCCAGGCACGGTGGAGAGGTGCCTGGCTGCTGCTTCCTCCCTCACTGGTGGCCTCAAGTTGTGCTGGGTGCTCTCTTGCTGCAGCTCTCTGGAGCACCACCTGCCTATTGCCTAAGGGTGCACAAACTCCCCTGTGGGCAAACTCCCCTGTGCACAAAATCTCCCCACTGCCCCTTCTGAGGCTCAGCTTGCCCCACCAAGTGCTTGGCAGTTGCCCGCCCCTTCATGCTGAAGTTACGCACTTACCCTCCCCCTGTTGCAATGGCGGCTCTGCCATTGATGTAATGGGGGAATTGCACAATTTCCAGAGTGCCCATAAACAATGCATTTCCCACCACTGCATCAATGGGAGTTGTAAAGGCCCCATCATGTCCTGTTGGTCAGCCACTGTGTGAACAGAGTGCTGGACTAGATGGACCCTTGGTCTGATCCAGCATGGTGATGGCCAGTAGTGATGGCCACCAGTTTGGATGGCTTTCAAAGGGGGTTAAATTCCTGGAAAAGAAGGTTATCAAGAGCTATTAGTCCTGATGGTTACGTGCTATCTCCAGTAGCAGAGGCAGTAAGCCTATGTGCACTAGTTGCTGGGGAACATGGGTATGAGGGTGCTGTTGCACTATGTCCTGCTTTGTTGGTCCCTGGTTGACAATTGGTCAGCCACTGTGTGAACAGAGTGCTGGACTAGATGGACCTTCAGTCTGATCCAACAGGGCTCTTCTTATGTTCTTAAATGCCTGAGGGTAGAGGGCCGATTCAACCCAGCACTGAAAAGCGCATCTTGAATGAACAGAAATGAAATGGTCATAGCTGCTGATCAGCATGGCTACATTTGTTTAGGGAGCTCACCTATGCTTGTACCCCTGATTGAATGCCTATGACATCCCTGGCTTCAGACTCTGACCTGGTGCAAAGTCAATCTGATCAATATGTCACATCTTTGTGAAGTCCATGCTGCTCTTAGACCATCTGGGTGTTTTTGCCTGGTCAGTGTTTGCTTCTCTGGGCTGCCAGTCTTGACAAGTTGTTTGAAAACACCCCCACACCCACACACACACCCCACACATACCAGCACCCTATGCATTCTTTTCAGCACCTGCTATCAAAATTTTGCATTGCTGCTGTTTTTATCTGGTTGAGCTTTTATATTGTATTTTATTCTATGGTTTTATACTGTTGTTTTATACTTTGAATGTTTTTTTAATTTTTGTGAACCGCCCAGAGAGCTCCAGCTATTGGGCGGTATAGAAATGTAATAAATAGATAAATAAATAAATGGAAAAGACAAGGAAGGGGGTTGGAAATGCACTTGCATGGTAAAACTACTGACCTCATTCTGGATGGTCTTTTTAAAAGAAACGACATTTCCTGGAAAAGAGACTCAATTGCTATTAGCCTGAATGCTAAGGGGACTCATGCTAATTAAAGCCTGCAAGCTGTAATTGATTAATTGGCGTGGTTAATAAACTAAACCTTTAATTAGAGGTTAAAATCCCCTCCAATTAAGTGGTACAATGTGGAAACATCACAAGACGGGGGCCTGGTAATACCCTACCATTGACCATGAGTTGCTTTTGTTCCAAGCCTACCATCCCTGTGTGTGTGTGTGTGTGTGAGAGAGAGAGAGAGAGAGAGAGAGAGAGAGAGAGAGAGTGTAAGTGTGTCATTCAAGATTGTAACCTGAAGAGATTTGGCTTTCAGGTTAAAATTATAGGACATTCTGTTCTAGCAATGGGGACCCTCAGGTAACTTACACGACAAGTGCTTATTTATTTGTTGTATCTAAGGATGGGCGAATGAGTGGTTTTCATGAGCACCAAGATTCTGTGAATGCCACCTCAAAGCTTGGCTTCCTTCATTTCTCATGTTCACTTGCACTCTTCCCCCTCCCCATTTTGTTCTAATAGGAAAAGTGTGTGTTTTGAAAAGTAAGAACGCACATTTTAAAGCGTGACAAAATGTACTCTTCTCCCCACATAAAGTGTGCAAATGCACATTTTTGCAATAATGAATAAATAATAAAAATGAGAGAGAGAGAGAGAGAGAGAGCTTTCTAAACAACATATTCTTCTTTTTCCCCCAAATGTGAATTCAAATTCAGGAATCTGCAAGCATTATTTATTTATTTATTTATTTATTTATTTATTTATTTATGTATTACATTTCTATACCCCCCAATAGCCGGAGCTCTCTGGGCGGTTCACAAAAATTAAAACCATTCATAATATAAAACAACAGTATAAAACCATAATATAAAATACAATAAAAAAGCTCAACCAGATAAAAACAGCAGCAATGCAAAATTACAAATTTAAAACGCCATTTAAATTTAAATACATTTAAAATGTATTTATAGATTGTTAAAATGTTGGGAGAATAAAAAGGTCATTATCAGAGAACATGCTGTCCTTCTTGTGTTCACATGATTCTGGTTACATCTCTATGTGTTATATCTAACCCTTTCTCCACTACAGAACTTCATGTGGTGTCAATCGAGTTCCAAACAGGTCTCCCATCCAGGCACTCACCAGACCCAGGCCAACTTAGCTTCAGCAAAGTTGCTTCATCCTGTGCTTTCAGGCTATAGCCTTGGGACATTCCTGCTTGGAACCGGATCTTCCAAATGACAGATGGGGTTTCCTATACTGTTCCCTGTTTTGCACTGATGGGTTACCGTAATTTACTCCTTATTTTGTAAACGGCCTTGGTACCTTTCGTGGCAGGGGTGGGGAATGTGTGGTTCTCCAGATGTTGTTCTGTGACTCCCATTGATTCCTAGGCAGCATAACCAATGGTGAAGAATGATGAGATTGCAGTCCAACAACATCTGGGTCTCCACACAGTCTCCAGCCCTGTTTTGTGGTGAAAGGTGGTTTGTAAATAGCGTTAATGTTTAATAATTGATTAAAAAAACTGCAATGGTGGAATTTGTATACCTAATAGGATGGAGAAGAAGATATTCAACATATAATTTCCCTCTAATAATTAGGGACAGGAGAATCAACGCCACATGAGCTCATCAAGGTTTTCTGAGTTCCGTTTTGAGTTCCTGTTTCCTATCCAAACACAAGCTTTTGTTCAAACAGGAAAAAAAGTCTAGCGTGGTGTGAAACATATAACAAAGCAAAACATTCAATAGTTTGTCAAAAAAGGGGCATATCTAACCTCTTGATCAGACATTTATATCTGCTAATATCCAAGTTGTATTTCACCTTCAAAAGACAATTAAAGGGACTACCATCGCTTAAGGAACAGGGAGATTCCTGACATGTTACAAGCTGAAATGAAATTCTTGTACATCCCTGCTAATGAGTAATTATACTTTTCCTACATGCAATTGATACTTGCTTCTGTGCTTAAATGTGGCAACATAAAAGCAAAAACTGGGGATATCTCAAAAGCCAGAGGGTGTTTGGGGGTCTTCCATTTCACGCTGTTATGGCACAGATCATTTGAGTGCCTTGCTTAACCTGTAGCCACTTTATGCTCCTTTTAATGCTGTGAATTCATGGTTTCATGCTCCCAGCATATGGATGGGGAGGGGATGTCTTTCCAGTGATTTCCTCACACCTCCTTCCAAGGCTAGCCCTTCCAGCCCCCTGAAAATGCTACACAGAGAGTCAGGAAACCCTGCTGATGAATAGAGGGTGACATAGTATATGGGAGAAGAGGGATCGCCCAAATCCAGGTGAAGGGACCTTCCGCAAGTGGAAGGTCCTGTTTTTTAGGTGTGGAAGCCAGATGCCATTCCAGGTGAACGTGGCCTGGTAGAAGTCATTTGTCATGACTCTGTTTCTGCAACAGAAATGTGGTTTAGGTCCAGTGTGGCCACATTTCCTTAGCAATGCATCATAATTTCTAACTGATTGATGTGGAGCTTTTCCTCTCCAAGGCTTGGCTGGTGTGCTTCTAGATGTGGTCAGCAGATGGAGCCAGAAGTGATACCTCAGCTGTCTTCTGGAATGCCTCAGGTGTAAATATAGAGAGAATGTGGTTAGCATTCTGTTGTCCCTCTTCCTTTCTTAGATTGGGGCAGACAGAAAGGGCTGTTTCCCTCCTTTTATCAATGCATTCCAGATCTCACAGTAGAATAATGCTTTTATTGTTGTTGTTTATTCGTTCAGTCGCTTCCGACTCTTCGTGACTTCATGGACCAGCCCGTGCCAGAGCTTTCTGTCAGCTGTCGCCACCCCTAGCTCCCCCAAGGTCAAGTCTGCCTAAAGCTCCAGTAAGAGACTCAAGACTCTTACATTCATCAGTCTTTTAGGCCCAAACTACACATTACTTTAAAGATGTAGCTCGCAGTTTACCTCTCTTCTTCTTCTTCTTCCTCTTCCTCTTCTTCTTCTTCTTCTTCTTCTTCTTCTTCTTCTTCTTCTTCTTCTTCTTCTTCTTCTTCTTCTTCTCCTCCTCCTCCTCCTCCCTGGGAACATGATCCAAATTGGGACCTGAGCACAAGGATGGTGGTTTATCCTTTGCTCCTACTGTGGTCATGATCCAGATGGGATCGAAATGTGATATATTAGTTTCAATTGATCACCTCTTGGCAATATACAATTCAGGCACCTCCTAATCTGGATCGAGAACACAGCAAGGAGCAAATAATTAACACGACCTTGCTTCTCATGCTAGCATTCCAATCCATCTCAGGTCTTCTGTGCTTACTTTAGAGTGAAAAAGAAAGGAAAAAAAGAGACAGAGCTGTTAGCTACATTTTTCAAGTTACATGTAGTTTGGCTCTTTGGCTCCCATATCATGTTGAGTTTCCAGTCTGGAGGACTGAAAGGCTTGCACACTATTTTTCTGAGTTGTTACTTATTCCTCATAAAGGTACTGAGATTTTTGGATTATTATTATTATTATTATTATTTTTTAAAAAAACACCTCCTGAATGGATCAGCAATGGCTCCCTATGGCTTTTTATCAAAGCAGTTCTGGCAACTCAGACATCTGAAACTCTTCCGCTGTGCACATTGATGGTGCTCTGTAACAATAAGGTGGATTTTCATTGCAGTTCTATCTATGCTGTACCTCCATCCTTAGATTGTGCAACCTGCCACAAAGTAATGGTGGGAAGTTCTATATTTGGTCACAGGGTGGGCTAAATCTATCCTGGTCCCCCCTAGTGCCATAACTGGATGGCTTGATGACTCACAACTTCATAACTCAAGTTGATGCAACTGAAGTTCGTGCTTTAGTCTCCTACTCTTCTTGGCAACTTTGCCCTTCATTGAAGTTTATGGATCAGACCAGCAAAGATAATGCAGAGACTGGTTAGAGATGGCTCAAGTTCACTAAGATTGGTAGATTTTGACTCTTGGTATGTGGTGGACACCACACTGGGCCTCGATCTCTGGAAAAGCAAAGGAGAGAAGACTGGTCCATCCTCCAATTGAGAAAGAAAGGGTGGACAGATGGGGTTTGATTTGCTTCTTTCCCAGGGGTTGGGATTTCTTCCTTCACCCATCCTAGACAGGTAAATGTAATAAGAGCTGACGGTGAACGACAATACCTATCTGGCGAGATTGATGGAGGGACCGGCCTTTCTCCCCTTGGAGGCTCAGCTTACTGTTGATACAGCAATAAGTTTGACTGATCTGCTCATTAAAGTTTAATATTTCCAAACTTCTTTATCCTCCCCATCTGAGATCTTTCCTAATGTAAGATGGAACTACACTGGAGACTGATTAAAGCCCTCCCTCTGCCTCCCCCCCCCCTTGTTCTCTGGCTGAGATAGTATTTCTGCAATAGCTGCAAAAAAAAAAATTCTGGAATTAATCATCAGCTTTTGTTAGTTGCTCTAAGGAGATGAGGAGGGGTGGAGGGGAGAGAAACCCAGCATAGCAAAGGTGAATGGGTCCATGCAGTGAGCTCCAAATTAAAGCTCTTAAAAAACATCCCATGAGGAACTTGAATACTGCGGGATTTGACTTTTTACTGGAGTTGTAAAGATGAGGCAACGGCAAGATTTTGGGGGGAGGCGGGGGGGGGTTGAGAAAAAAGGAGACATAACATTATGGAACAGATTGAGTCATAGAATCATAGAATAGTCGAGTTGGAAGAGGCCTATAAGGCCATCGAGTCCAACCCCCTGCTCAATGCAGGAATCCACCCTAAAGCATCCCTGACAGATGGTTGTCCAGCTGCCTCTTGAAGGCCTCTAGTGTGGGAGAGCCCACAACTTCCCTAGGTAACTGATTCCATTGTCGTACTGCTCTAACAGTCAGGAAGTTTTTCCTGATGTCCAGCTGGAATCTGGCTTCCTTTAACTTGAGCCTGTTATTCCATGTCCTGCACTCTGGGAGGATCGAGAAGAGATCCCGGCCCTCCTCTGTGTGACAACCTTTCAAGTCCTTGAAGAGTTCTCTCATGTCTCCCCTCAATCTTCTCTTCTCCAGGCTAAACATGCCCAGTTCTTTCAGTCTCTCTTCAGTCTCTCTTCATTATTCAAGCAATAATTCATTGCTTGAATTATGAAGGGGAAGAATGGGGGACTTACAAAAACTCACATGCTCTCTCCCTCCCTCCCCCCGGGTTAGCCAAAACATAGCATCCCTACAGCCTTCTAAAAAGAGTAGCTAAGGGTAGGGATGTGCGACACAGCAAGGTAATATTATTATTATTATTATTAATAATAATAATAATAATAATAATAATAATAATAATAATAATAATTTCTTACCCACCTCCACACTTGGATCGAGGCAGGGCACAACAGCAAAAAACAAAAACAAAACAAAACAACAACAACAACAAACACAAGCTCAATATGGTTGCCCAAATTCCAGCTCATTCCATCTTGTGTCCATATTAGATTGCAAGACATGTAGTTGTTGTTTAATGGAAATGCATGCATACCCCCCCCCAAATGTACACATCAGTTGCACACATTTTTGAAACCCATGCAATGTCTCCCCATTAATTAAAATGATAGGGTGCAGATTTCCAAAGTACATTTCTTTTTCTCAAGTGTTTGCATTGTTGGACTTAGTTTGTTCTATGAATCACGCTGCAAACTTGGAAATGTACAGACTTCGACTGCAGATTTTTTGGGGGGTTCTGCAATCAGTTCTGGAAGGTATGAACTGGGCAAATTCTGCTAAAAAAAATGAGCTGAAATGAATTCCTCATTCATCCATAGCTTGGGAGCCATCTCAAAACATAAGGAGACTTAGGCCATAGCTAGACCTAAGGTTTATCCCTGGATCATCCAGGGATCAAACCTGTTTGTCTAGGTGACACACAGGGGATCCAGTGCTCAGGCAGGGGCGAACCCTAGATGATCTCAGGATAAAGCTTAGGTCTAGCTGTGGCCCAGCTAGACCTAAGGTTTATCCTGGGATCATCCAGTGTTCACCCCTGCCTGAGCACTGGATGCCCTGTGTGGCACTTAGATGAACAGGTTTGACCCCAGGACAATCCTGGGATAAACCTTAGGTCTAGCTACGGCCTGAAGCTGTTCTGCTCCTTTCTTTAATGTGAACACACTGGGTAGGGTGCATAGATGCAGGGATCCACTTTGAGTCAAAATCCTTCCAGAACTGTCATAAAGACGCACTGAAGAAGACCGGGCATGTTAGCTTGAATTAGCCTCTGCTAATACATTGTTACTACGCTACTGCTTTAGAATGGTTTATAACAGTAGTGACAACTGTTCAAACTGTTTTCAAAGTGTCGTATCCTGCTTGGTGTAGACCTGGCCTTGGTCTTTTCTGTTGTTTTCTATTGAATTCCCATTCTTGAAGAGATCAATGTTCTATTTTTTGGGGTGGTGGTGGACAGGAGAAGGTTAATAATAGGACTGGAAGGGCTGCTTAAACATTGACAATATAACTTAAGTCCTACACAGAGGAAGAGACAGAGAGTTGAGTTGTGTGTCTTTAAGTTTTGCATAAGTAGGAGCCTGCATAGCTCCAAGTAGGTCCTGCTGTCTGGAATTCTCTCCTATTAGGACAATAGTTAGATGTTGCCTCGGCAGGTAGCTGGAGCCAATTGAAAACTTATGTAGGTCGACAAGACATGAAGTGTGTGTGGTCTGCTCTGCTCCTCATGGAGCTGATGACTAGATTGTTTAAGGGTCCTTGCCTGATTCTGCAACTGGACACCTTTGTAAGTCTGGGGAGATGGAGGATGAGTTACCAGCAAAACCTTTGAGCCAGAGAACATAAGACGAGCCCTGCTGGATTAGTCCAAGGGTCCATCTAATCCAGCACTCTGTTCACATAGTGGCCAATCAGCCAGACATGGGTGCAACAGCACCCTTCCACTCATGTTCCCCAGCTATTGGTGTTAATAGGCTTACTGCATCTGCTACTAGAAGTAGCACTTTGTTATCAGGACTAGCAGCCATTGTTAGCCCTCTCCTCTAGGAATTTATCTAGCCCAAGATCAGTTTCATATTTGATGTTTGAATGTAACAGAGCATTGTTACTGCTCAATCTCACCAGGGGAATGTAAGCTAATATTCTCTATTAGTATAGTAGCACTGAGAGTAAGAATTGGATGCACAAGTAACAGGTACAAATAATATAATCACTGTACGTCTGCTGTCAGATTGGCACATATTGTGTAATTTTCTAAGCAACTTTGAAATGGGAGAGTTAACTACGTCTCCGAAGACTTTCCCCTTACAGTGGTCTTCCCACTGTAATCTTCAGAGCTACACTAAGCCAGATGACTGACACATGTCAAGTTTATTCGGCAAGAGTTCATGCCTGCAGGCAAAGATCTGTTCCATCTTCAAGTAATCCACATGAACAGATGTGCAATGAGTGAAGACAGCAGAAATCCCAGTAGGAATGAGGCAGGTTTACTGAAACCAAAGGAAAAAAATGTTCAATTCAGTTGTTGATGCACTTTAGCTAAAGGGAAAATAGCTGACATTTTTATATGCACTAACATTAAAATGAAGAGCAGTGGTGTGCCAGAAATATCTTCTCTGATTTTTGACCATTTTCATTCAATATTATGGTGGGGGGGAAACTGCTTTTGGGGTGGGGTAGGGATGAAAAGGAAAAGAACATCTCTGTGAAATTCTCTTGGGCGAGGTACAGGGTTTTGCAGCTCAAAAACACTGTTGATCATTTTACAATGCTAGAGTAGAGGGTATTTATCTGAGAAAGTTTCTGATTTGTTTTCCTTTTTCCTAAGGGGATGAGGAAAAGAAAGAAAAACATCAGACATTTTTTCCTTAGGAAAAAATCCCAAGAATTTTTATAAAATTTCTCAGCACTTTTTGAAAAAGGCATCACTTCCCCTGTCCCATAAAATTAAAATCCAGGGCCATCCAATAAAGCAGATCAGCAGTAGGACCTGCAATGGCAATCCCTTCATAGAAATCATTATAAAATTAAGGAATTCACTACTATAAAATGTGGTGATAGTCACCGACTAAAAGACAGAATCCTGGGCATTATGTAGAGAAAGAATAGGGCTATTCACAAGCATCCAGTTTTGGAGCTTCCATTCTATTCAACTTGGGTTCCTCAGTACTCCCCAGGCCCAGTTCTGAATCCAAAGCAGGCTGGCTGTTTTCTTTTTCAGGCTTCCATAGATTACAACACTAGATCAGTGGCAGGCCAGAACAGCTCTCTTGGAGGACTGCTGCTTTGGGCCATGGCAGCCCAAACTAGTCTCAAACTGGATTCAAATCAAGGCAAGCCAAGTTGGCCCACCTGGACTTGGATTCAGGGTTTGGGATGAAGGAGAAAAGACCTCTAAGAGAGAAGCCCCACAAAATCCAGCATTCCCCCAGCCTGCATGGAAGTTGTGGGACTTTTTCTTTCTCTAAACATGCATAGAATTGTACCCTAGATGGCATTTTAAAAGCACCATCCAGATTAATTGAAGACAGGGCTATTAGGTTCAACTGAATACACACTTAGGGCCTTGCTAGACCTACCTGCAAATCCGTGCGGGAGGAGGGGCCAGCCCACGCTAAAAGTAGCTCAGGCCGTCGCCCCTGTCTACACGTCAGACAGGAAGGACCCGTCACATCCGCCATTCTTTTTTAGTTTAAAGGGGCCACAGGAGCACACCAATGATAAAGGTAGGCTTTTTTTAAAAAAAGGGTTACCCGCTCACTCTGCCCCCAATTTCCCCTGCGATCTCCGATCCCCCCGCCCACAATCTCCAATCCCCATCCCCCCTGGCTCAGTTCCCCCCCCATCCCCCTGGCTCTGTTCCACCCCATCTCCCCACCCTGCCTTGATGGCTGAAGCTCTCCTGCAGAGCACTGCGTGCCATCCGCCGCTTTTCCCGGCTATTCGCAGGTAAATGCAGTAGCCGGGAAAAGCGACGGAACAGGCTACACGCCCGCGGTCTTGGGCTCAGCCCAAGACCGCCGGAAATACCAGGCCAGAAAGCAGTGCCAGTTATCCCGGGCCAAGGGAGGGTTACCCCTGCCTGAGCCCAGGATCCCCTGTGCATCATCTGGATGCACAGGGGCCGGACCAGGGTTCATACCGGGCTACCCCGTCATCTAGCAAGACCCTTACTTGGGATTCAGCCCTATTATGGGATTTACTTCCAAGTGCACATACATGGCTAACTTCCGTAACCCTATGCTCTCCAGATGTTTGGTATGGAATTCTCATCAGTTCGAAGCACCATATTCAATGACCAGGTATGCTGGGAGTTGTCATCCCAAACATCTGGAGGGCACTGTGGGGTTGCCTGATGCATTGAGTTTCACTATCAATCACTATTAGTTCAAGAGAAGCTCCATATTCAGGAGCAGTGTACCTCGGAACACAGTTGCTTGAGATATAACTTTGGGAAGGGCTCTCACTTCCATATCCTTCTTGTGAGCATCTGGTGGGTTGATGCTGCTATCAAAGCATTGATTTCGATCTGACTCAAATCACTATATGAGGCCATCATCATCATCATCATCATCATCATCATCAGATTGGGGGAAATGGGCAATATCTACAATTGTTGAAGTGGACTTTCACTGGCACAATGAGTTTTGCTTCCTTTCCTCCTTTCTGGAACTCTGTACCCATGAAATCTGCTTCAAAGGGTCCCCTAACTATCCAGAACAGAATTCGGTGTGAATGGGGGATGGAGAGAGGGGAGGAAGGAAAATTCTTTGTGAGTGGAGAAGGAAGCATGAAATAATGACACAGGCACCAGAGCTTGGGATAAACTAGGGCCTCTTTATTTAAACAACAAGGGAGATTCTGCCCCTCCCTGGATCTGCATGTAAAAGTGCTGGAATCTGTATGTCCTTATCTCAGGCCACTTGCTTGTCTACATGGCCGAGACACTCTCCTAAGCCAGGAGTCAGGTAAACCTGGCCTCTCGCTTATGCAACACTTCGAAAGTATGGAAGATAGCAGTAAAACTCTGAGTAGATGAGGCAGAAGGATCACCAAAGGCATACTATATCCTGACACAGGAGCCATAAAACTCATGAAGGACCTCCTGACATGCCAATCACCAAAAGGTGCCAGAGTGGTCACCATCCCTATTCTGGGAGGCTGTATTGGCCACTATAACACAAAGTTGCATTCTTTCATTAGAAATCGATTCCTGTTTCAGCAGAGAGTATATATTTTATCTAAAATGGTGGGAAATGGCACCTATTCAAAGAAAGACTAGATCTCACACATGAAACCCTGTTTCCTTGCTGTCTCAGACACACATCTTATAGACGCAAAACAAATCCATCTTGGATTGGCGGTTGCCTGTCAGGTCTGATCAACTCCACTTTTCCTCTGTGTTGAACAAGGAGATTGTGACACTCAGGGATGCCTAACATCTGGCAGGGCCTCTAGCAAACATCTGGCCCATGAAGCATGCCTCTGATTGACAGCTTTTGTGTGCAAACAAGAAAAAAACAACGTTGAAATAAGTGGATGGAGGCCAAATCTCAATTAAATAAGAATCTTTTTTTTCATTAAGTCATTTACACACCCTTTCTTGGGCCACAGCTAGACCTAAGGTTTATCCTGGGATCATCCAGGGTTCGCCCCTGCTTGAGCACTGGATCCCCTGTGTGTCACCTAGATGAACAGGTTTGACCCCTGGACGATCCAGGGATAAACCTTAGGTCTAGCTATGGCCTTGGTCTCACTGAATACAGCAGGACTTACTTCTGGGTCAACATGTATAGAATCTGGGTGCTTTGCCCCCTCCCCCCCACTACATAGCTTAGGTGAAGTTCAGTTCTGCCAATGAACCCTGCAAGCATTAGTTTCTGGTTTAGTTGAGCCTGCTAGTCATATTTTCATTGCCTCCTGCTTTTGCATCAGCTGATGAATTAGCTCTCCATTCTGACACCAGAAACTTGGTCCAATGCAATAGAGACTTGTACTCTCTTAACTTACGCTTTTAAATTTTTTGTATATTTGTTTTAATGTTCACTTTTTAAAAACTTTTGTAACCGTCCAGACAGCTTCGGCTATGGAGCAGTATATAAATGTAATAAAGAAATAAATAACTCAAAATGGCTTGTTATCCTTCTTGACGGAAAGGAGTTTGGGTCTGAGCAGTCACCCCAAATCTGCCTTGTCAATGGCAAATAAATTAAAATATTGTGTATAGTGATGAACAAGAAGAAGCCATTTCCACCCATATCTCTAAAAATGATGATGATGATGATTTAAAGCCTGTTCATGCTTTAGTCAATGGGGGAAGTGAAACAGTTTTGAAAAATGCACCCCAAAATGCACCCTTTCCCCATTTGAACAAAATAGGGAAAAAAAGGTCAAACATGAAAATGGGACTGAGCCAAAAAAGCTTAGAATTAATATTCAGGAAGGTTAGACAAACTCAAAGATCACTGGTTGTTCCATCCGTATCCAGAATGGGCTTGGGAAGGACATGAGCACATGTATCTCAATCAAATAATGCCCAAGCCAGCATAGGTAAAGATGAGTGATAATGGGAGTTGTGCCTATGGAAGTGTCCCAACTTTAAATTAACGAGGAACGATGCACACACACACACAAAGGCCGTAGCTAGACCTAAGGTTTATCCTAGGATCATCCTGAGTTCATCTCTGCCTGAGCGCTGGATGCTCTGTGTGGCACTTAGATGAACAGGTTTGACCCCAGGACAATCCTGGGATAAACCTTAGGTCTAGCTATGGCCAAAGGCACTGGAATCCACACTAACATGAAAACTAGGAAACTCCTAGCTTTGTAGAATCCCATCACTGATGAGATTATGCACATGATCGTAAGATCAAAATGTTGCACCATGTTCCAATGCACATGGGTTCTTGTTTTCATTTCTTAATTGGAAGAGGTGTGTGTGTGTGTGTGTGTGTGGAAGATCCTGCCATAGATTGGAGGGAATGCAACACAATCAGAGAATGGGTGGAGCTAAACACTGGGCATAACAAATGCATGGGAGACTTATGGATGCTTCATGTATGTATGTTCTGCGTTACAGAATTTCAAATTTTGTATACTTGTTTTTATCTCATTTTAGAATTTCTGCAAACCGCCCAGAGAGCTCTAGCTATGGGGGCTGGTATATAAATGAAATAAATAAATAAATAAATAAATAAATAAATAAATCAGAACTCTGGAAATCTATTCCTACCAACAAAGCACAGAGAGACACTTTTCTCTCCATCGTTGAAACTAGGGGTGTGCACGGACCGCCCGCTCCGCGGGCCGATTTGAGGGAAGTGGCGCCAGGTAAGGCCGGGAGAGGAGGGCGGGGGGGGGGGTTACCATGCGGCGACGGCGGCAAAGCCCAGTAAGGGACCAAGGGGGAGGGGGGCCTTACCTGCCTCCGTCCGCGGTCCGTCGGCTTCTTCAATTGAGCCTGCAGTTCAACCAGGAAGTCTGGGCCGCAACTGCGGGCTCAATTGAAGAAGCCGATGGACCGCGGATGGACGCAGGTAAGGGAGAGGAGGGGTGTCGCATGGGCGACAGAGGCAGGGCCCGGTAAACCCCACTTACCTTTCCGGCGGAGCTCCGGATCGAGGCAAAGGATCCACCTTCACCTCAATCCTCTTCGCCACGATCCGCCGGCCCCCCAATCCTCTTCGCCTCCGCCTTAAGGGCAGGCGAAGTCCCCCGCTCCGCTTCTAATTCACCGGTCCGATTAGAAGCGGAGCACATCCCTAGTTGAAACTATATGCTACCAAACTTTCCTGATGTGTTTGGATGTGAGTCAGTGGCCTAATCTACACCAAGCAGGATATAGCACTATGAAAGCGGTATGAAAGCGGTATATAGTCTGTGTCAGTGGGCACTTCAATACTGCTATAAAGCAGTACTGTGGCTCCTGCCTTTTATATACCACTTTCATGCTGCTTTCATAGAGCTGTCTCCTGGTTGGCATAGATTAGGTCACTGTATTTAGCAAGCATGCAGTTTTCCATGTGGGAGGCTTCTCCTATTACTCCCAGTCCTGCTCTTTCTTTTGATTCTCTCCCTTTCTGCTGCACTGATCCGTTGTGCTGATTAGTCTTGGCTGCTGTAGATGGCAGCAGAAGCTTAATAAAAAAAAAAAAATTAAAACAAAACATCCAAATCTTGACCACAAAAAATAAATATCAAATTCATATCTTCATTGCCCTCCCTTTGAGCATGTGCAGTATTGTACCTACTCTGTATTTTATCTCGAGGTCTCTGCAGGCTATTCTGGGTGCTCTGACTGGATTAGAGGTGATGGAAGCCAAGCTATATGGCACAAAGAATTCTCCAAATTCTACCTTGAAGCGTGTGCCCATATCAGATTGCAATCTTTGCTTTTCTCTTTTTGCATGAAATGTCATCCCTATTTTCATGCATATGTTTCCAAACGGAAGCATCAGTTGTGCCTAACAAATGCATGTATTCATCTTCCATTCATTAAGATGTGTTTGTGTGGAGTTTTTTTTTTATATATATATAGCATGCATCGTTTCATGCACATTTGCTCTGATTTCACTGGGGCTATGAATCCTTTCCACCCTCTTGGACCCACATTAAAACAGCAGTCAGAGGCAATGCTGACATCTCCTTTCCATATTGCTGTTGCGAAGCAACCTTGGTGAAAAGCAAGTGCTATAACACATATGGTTCAATTGGATAGAATTGTCCCAGTCCTCTTTGTTCCACTAAATGGTTTGAGGGATCTCTGCTAGTCCATAACCTTGGTGCACTCCCTGAGACACTCTCTCTGGTCTAATCTACACCAAGCAGGATCCAATATAAACTTCTCCTGCTGACCTTCAAAGCTCTTCACGGTCTAGCTCCTGCCTATCTCTCCTCTCTCATCTCACACTATCGCCCCGCTCGGGCTCTCCGCTCCTCTGATGCCATGCTTCTCGCCTGCCCAAGGACCTCCACTTCCCTTACTCGGCTTCGTCCTTTTTCTTCTGCTGCCCCTTACGCCTGGAACGCTCTTCCAGAACACTTGAGAACTACAAACTCAATCACTGCTTTTAAAACTCAGCTAAAAACTTTTCTTTTCCCTATAGCCTTCAAATATTGAGTTTGTTCTGACTCTATACTGTTAGCTTCACCCTACCCGGTGCCTGTTTACACTTCCCTGTGCCTGTTTGCATTCTCCTTCCCTCTTTATTGTTTACTACAACTTATTAGATTGTAAGCCTATGCGGCAGGGTCTTGCTATTTACTGTGTTATCTGTACAGCACCATGTACATTGATGGTGCTATATAAATAAATAATAATAATAATAACAATAATAATATTGCTCTATGAAAGCGGTATGTAAGAGGCAGGAGCCACACTACTGCTTTATAGCACTATTGAAGTGCACTGACAACTGTTGAGGCCCATTGACACATAGCATATACCACTTTCATAGTGCAATATCCTGCTTGGTGTAGATTGGAAAGGAAAGGAACCTCTCGTGCAAGCACTGAGTCATTGCTGACTCTTGGAGGGATGCCAGCTTTCGCTGACGTTTTCTTGGCAGGCCTTATAGCGGGGTGGTTTGCCGTTGCCTTCCCCGGCCGTTATTACCTTTCCCCCAGCTAACTGGGTACTCATTTTACCGACCTTGGGAGGATGGAAGGCTGAGTCGACCTGAGCCGGCTGCCTGAAACCAGCTTCCGCTGGGATCGAACTCAGGCCGTGGGGAGAGTTTCAGCTGCAGAAACTGCTGCTTTACCACTCTGCGCCACACGAGGCTCATTGGTGTAGATTAGGCCTCTATAATCCAAAAAGTAGTGGAAGACTGAGCTAAAACCAAGTATAGAAAATGTAACTCTACGAGCACCCTGTGGGTTAACAAGTGGTGTTAGAGGGTGGGCGCAGCGGTGTCCAGACTTCACAAACCTGCCCCCCGCCTCTTGTGACATCCCTATAACAATGAGTGGTTGTCTGAACTGTAAAGCTTTCAGAGTAGCTGATGTCAATCGTTTGCCCCTGAAAAGCCGTGTTTGATTAGTAGAACGGCCTTCAAAGAATGAGATGGGAGGCCTGAAACTCTACACATTTTTTGTCTTTGCTCTGAGACCTATCAAACTCAATTTTCTGCATGGCAGACACATACAAATTCAGCAAAGCAGCTCCGTGTCCAAATGGGCTGAGCACTCTGGAAAAGAAAAGAAATTTCAAAAAAATCTCCACTTCAGAGAGGCAAACTGCAGATCCATCACATAAGAACTTGTGCTCTGTTCATGGCAAAGAAACGCTGAAAAGCACCGGATGTTAACGTTTATGAGTCTATTAATGCACTGCTTGGGGAGAAATTAAAGTTTAATATTGATAATAAACCTTCTGTAATAAAAGGTAGGGTGAATGGAAACAAATCTTCCCAGCTGCACAGCTCTTGCTTCATTCTAGAGGCAATAGGTAAACAAAAGGCTGCATTCAGTTTGGTTTGAACGGTACATGAGTTCATTATTTTAATGTATAGAAATTGAGAGGGAGTGAGAGTTCTAAACCTGCAACCCTATATCTACCTACCTGGATTGCCTACCTGCCAGGCAATTGGTGGATTTTGCTTCTACATAGTTGAGATCCAACAAAGACCTTTGCACAGCAGTGCAAAGGACTACTAAGCCATTCTCCCTCTTCTTCGGGTACCTTCTCCAATTGGAGATTAACTATCATTACAGCCATTTCTGGTTTTGACGCTGCTGCTCTAAACAATTGTATAGAAGTACAGCTATACTTCTATACAAGTCCTTTAGCCATGATGTTCATCTTCCAGTCCTTTAGCCATGATGTTCATCTTCTTCCCACTGAACTTTTCCCTTCACTTTTCTGTTGTATAATAAGTTGGAGTATCGTGCATTTATTTATTTATTTATTTATTTATTTATTTATTTATTAAAACATTTGTATCCTGCCCTACATCACAAGGATCTTAGGGCAGTGTACAGGTAAAATCATGCAAACAATATAAAACAATAAATATACACAGCTAAAAACAAATTAAACAATTAATAAGTTAAAACCACTATATCATTTAAAAACAGTGAAACCAACTAAACCAATTGTACAGGCTTGGTGAATTTAGCTATCAAAGGCTTTGTTAAAAAGCCATAACTTGGCACTGAAATGAAACCAGTGCTGGCACCAGTCAGGCCTCTAAGGGGAGGGCATTTCACAGCTGGGGCGGGGGCACAACAGAGAAAGCCCTCTCCCATATCCCACCATAGCGTACACCTGCAACAGCTGTGTTGCCAGCCCGGATGCTATTTTGCACTGCCCACAGTTGATGCCTAGTATAGTTCCAGGGCATTTGGGTGAGGTGGTTTGTGTGTTGTTTTCTACAGGGAGTGAGAAAAAGAAACAATTTCAGATTTTTTCTTAGAAAAGAAAAGTATTCTGAGAAATTTCAGCTCAACTCTAGTTTAAAAGAGTTCACCATACCTTCCACCTTCCTGAGACCTTTCCCATTGCAAGAGAAGTTTATTCAGTTCTTTTCCTCTGAGCTATGTTCTATTGTCCCACCCTTCCTCTGTATCCCACCATGCTGGAACTATGCAGGGTAATCATTGCTGGAAGGTGGTCGGCCCTCATTAGGGAAGGGAGCAAAGGAAATGTCTGAATTCATGGCAGCCAAATATATATGCCTAGGGTGACCATATGAAAAGGAGGACAGGGCTCCTGTATCTTTAACAGTTGCATAGAAAAGGGAATTTCTGCAGGTGTCATTTGTATATGTGGAGAACCTGGTGAAATTGCCTCTTCATCACATCAGTTAAAGGTGCAGGAGCTATACTAGAGTGACCAGATTTAAAAGAGGGCAGGGCACCTGCAGCTTTCACTGGTGTGATGAAGAGGGAATTTCCCCAGGTTCTCCATACACACAAATGACACCTGCTGAAATTCCCTTTTCAATACAACTGTTAAAGGTACAGGAGCCCTGTCCTCCTTTTCATAGGGTCACCCTATATATGCCTAGAATGAAGAGAGAGGAATGGGAAACAGAGGGCATGTCTACATCTAAGGGTGCAGAGTGAGTGAGGGGAGGATCACAGACTTACTTGCTTCTGTGATCCTCCCCCAGTGTCTAGATGGCGACGTGAATTCCCAGAAGTGAAGAGAGTCATTGTGGTTGCCATTTTTTTTGGGGGGGGGGAATAAGAGGAGCCGGTCGTACAGAAAAAGATAAGGAAAACAAAAAACAAAGAAACTCCATGCCCAAGCCCCATGCCATCCCAGGGATGATGAAATTGCTGCCTTCCCATGCCAATGGGGGGCGGGGCTCCATGTCCAGCCCCGGGCAGCTCCATGTCTGGCCCTGCTATGCACAGGTAAGAAGGGACTACCAGGGAGTGGTGGCCACACTGCCCGCACTCCTCAGGATGGTCCCAGGACCATGGAGATATTGGGAAATCCATGGTCCCAGATATCCCATGGAAAGTCCATGGTCATCCCAGGTTGCCTCTGGGATCCCCTGTATAGGGAAACACAGGGATGACCTAGAGATGACTCCAGGATATCTGGCAGGTCTAGCCATGCCCAACCACACAGCAAAGCAGAGAAAAGGGGGGATGCCTCTCCCAGACTGTATCAGCCCATGGCATTGAGTTCTGTCCTTGAACTTCTTCATTAACCAAAAACGACGAGTTGTGCACAGAACAGAAAGTTAGGCATTGGCAAAGAGAGAGGCATTTGTGAAGAGCAATATTGGAAGAAATATATCCTTAATTTCTGGCTAATGGGAAATCCTTATGTCTGATCAATTTGAGGCATTTTGAAGCCGATCCTGCGATTACTGATCTTCATCAAAAGCGACGTCTGTGCAGAGAAAGTCAATCGGAAACAGATTTAGGCCATCTCAAGTAGAAGAAGTAATTCTACTACAGGGGCTCCCACCATTTCCATGCTCGATGCATTGCAGCGTCTGTGTCTTATGATCTCTCCATGTCTGCTAATTTTGTTAAGTCAGCGCACTGTTTTAGCAATCGACATGAACATTCTGTAAATCCTTATTTGTGTTTATCTCTCTGTGTGCAAAGCCTATGCAGAAAATTCAGAATTCTCACTTCTCAGATAATTCTCTTCATGGTGGTGTCACTCTGCCTGACCCTTTGCCCACAGTAAGTGATTTGTTGGTGTTTCAGCAAGGACTATTAAGCTGGTGAATACCACGGACAGGGTCTTTTCAGCTGTGGCCCCATAACTTTGGAATTCTTTTCCCAGGGAGGTATGTATGGCCCCCACCTCTATTGGTTTTTAAGGATAACTCTTATTCAAAGGAGACTTTCTTATTCTGGTCAGCTTTCAAATGACCCTAGCACTTCAGTTACTATTTTTTTAGCTGATGCTGCTATTTATATTTTGAGTTCTGATATATTTTAAATTGCGATTTTATACTTGTAATATTTTGTGTTTTAATGTGCTGAGTGCTTCCTTGGAAAGGATAGCCCTAAGAACTGGCCTAGCAGTACTAATATAAATACATACACACATAAACAAACAAACGATGTTCAAATTATGGCAAAATGTGCATAAACCCATATATGCAAATTATTCAGAAATTTGCACCAAAAAACCCCCACAACCAACCACGAAGAACCTGCAGGAGGAAAAATGTGCAAAAAGCCCTGAAAATCTGCAAACCAACCTCACTCACTGCAAACTTACTTAGGTGCTGTAACAGGAACCAGAACAAATACGACCAAGGACCAGAAGAAACAAGAACCAAGTTTCTTCTGCTGCCCCCAGACTGTGGAATGGCATCCTGGAGGAGATTCGTCAACTTAATGCTCTCTCTAAGACAGCTGTAAAGACTAATCTCTTCCGGAAGCCTACCTAGATGAATTTTAAACCTAAGAATTTTAAGACGTTGTGATTGTTATTTTAATATTGTCTTGGTTTTATATACTCTTTAACTGATTTTATGTATTATATTTTATTTAGTGTTGTTCCCTGCCTCGATTCAAAGGGAGAGGCGGGTAATAAAATTATTATTATTATTATTATTATTATTATTATTATTATTATTATCCCAGCCCTAGGCTGGACCCTGGTATAGACAAGATTGAACTAGGGTTGTCTGTTGCATGGAAATGTGTTCCTTTTGGGGCCTGACAGAGTTGCAATTCAAGCAGCAGGTTAGTTCCCAAAACCTGGAAACGTTTTTAAAAAAACAATTTGTGCAAAATTGTGGTTACAAATGGGCTGATTTGTGCAAATTAGACCACTTACGCTTGCAATTTGCAGGTATTCTACATTTTTTAAACCGCCCTCTCTCCGCTCCAAAAACTTGAAGCATCATCGAATCTTCGTCGAACCTTCTGATTTTCGGAGCGGAATGCATAGCCCTAGTCTTTATAGCTAGACTGATGGTCTGACTTAATATGAGGCAGCTTGCTATGTCGCTAGGTGGGTTTCACCCATCTCTTCTGAATACCATCAGCTGTTCATTCCACAGGAGAAAAAGCCAGGGTCCCACTGAGCCATCACAGGCTTTAAGACTCCCATGGTACTTTTCTTCATCCAAGATTCACCCTCTGAAACATGCATTGCAGAATGCTGTTGGTGCACTTTTTTATTATTGTATTTGAGGGAGTGTTAACTGAGTTCTTGGTTAAAAAAAGAAGAAATGTCGAAAGGTCTTTTAAACCAGAGGAGCAAAGGCACTTTAGGAGAAATAAATACATGTATATTTATAAGGTATTGTGCAATGCATATCAATGTGCTTTAAATATGTTCTCAGTGGAGCAGAGCTGCCTTTCTCAAAGTCATTAGAATCCACTAATATGTTTTAATTTCTCTCTCTCTCTCTCTCTCTCTCTCTCTCTCTCTCTCTCTCTCTCTCTCTCTCTCTCTCCAAAAGGCCTATTTACCTGTTTAAATTTAATGATCCTGATGGAACTATTAGAGGCTAAATAATAAAGCTGTTTTAAATGCTTTAAATGCTACCTCGATCTAATGATTTCTGAAATGCTATATTTTGTGCTCCATCTATTATTATTATTATTATTATTATTATTATTATTATTATTATTAAAAATAACTCCTTGCCAAATAGGATAAATGAATATGTTTATGAAGGCTGAATCCACTATTACACTCTAACTGTGCTGGGATGAAGTAATTGCAGAGGCATTTGCATCAAAATACAAATGAAGAGAGCTATTAAAATGGTATGAAAAGATATTTCAAACCATGGACTGAGGGCCAGTTAATCCTATTAGCAGAATCAGAGGGTAGCATTTGGTCTGACAATTTGAAATACATATTTTATTTCAGTGTTTGCCAACCCAGGACCTCCCAGGTGTTTTACCCCAACATTAAAATCATTCCACTGGCTGCCAATTAGTTTCCGGGCGAAGTACAAAGTGTTGGTGATTACCTTTAAAACCCTACATGGTTTGGGTCCAGGTTACCTGCAGGATCGCCTTCTCCCATACAGTCCGCCCCGCACACTCAGGTCTGCTGGGAGAACTTACTTCATTCAGCCAAAACTAGGCTGACATCAGTTTCCCAGAGGACCTTTTCTTCTGTCACCCCTGGATTGTGGAATGGCTTGCCAGAGGAGATTCATAAAATTAACTCTCTCTGTGATTTTTAGGCAGCTTTGAAGACTAGCCTTTTCCGGCAGGCCAACCCAGAACAATGTAAAATCAAGAATTTTTAAGATGTATTGATTCCTTTACTAATGTTGTTCCCCGCCTCAATCCAAAGGGAGAGGCGGGTAAGAAATAATAACAACAACAACAACAACAACAATTTGCACTACAACTCACAATATTGCTGACCACTGGTCATGATAGCTGGGGCTGATGGGATTGAAGTCCAAAACATCTAAAAGTCACCAAGTTGGATTCCACCCTTGTGCTAGTGGAAGTCGGCTTGTGCAACAGGGCATCCATCTCATGCAATGGGATACCCCACCCTCTCCCTGCCCCCCGCAGCCCCTGCGCATGCCCAAAATCTATTGTGGAACAGATTTGGAGGGGGTACAGGTTGGCCTGCAGGGGGAGGGGGAATCCATTTTGCCCGCGGTTGCCTTCTACTGGTGGGATGACACCATTGGATACAGCCCTATGTTGTTGTTTTTTACCAACACTTATCTAAGCATCATCATTAGGCCCTATCTCACCTAAGCAATGGACAGTTGCCCTAGCATCTGTATCTGAAGCTTGTATGGATCTCAGGTTATGTCTTATTCAGCAAAGAAAAAATGTTTCAGGTTTATTGGGCTCCACAATGCTTTTTAATAAGGGTTTGTCTAACTTGCACAACTCTTGGAGATGTAATGCACCTAATTCTTCCCTTATTCATATGTTTTGGCAATTTCCCATAGCCGCCTCCTTTTGGGAAGAGTTTATAATGATAAACTTTGTTCTAAAATGATCTATAATATGGAACAATGTGCAGGTCTTCCTAAATTACTTACCAGCTTCTTGAAAGTTAACACATGGTCAGTGCAAATGAATCTTCAGAGCCAATATGACAGACAAAAGACTAATATTATCACATTAGAAGGGTAAATGCTCGCCTCCAATAATGCAATGGACTGAGGACTTAATAACGCTATCTACATTTGAACGAGTGTTATACAGGCATGATTTACAACTGGATAAATACATGGATATTTGCTTTTCTTGAAACCTATTGCATAAATCCCCCCCTTTTAATAAAGAATGGTACACTTGATAGGAAAAAAAATGATGATATTCCTATGTATGCAATGGTTTATCTTTCTTTCTTTCTCTTTTCACGAGAAAGATGTTTGCAAATGTTTGCAAATTCCTGAACTTGCTTCCATGTTTGCAGAAGGTTACGTGGAAAACACACACCTTTCTCAAATAGCCCAATACTCTCAGGATGTTCGACTTCCTTAAAATGTTCACATTTGGAAAACTGCACAACTTTCTCGAAATGGACAGCTTCCTCAATGTGTGCAAGTTTTTCAAAATGTACAAGTTTCTTGAATGTACAACTTCCTCAAAATGCACAACTTTTAAATCACCCGCATTTTAGTTATGGGGAAATTGTGCAAATTTGAGGATATTTTGTGTGATCTTCACATTCACCTGAAGTGGACAGCGATCGCAAACCCAAGCGCAAATCAAGGGGAGGTGAGCAGCAAGCTGATGGGCAGAGAATTTGGGCAATCCTGAACGGGGCTCATTCACCCATCTTACTTTGGAGGGTTGCTTCTGCAACCTCACTCTAATATTTATTTTATTTATTTATAGCCGAAGCTCTCTGGGCAGTTTTCAAAAGTTAAAAACAGTAAACATTAAAAATATACAAAATTTAAAACCATCAACAACATAAAAACAGCAGTATAAAAACAACAGTATCCATTTAAAAACAACAGTTCTGGGGTCCGTTAAAAAAACAAACTTAGCATTGTTAATGCTGTTAAATGCCTGGGAGAAGAGAAAAGTCTTGACCTGGTGCCTGAAAGATAACGCTGTTGGCGTCAGGTGAGCCTCATCGGGGAGATCATTCCACAGTTGGGGGGCCACCACCGAAAAGGCCCTCTCCCTTGTTGCCATCCTCCGAGCTTCCTTCAGAGTAGGCACTCGGAGGAGGACCTTAGATGTTGAGCGCAGTGTACGGGTAGGTTCATGTCGGGAGAGGCGTTCCATCAGGTATTGCGGTCCCAAGCCATGTAGGGCTTTATAGGTTAAAACCAACACTCTAAACGATGGAGATAAAGCCATCCCCTGTTGCACTGGGCAGCCAGGAAGCACACATACATGCCATGTATTTTTATAGAGATTGACATGCAATGCCCCATTCACCTGTGCAACTGATCACTTAATGTTGGGGTCAGCAAAGCAATAAACACAGAGAGGTGAACCAGGAGGCTAAATGATTAAAACTGTTCCAGGGATGGGAGAATGTGAGAAGGCTAGAGTCATCACACCAGGCATTGCATATTGAGTCTTCCTGTAGGCACATTATTCCGGCCAATTAAATCTCTCCCTGGTATGAGAAGTGAGCCATATGATTAATGCAAGCAATGGCTTGGATTCCAGTGGCCTGGGAAGGCCTAGCAAGAGAACTTCTTCCAGAGCTGGCTGTCAAAAGGCAATGCAGAAGGGAAATGACTGTTACGATCACAGCTGTCGGTGGGATGTGGTTGACTTTCCACCAGCGCTCCCCTGTGCAAAGGGAGTTGGGACAGAGACTTCATTAAAAATGCCGGTGGTGTCACTAGGCCTCATTCTCCCATTTTTAAGTACCTTAGTTTCTTTTCCTTTTTTGGGGGGGGTAGTTTTTAGTTTCTCCCATGGAATTGCAATGGGACTTTCTAGACTCGCACACATTTGAATCAGGTTTCAAAAAAGTGCTAAGGAACAGGGGACAGGGGGTGGGGAGCTGGAGGGAGACCAGATGGTCTCTTCTTTCTTTGTAGCCAACCGTAGTGAGTTCCTTGTGTGATACAACAGCTGCCTTTGGAAATGCTGTCATTCCAATTCAGGTGGCATGAGTGTAAGGCGGTGGCAATCTCATCTCTGGGAAGGCGAAGCAAAGAGGCTTTGCAGACGCAGCAAAATTCATAGCAAGGATCAAAGCCTGTCTCTTTCATACATCCATGATTATATTGCCCCTCCTCAATAAAAACAAAACAAAATTCAAGGCTGTAGTCCCTGCTGTTTTCTCTGATCTCAGATCGGAAATGGCAGTGGGGAGAATGCCCTCCAAGGGATCCCTCCAGCTAGTTTTATGCCTAAGTGGGGATTAGAACATGGGTCTCCTCAGCCTTTGTACAGCACTCTAACTAGTACACTACACTGATGTTCAATCTCGGAAACAAACCCTGCAGTTCCTCGTAAGCTGATGGGTGGGAGATTCAATACAAAAAGGAAGGACTTCCTCACATAGCACACAGTTAAACTATGAAATTCACTACCATTAGGCAGAGTGATGGCTAGTAATTTGGGGAGCTTTAAAAGGGGTTGGACAAATTCATGGAGGATAAAGGTATCAATGGTTACTAATCCTGATGGCTTTATGCTACCTCACGTATCAAGAGGCAGTATGCCTACATACACCAGTTGCTGGAAAACATGGGTGAGAGGGTGCTGTTGCACCTGTGTCCTACTTGTGGGTTCCTGGCCAACAGCTGGTTTGCCACTTGGTGAACAGGATGCTGGTCAAGATGGACCCTTGGTCTGATCCAGCAGGACTCTTCTCATGTTCTTATGCCTTATGCCAAGCCAAACCATTGGTCTAGCTTAGTTTTGTGTACAATGACTAGCAGCAGGATTTCAGACAGGGTTCTTCCACAGTTCAACAAACAAATGCCTATTTAGGTTTCTCTCAGTTGGTCATTTTTCCATTTGGAAATCCAGTTTGTCTCAAACTTTGAGCATTTTTCCAATTTTGAATTTGATGCATCCTGTACTTGGAGACTTTTTTTGTTGTAAAGTTTGCATGAAAAAATATTTATTTATTTATTTATTTATTTATTTATGTACTGCATTTCTATACCACCCCATAGCTGAAGCTCTCTGGGTGCTTTATTATTATTATTATTATTATTATTATTATTATTATTATTATTATTATTATTTATTTATATAGCACCATCAATGTACATGGTGCTGTACAGAGTAAAACAATAAAATAGCAAGACCCTGCTGCATAGGCTTACATTCTAATAAAATCATAATAAAACAATAAGGAAGGGAAGAGAATGCACCAAACAGGCACAGGGTAGGGTAAAACTAGCAGTATAAAGTCAGAACAAAATCAAGTTTTAAAAGCTTTAGGAAAAAGAAAAGTTTTTAGCTGAGCTTTAAAAGCTGTGATTGAACTTGTAGTTCGCAAATGTTCTGGAAGAGCGTTCCAGGCGTAAGGGGCAGCCGAAGAAAATGGACGAAGCCGAGCAAGGAAAGTAGAGACCCTTGGGCAGGTGAGAAACATGGCATCAGAGGAGCGAAGAGCACGAGCAGGGTAATAGTGTGAGATGAGAGAGGAAAGATAGGAAGGAGCTAGACCATGAAAAGCTTTGTAGGTCAACAGGA
Source organism: Elgaria multicarinata webbii (assembly GCF_023053635.1). NCBI lineage: Eukaryota > Metazoa > Chordata > Lepidosauria > Squamata > Anguidae > Elgaria > Elgaria multicarinata. The sequence goes on along the minus strand of NC_086187.1, from coordinate 10,905,358 downwards.
GAAGTTTATATTGGATTCTGAAGTGAATTGGAAGCCAATGAAAGATTAAAATATTGAAAATGACATGCAAAATTTTAAACCAAAACATACAACAGACTGAATACACAAAGGCAACAGATATCTAAAAACAATGTTGAGCTGTCAGTCAAACCTAAAAACAGATCCAGGATCAATTAAAAATAATCACATCCTGCTAAATGCGTGGGAAAAGAGAAAAGTCTTGACCTGGCACCCAAAAGATAGCAATGTTGGTGCCAGGCAAGCCTTGATGGGGATATCATGATGGGAGGCCACCACTTGAGAAGGCCCTCACCCCTGTTGCCATCTTCTGAATCTCCCTTGGAGGAGGCACCCAGAGGAGGACCTTAGATGTTGTGTGTAGTGTATGGGTAGCTTCATGTTGGGAGAGATGGTCTGTCAGGTATTGTGGACCCAAGCCATGTAAGGTTTTATAGGTTAGAACCAGCACCTTGAATCAAGCTCGTAAATATTCAGTTAGCAAATGTAAGGGGACCAGAGTCTGTCTTATATGTTCAAACTTCCTGGTCCTCATCATCAATCTGCCCTCTGCAATTTTGCAAAAGCTGCAGCTTCTGAAACATCTTCAAAGGCAGCCCCACACAGAGTGCATTGCAGTAATCTAAGTTGGAGATCACCAGAGCATAGGTTATTCCTATCCAGACAGGGGTGTAGCTGGCCACCAAGGGAAGTTGGTAAGAGGCACTCCATGCCACCAAGACCTGCTGAACCTCAAGTGACTGAGATGGTTCTAGGAGAACCCCCAAGCTATAAACTTGTTCTTTCAGGGGGAGTGTAACCCCATCCAGAAATCTGCATGCATTTCTTTTTATACGTGCATTTTTTCCACACATTTCCCCCTAATATACACATTTTCTCACAGTTTTCCTAATATAATGTATTTTTGAATGTTATCTTCACAAATATATGCATTTTGGTACACATGATGTGGCCCGAGAACTCCATTGCAGAATTCTGAAAAGGGCATAATTGAGGCTGGGTTCACATGCCAGTTCAAAAGTCAACCCAGTGAATTTCTCCCCCATTCCAATGAGAAATCTAGTGGGATACATGCATGTGTGAACCCACCCTTTGAAAACCTTTGCCCAAATGAACATCCGGTGTACAAATAGGCTTTTAGGGAAAAGAGAAAAACAAAGAGTTTTCAGTAACTTGCACCATATAGTGGATGCCTCTCCTATCACCCGAATTGTCAGCTGCACTTTAAAGAAGTGCACTATTCCTGCATTCAGCAGGGGGTTGGACTGGATGACCTCATAGGCCCCTTCCAACTCTACTATTCTATGATTCTGTGAAAAAAGAGGAATGATTCTATTTCTGCCTCTTCCATCAAGTGACATAGAACACATGTTGTGCTATGCGCGGCTGTCAGTCATCTGCCTTCTCTCAAAATCTCTTTCTTCCATCCCTTTCCCCAGAAAGGCACCTGCAAATGAAGGAATTTCTGTCAAGATCAGCAATGGCATTTGTTTGTTTAACTGCCATAATTACTTGTACGCTCTTCAATATATATATATATTCACTTGGCAAGCTTCCCATAATTCCCTCGTACATTGCAGTCATTTTAATTGATCCATGTTGTTAAGAATGTATTGTGACTCCGGCATTCAAGACACTGTGCCTTTTTAGATGGCACTAATTACCCATGAGCTCTGTCAAATGCTGACTAACCATCTATAAGAAGCGTCTGGAAACAGTGTGACAGCTTGTGTAGCGCAGTGGCCAAGTGCTTGAGCTATTAACCAAGTGCTCCCCGATTTGAATCCTGACACTGTCATGAACTCACTAGGTGGTTTTAGGCAAGGTCCTCTCTCATGATCAAACTGGGGCCCCGAACAACCATTGCTTTAAATCTCAATCTTGCAGCTATGTCTTCTTTATTCCCATTTTTTTTTTAACTTAGGGCATGTCTACACCTAAGGGTGTAGAGGGCGGGAGGGGGAGGATCGTGGAATTGGCTGTGTCCATGATCCTCCCCCAGCATGGCCCAGAGAGCTTCGGCTATTGGGCGGTATAAAAATGTAATAAAATAAAATAAATAAATAAATCTAGAGAGCCACGCAATGTTCCAGAAGGGAAGAGGGACATCGCGGCTGCCATTTTCTTTTCTTTTTAAGAAGAGGAGACCCGTGCATGCACGGCGAAAAACTTAAATTTTAAAAAAACGATGCCCAATCCCCCTGCCATCCCTGGGATGGCAAAATTGCTGCCCCTACCCCCATGGACACAGAGCCTCTCCACACAGCTCTGTGCCCAGACATGCTACTTGCAGGAAGGAAGGGAGAATCCAGGAGTAGGAGCCACACTGCCTGTCGTCCTCAGTATGGTCCTGGGGCCATTGGCAAAATTGGGATAACTGAGGTCTCAGTTATCCTGGGGAAATGGAGGGGGTCCATCTCTGCTTGCCCCCAGGATCCTCTGTGCATCACATACAGTAGATGTACAGGGATGACCTTGGGATGACCCCAGGGACAAAGGCTGGTGTAGACATGCCCTTAGACTACGCACAGGAAGGAGACTAATGCCCTTCCTACTGGCCATGCTAGGGTCCCAATCAGAATTGGGTTCCCTGCACCTACTTTAGAGTAAAATAAATAAAAAGACATTGCTGCGAGATATGGATTTTAAGTAATGTGTGGTCTGGCCCCAAACCTCACATGGAATCAGGAGGGAGGGGCAGGTGTGAAAATTTGAGCAGGGGGCTCCCATGGGCAAGCACCTCTGCTGGAATTCTTGTGAGCAGAACAGAGATGGATGGGAGAGCCTCAGTTCCCCTTGTACCCCTGGCCTCCATAGCCTCAGACCCGGCTCCCTGAGGTCTTATGTTGGAGCCAGGGACTGAGAAGAAGGTGGTGCAGAGCTCCTTTGAAGATGAAAGAGACTCATTGCTCCGGACTACCTTTCCCTGACTGTTTGTCATGTGAAAAATGCTGCCTACCCAAACAGTTCATGGAAAATAAATATAAATGTAATAGGCACTATTTCACTTGCTTCAGATGGTCTTCTGGTGTTCCGGAAACTCCATATTTAAATGGTAATGTGTATTGTTTCAAACTGTGGGGAGTCAGTGATCCATTCAAGGGCCTTCTTGCCAATTCTGTGGAATGAGTGTCCCAAAGTCTTTCTATGATGGCTGCCACTGTGACAGAGTTCTATAAGTTCCTGTTGACTATGAGGACATACTTGTGGAGGCTGGAGGCTCCGATGTTAGTGGGACTGTGAATCTGCTCTGGATGGCAGTCAGAATCTGTAAGAAGCCTCACTGAGCTATCCAAGGTGCTGAACCCATGCACCCCCAAATAGGTTTAGCAACATGGACAGCTCCATTTTTTGAGCAGATTCACCCCCCTGGTATCAGAACCACCAGCCTCCACTGGACATTGCTGCTTTTTCCACTTATTTCCTTGAAGCCCAAATTGGTAATAAGATAGACCCATCTTTTGAGGAATGCTAAGTAATCTTTTTAATCTCTGTAAACCACCCAGAGAGAATAATAGAATAGTAGAGTTGGAAGGGGCCTATAAGGCCATCGAGTCCAACCCCGTGCTCAATGCAGGAATCCACCTTAAAGCATTTTGTAAACTGCCCAGAGAGCTTCGGCTATGGGGTGGTATATAAATGTAATAAAATAAATAAATAAATAAATAAATAAATAAATAAATAAATAAACCTGACAGATGCCTGATGGTTGTCCAGCTGCCTCTTGAAGGCCTGTAGTGTGGGAGAGCCCATGACCTCCCTAGGTAATTGGTTCCATTGTCATACTGCTCTATGTCCAGCTGGAATCTGGCTTCCTGTAACTTAAGCCCATGCTTCCGTGTCCTGCACTCTGGGATGATCGAGAAGAGATCCCGGCCCTCCTCTGTGACAACCTTTCAAGTATTTGAGGAGTGCTCTCATGTCTCCCCTCAATCTTCTCTTCTCCAGACTAAACACGCCCAGTTCTTTCAGTCTCTCCTCATAGGGCTTTGTTTCCAGACCCCTGATCATCCTTGAGAGCTTTGTCTATGGGGCAGTATATAAATATAATAAATAATAAAAATATATTATTATTGTTATCAACAACAACAACAACAGCCTTAATGCCCAGACTTGGACCACAGGCACCATCACACCTTCTACATGGGTTCTTTGCAAACAGCGAAGACAATGTAAATGGCTGATTCTGTTCTACCTCTAAAATAAATGCAACACTGCTTTGACCAAGCTGAAGAGTTTGAAAGACTGGCTCTGTATGCCAAATGCTTTGTACCTCTGTGGCCTGACAACCGTGTATATGTCTCCATGGAAGTGATGGCATCTGGCCACCAGAGCATTATTTACACAATGAAAATAGAACACATGCAACTTTCATGAAGCTGCTTGTCACAAGTGCTTTCATTTCAAAGTGAAGCCCAAAGTATTTTCTTGACATCTGACTACTGGAAAGAAGGAGTTCAGTCTGCTCTTTTGTGAAGTTCCTAAAGATGGGGATGGGGAATACATTGTAATTTTATATTTTTGATCCAAGGGTCCATTTTGTCATCCAAAACAAAGTCATTCTTCAAAATTCGCTAATCTCCAAATTTTGCAATGGAGTCCTCCAGTCCAACAAACATGTACAAAAATGCATATATAAATGTGGGAAACATTAGGGAAAGTGTCGGGAAAATGTTTGTGTTGCTCAAAATGCATAAAAAATGCATACATTAGTGCACAACATGCTTACAAATGCAAGATTCTTAAAAAATGTCTCAAAGTTTGGTATGAACTGAACTTAAGACTGGAGAAGTTTTCAAAGTTAGAGATGAAAAAAAAGGATTAGATAGGAAAGATGAGAAACTGGGAAAAAGCAGCATTGACAGATACGGCATGCATAGTAGTTATGTCAGTGAAGTCAGATCTTTCCTGACAAAAATGATTGTGCTATAGCAACAGCGTGTTCAAAGACTTCCTAAGTCCCCCCTTATTACAACTTTCTCTTAATTATTTGTCATGTCTGTATGTCACCAACCCAGATCAGGATTGTCTATGTAGATTGTGGGTCTGATTTTGGGATCGAAACTTTCTTGGCATGTATAACCTTTGCCAAGAGAGAGACGGGGAGTGAAACTTTTCTGGTTCTCTTGAACAGCTCATTGGCTTTTGGTACTACTATCAGTCATGGTATCCCTCTGGATTGACTGTTTTGAGTAGGAAGCTGTGTACACTACATTACAGTGGTGACATTCCTGCTTGAATGGCTGCTTCCAGAAGGTGGCACTGGGAGATTACTGCTGTGTTCTGTGGCAATTATGTCTAGGGATCAGTGAATCTTTCAAGCTCAATTTAGTTCATCCCACACACCCCCACACAGACATTTAAGTTTGTTCCTCCTGCTTCTTGGTTCCACACTGGATCACTCTAACAAATCCACACAAAAAGTTGTACACATTCTCATGTGCAAAAAATATACACATTTTTGTACACATTTTCATTTAAAATGTACACAACTGACCCCCCCCCCCCCCCGCTCCAATTACATGCATACATTTTCGGCACACCGTTCTGGCAGGCTGTTTTTAAAAAGCACTTTTTATTTGCAAACTTTATCACTAACTCTGGGAAAGTATTCTTTTCTTTTCCAAGTCTAATTGTGTTCTGGTTCATGCTTAATTTTGGGAAGTGCAGATTTGGTAAGGTCCCATTAAAATGCAAGCCTATAGATCTGAAATTGTCTTGATCATGCTGTGGGATAACTTTTGCCAAGAGAAAGATAAGGGGAGCGCAACTTTGTTGATTCTTCTGAACAGCTCAATGGCCATCAGCTATGGTATTGCACTCATGTCTTAATTGTGAGTTTCCCAGAGGCAGTGGGTTGAACACTATGTAAACAAAATGTTGGACTGGCTGACCATGATCGATCCAGTATGGCTTGTCTTATGTTCTTAGTGCATGTCCTTCTAATTCATGTGTGTCTTTGGAGAGCAATGTACTCTAAGTTGAGGTACGGTGACTGCTAGAGAAACACGTTTATTTCAACTTTCAGTACTTTGAAACCTTGTTTCACTTTGAACTGAACGCTTATGGCACTGACCTCTGAACTCCTGATAAGACTGCTTTCATCATGCCTTTTTCTCCCTGGACTGGTAATATTGTGCTTTGACCATTTGCTCACCTACTGACTTTGCTGAATTGATTTGCCCCTAGTTTGCCCCATGACTGAGTTTAGCCTAGATGAAGTAGGACATCTCCAGGCATACTTTTGCATGGGCAAAGAACTCCCCCCGGCCAAATCGATTATATGTTCATTGGGGGAACCTAGGTAGGGCTGTTTTGTATGGCCCCACAGTTGCTCTGTTCACTGATTCAGTGCATGGAGGGGGTCATGCGTACCTCTCCCAGTGGTTTTCTGCTAATGAATTTCCACAGGTATCTTGCTAACGCCTACTTCAGAACATTGGTTTCTGTGGGGTAGACATTGATCTCCTTGGCATGTGTTCCTTAGGAAATGCCATGGATACTACTTAAGAGTAACTAGTAAATAGGGGGGGAATGAAAATAAGCTAAGGCTGAGTTAAGCAGAGCTGAGGAAGGATTCAAACTTTTTAATAAGATCGTACGGAGTGTAGAGAAGAGCTGATGATAAATAATTTAACACTGCTGCAATATTAAGCTTGTTCTCTACTTTCATTCATTTCCATCTGACTATTTTAAAGCCCAGGCCCCCTCTTGCAGCTGGATATAATGAGGGAGCTTTATTGGCAAAGGGTTCTCTTCCTCTTTCCTGCCTATAGAGCAACAATTGCTTGCAAGTTTCTTTCTAACTTTCTGGAGAAAAAGTTGATCCCCCCCTGCAACCCCCCCCTGTGAAGCTCCATTTGTTGCTTCCGGGGGTGGGTGTATGTCATCTTATGATATGGTTTTACCACTTCTAAAATAAGGACGTATGAGAAATCCATTACAGTTTATTTTTGATCAGGATTTACAGAGTTTGCACCTTCTGGACTAAACCTGGATGCAATCTGCAGTCAAAGTCTGCACATTTTTGAGCCTGGAATGCAATGTTTTTTGTGGACCCACACACACCCTGTGCCAAAAAAAAAAAAAAAAAAAGGGTGTGTGTGTGTGTCCAGAGACATGCATACAATTGAAACGAAAAAGTGCATCAAAAATGTGTTACTTTTGAAAATGCATACAAATATGTTTTAATCAATGGGAGAAGAAAGTGTACATTTCAAAGATGCAAACGAATTATCTTTATTTAGAAAAACATATTCAGGCTTAGGAACAATGATGGCCAGATTGTCGTGTTTCTCTGAAAACTCCTGCTTTCGATGGGAGGCAAATGATGAGGCCTGCTAGGTAATCCACAAAGCTTTTATTAAGCAACAAACATCTCTTCCACCTGAAGAGAGTTTAATCTCTTGGAAACTTCCCCCTAGGCAAAACTATGCAAACAAAGTAAGACAATTGTCTGACCAAGGAGAACAGGAAGCTTTTCCCCAAATGCCCGTAACTTCAGAGAGCCTGGTGCGGAGGCAGGTTCTGGTGCAATTCTAGTTGGACTGACCTTCTCACGCCTTCCTTCCACTCCATGCGTTTTAGCTTCTGGCAGACCCTAGAATCAGCTAGCTTGTTGGGGTACTCTGCTCTGGAAGAAAGCTCACTTCCTACTGTGTGTGTGTAGGATTTGGCCTTGAGGAGATAAGCTCTGGAGAGGGCTGACTCCCAGCTGGTGAATCACCCATGAGAGCTTTCTCCCCCACTGGTACAGGTTGGCTGGTGTCTGGCGCCACCTCCTCTAGTTCCAAATCTGAGTCTGATTGATTATTTGAAAGACCTTCTCCCAAAAACAGGGGCAGTAGGGTTAGCTATGACACAGATGGACCTTTGGTCTAATCTGTTATGACTCTTCTTATTTTCTTATGAGCTTTGGAAAGACTGCATGCTTCATAACTTTCCAGTGCACGCACATCCTTTAGCAGGAATGCTGTGTTCTGCCCCTGGGACAAAGCCCTGAAGGATCATGGTTCAAGTTGTAGAGACTCAGTGGAACTCCAGATAATATGCACATTAGTTGGTGTGGATCAGGTCAGGCCAAATTTAAATGTGTGAAGATCAGCCCTTGTGCATCCCTTCCAAAGTCCGTGCTTTTCTTGGCCCAAACACTTTGGACCTCTGTTTTCAAAACCCCAATAATGTCTGCCTTAACTGGTCCTCAACACCTGCCATCCTTCCAGTTCTTTCTGAAGAGCAAAGAGGAATAAGGCAAACAAAATCAATGCAGGAAGCTCATTTCCCCTCTGTGGAAACATTAAAGCATGACGTTAGATGCTTTGCCATGTATGCAGAATTGCATTTCACAGAAAGATACACACAAGGGCACATGGAGCAAACCAACAGTGGTGGGGGCCAAGGAAGAAGAGGGATCTTCACCAATTCCCATTCGTCAGATTGGAAGGAGATCTGGGTTTGTTTTATTGAGCAAACAAAATGCTAAATGACCTTAATGGCCATTCATTTGCCCCTCTGGTCATTGTATGGTGGTTGTTTATAGAAATTGCCTTCAGCACTGCTGGAATCGATGGTTAAAAGAGGATTGTTAATCAACCCATTAAATACTACTTAGAGTGATAATTTTGGATAATGGGCAATTTTAAGAGCATTAATGACAATCTGCAGTCAGGATGATGGAATGAGGAAAGGATAAAGCACATGCATTGAAGTGGCTTCTGATAGGCTGCAACAGAAAAGAAGAAGAGGCCCATATACAACACATTAGAATGACTTCATTAGTAGTGGTACTAGTAACATGCACATGTATGAAGGAGCTTGCAATCAACATTTCAAATGGAGGAGGAGGACATAACGGGGGAAGAACAGGTAATAATGGAAGAAAGGTGTTGTCAAAATTTCTTTGCTCTATTCATAGAATCATACAATAGTAGAGTTGGAACGGGCCTACAAGGCCATGGAGTCCAACCCCCTGCTCATTGCAGGAATCCACCCTAAAGCATCCCTGACAGATGGTTGTCCAGCTGCCTCTTGAAGGCCTCTAGTGTGGGAGAGCCCACAACCTCAGTAGGCAATTGGTTCCATTGCCGTATGGCTCTAACAATCAGAACAACACATCTTGCATATGGCATGATGCATGTATTGGGTCTAGCAATGGGCAAACCTACCCCATCAGAAATTGTAATTAGTTTGCCAAGTTATGAGTTCGTCTTTACAAGTAAGGGCAGTGCTGGCATGGGATTTTGGAGGGCTCTTTGGAAATTACCCTCAATGGGGCCCCTCCCTCAGAGAGCCTACGTTATAACTGCCATTGTAACCAGCTGCTATTGCTACCCCTTGCTTGCTTAGAATCATAGAATAGTAGAGTTGGAAGGGGCCTATAAGGCCATCAAATCCAACCCCCTTGGTCAATGCAGGAATCCACCCTAAAGCATACCTGACAGATGGTTGTCCAGCTGCCTCTTGAAGGCCTCTAGTGAGGGAGAGCCCACAACCTCCCTAGGTCATAGGTTCCATTGTCGTACTGCTCTAACAGTCAGGAAGTTTTTCCTGATGTCCAGCCAGAATCTGGCTTCCTGTAACTTGAGCCCATGATTCCGTGTCCTGCACTCTGGGAGGATCGAGAAGAGATCCTGGCCCTCCTCTGTGTGACAACCTTTTAAGTATTTGAAGAGTGCTATCATGTCTCCCCTCAATCTTCTCTTCTCCAGGCTAAACATGCCCAGTTCTTTCAGTCTCTCCTCATAGGGCTTTGTTTCCAGACCCCTGATCATCCAGGTTGCCCTCCTCTGAACATGCTCCAGGTTGACAGGTAGGAAGCCAGTGAACAAGTTCCAACATAATTCCTATCACCCCACCCCAGCTGAATGCACTCAAAGTATATTGGTGTCATACCTGGCTCTTTCAACATGAGAGTCCTTTTGCGTTCAGGGTTTTGTTTCCTTAGGTCAAGTTACACAGATACACATTCCAAAGACTTGTGAAATTGCTTGCAGCAGTTAAACTCCACACCACGAGCAATTGGCGACTTCACAGCAAGGGCACCTCAACTTGACTCCAGAAAGACATCCGTAAACTAAAATGCTTTCAGCATTGTAGCTTCTGGTAAATGATTGATGAACATAAACTCGATACCTAATTATCATAAACAAGAGTTCATAGAGTAACCAAGAGAATTCAGAGCTGGTAGATATCCAAGCATAAAGACATCGATCTACACAAGGTTTTGTCAGCTAGGGCCTACTTTAAAATAGGGCTGTGCACTGCTTCAGGCCTGAAACCCAAATCCAAACTGAAGTGGGCCGATTCAGAAATGGCCATTCACAGCTGCCATAGATTGCAACCTTAAACCCCACCTTCATTTTAAATGGTGGCTCTTATCAAGCATAGGCAGCTGCCAGACGATGGGTCAGGTAAGTCCACGGGCGAGTGGGGATGGGCTCCAGGTTTGGGGTGACTGATTGTGAAGGGGGGAGTCCAATGGACTCCCAGTCAGCCTTGGCCCAACTTTCCTGGGTGCCCACTGAGCAGCTGCTGGGAACCCACAATGGGTGACCAATTTTGGGTGCCTGGATCTCAATTAGGACCAATTTGGAAGGTCCGAATCAGCCTCCTAAGCATATCAGGGGATCTGTGCACAGTCCTATTTTAAATACAAGTGTAGGCCTAGTTTACACTCCTCTTCTGATCACCATTCTTGATCTGAACCTTTAGCCTGCAATGGCAGAGAACATCACAAGGGACAGTGTTGATCCTGCCTCTTGATTTGACATCTCACTCTGGGTAGCGTAACCAATCCCCTCCCCCTCAGAACCCCTTGTGTTCTAGTTCTCACCATTGGGCCCTAAATCATCATCATTATCAATTTATTTCTTACCTGCCTCTCCCTTTGGATCAAGGCAGGGAACAACATTAATACAACAATTTAATATAAAATCAAATCAGAAGAGCATATAAAACCAATAAAACATCAAAATAACAAATCCACACATCTTAAACATTCTTGGTTTAACATTCATGAGTGTGATAGGGAGCTTTCTTTTGCAGCTGGCCCCGATCTGAAGATACAGTACATCCCCCCTTGTCATGTAAACAATTGCACAAGGTCCCCAGATCTTGAAGTTACCTAGGGGGGTTGTGGGCTCTCCCACACTAGAGGCAGCTGGACAACCATCTGTCAGGGATGCTTTAGGGTGGATTCCTGCATTGAGCAGGGGGTTGGACTCCATGGCCTTGTAGGTCCCTTCCAACTCTACTATTGTATGATTCTATGATTCTAAGTTTCCTCCACAATATAAGAACCTAAATCATCCCTCTCTGGTTGTTTATTATTTATTTATTTATTTATTTATTTATTTATTTATTTATTTATTTATTTATATAGCACCATCAATGGACTTGAACTTCACCATGTTAAGGCCCTCTGTGATGCTCATGCCAGTCTCCAGAATTGGACTGGAACATGCTAAAGGAGAGAAACTTCATGGATCATAGTAGGACCCCTTCTTCACCCACTGACTTGCTCCCTGCTGGCAACAGTTGGGCCTGAAGTTGTTCCTCTACTTTATCCATACAGAACAAATAATAGGTCAGTTTCTTTGTTCCCGATGGCTTTGTATAATAGATATTTTCTTAGGGGCCATTACCAACTAGGGCCACAGCTAGACCTAAGGTTTATCCTGGGATCATCCAGGGTTTGCCCCTGCCTGAGCACTGGATCCCCTGTGTGTCACCTAGGCCATAGCTAGAGTTAAGGTTTATCCCAGGATCATCCCGGGTTCATCCCTGCCTGAGCGCTGGATCCCCTGTGTGGCACTTAGATGAACAGGTTTAACCCCAGGACAATCCTGGGATAAATCTTAGGTCTAGCTATGGCCCTAGATGAACAGGTTTGACCCTTGGATGATCCAGGGATAAACCTTAGATCTAGCTATGGCCTATGTCATTCCGCTAGAGCAAATGACATTGTGCTAGAGGAAGCTAGGTTCTGAAGAATACATAACAGGAGAATCCAACTAAAGTTACATTTGCACAAATGCACTTGTGCAACCAGTTGTGCAGCTATAATGCACAACCCCTTGCACAACTGAAAAAAATGGTGGAGCTCCATTAGCAGTATTTGAGTTTGAGAATGACACCAGAGGATCCTGCCCCTTGAGTTTAAAAAGGAACAAATGAAGCATTCATAGGGTTCTGACGATCCCTCCAGGATCCCTTGCCAGTTGAGGAGAGCCAAGAAGGTCTGGGAGAAGACCAGAGAAGAAGGGTGGTCTGTAGTGAGCTCTGAATAATAATTGTTTCTTCTTTTCCCAGTGCTTCCTATTGCTATGCTAGTTTGTTTTAATACTTCCTTATGTGTTTGATGAACCCATAATTTCTTAATGACTTGCTTAAGTTGGAGATAGAACTAATGAAACCTTTAATTGGAAGTATTAATCTAATCATGTAGCCCTTGGTGTCTGATGGTTCAAATCAACATCACAGAATTGCATGCTGGTGAATTTCAAGCTTTCTATCTTCAGGGAATCTGTTCTACATCCGCTTGTTACTAACTGTCCATTTTTACACAAATGCACACTTAATCTTTCAGCCATGCAACCTTGACACTTGAAGGGATCTCCTCACATGGGAGCACTGAGCACCCTAAAGCTTAGTACCTTAAGGGGTTGAAAGGATTTGGAGTTTGAAGACAAATTTGCTTAACTGAGGAGTAATTTCTTGAAAGGGTTTAGAAGATACACTCTAAATATAGGACTAATACTAGACATTTTATGGGGTTAAATTTCATTAATGGTTTAAAATATTCAAATAGACACATTGAAGTAATGGTTTAATGTAATTGATTAGGAGGGTAATTAGGAGTACAAAAAAGGAGCTATATAAGTTGCTGTTGAATATGAGGACATACTAGTGGAGGTTGGGGGCTCCAATGTTAGTGGGACTGTGAATCAGCTCTGGGTGGCAGTCAGAACCTGTTAGAAGTCTCAAGGAGCTATCCAAGGTGCTGAACCCTTGCACCCTCAAATAGGTTTAGCAGCATGGATAGCTCCTTTTTGAGTTCTGACCAAAACCCAGAGCAGATTCACCACTCCTGGAATTGGAGCCACTAGGCTCCACTGGACATCACTGCCTTTTCTACTTGTTTCCTTGAAGCCCAACCTGGTAATGAGGTAGACCCATCTCTTGAGGAATGCTAAGGAAAAGGAAAGGAACCTCTCGTGCAATCACTGAGTCATTACTGGCTCTTGGAGGGACGCCAGCTTTCGCTGACATTTTCTTGGCAGGCCTTATAGCGGCGTGGTTTGCCGTTGCCTTCCCCGGCCATGATTACCTTTCCCCCAGCTAGCTGGGTACTCCTTTTACGGACCACGGGAGGATGGAAGGCTGAGTCGACCCAAGCCAGCTGCCTGAAACCAGCTTCTGCTGGGATCAAACTCAGGCCGTGGGGAGAGTTTCGGCTGCAGAAACTGCTGCTTTACCACTCTGCACCACACGAGGCTAACTATGGCCTTATTCCCCAGACTTGGACCGCAGGCACTATCACACCTTCTGCATGGGCTCTTTGCAAACAGCAAAGGCAATCGAAATGGCTGGGGAAGGAAAGGAGCGGGTAGCTGAGCTTGTGGACAAAGAGAGGCAGCTAGCAAGTTGCCTACCTCCCTGAAGACATGGGGAGGAAATGGAAGAAAGGAGCAAGAAAAAGCTGACTGGGTTCTCCAGAATATGGGGGTAATGAAGGAAGGGAAACTGGGGGGGGGGGTGAGTTCTGCAAAACTAATGGACCTGCTGGGGAAAAGTTCATAAAAAAATGGGGACTTACCACTCCATATTTGTGCCGTCTGGGTGTGATGCTGCTGGAGGCAGAGGGGTGCTTCTGCAGCAACGAAGAGAGAGAAAGAACATCAGAGGAGCTGTGCTGGATCAGACCAAAGGTCCATCTAGTCCAGCATTCTGTTCACACAGTGGCCAACCAGCTGCCTATGAGAAACCCACAAGCAGGACATGAGTACATGGTGTCCAAAGGCACCCTGTTTCTGATACTGGAGGTAGCATATAGCCATGAGGACCAGCAGCCTTTGATAGTCTTCTCTCCATTTTAAAGTCATCCAAATGGCTGGCCATCACTACGTCTTGTGGAAATAAATTCCATAGATTTCCTATGTGCTGTGTGAGGGGGAGAAGGGAGGGAGGGGGTTTCACAAGATTCCTTTTGTACAGTATGTGGCTGAGTGAGTCTTCTTTGGGTCAAAGAGTCCTAACTATTAGGGCTGTGCACATGCCCCCCAAACTGCTTCACAGCCCGATATGGAACTTTCGGATCAGGCCCAAACCGGTTCGCGCTGATCCAACCCTCCCCCGACCCACTCCGGTTCAGATCCCAGAGTGAGATCCAAAGGGTCGGATCGTGATTTGCCTACCATTTTGCTCCCCTTCTCCACTTACTTGCCTCCACAGTGGATGGTAGGTAAGTAGGGAAGGGGAGACAAAATGGGGGGCAAATGAGTCCCCCTCCTCCTTACCTGGCTCCACCATTTGCCACCGCATGGACCGAGGTGGCGGCGGAGCCAGGTAAGCCCCCCCCCACTTATCTGCCTCCATTGTGGTCCGGCGCCGGCTTCAACTGAGGGCCAGGCTTCAAACCAGAAGAGTAGGCCGCAGCCTGCTCTTCCGGTTTGAGGCCTGGGCCTCAGTTGAAGCTGGTGCCAGACCACGATGGAGGCAGGTAAACCCCCCTCTCCCCCAATAGCAGCACACTATTAGGCTGTCTGTGTGCTGCTTCCAGGCCTGAAAATTGAGTTTTCCCATTAACACTCAAACAACAGCAAGAGGCATATCTTTGCTGGTTCATTGAAACTAAGGTATGTTTTAAACTGACAATCTTGCCATCCTCTCAGCTTGGGAAAGGAAAGGAACCTCTCGTGCAAGCACTGAGTCATTACTGACTCTTGGAGGGACGCCAGCTTTCGCTGACGTTTTCTTGGCAGGCCTTATAGCGGAGTGGTTTGCCGTTGCCTTCCCCGACCGTTATTACCTTTCCCCCAGCTAACTGGGTGCTCATTTTACCGACCTCGGGAGGATGGAAGGCTGAGTCGACCCGAGCCGCCTGCCTGAAACCAGCTTCCGCTGGGATCGAACTCAGGCCATGGGGAGAGTTTCAGCTGCAGAAACTGCTGCTTTACCACTCTGCGCCACACGACGCTCTAGCCTCTCAGCTTAAACAGGTTAAATTTTTTTTTAAAAAAATCGACAGGTGATGAGTAGATTTACCTATTGACTTTCGTAGGGTGGCAATTGGAGCCTCAGTGTAGATAAGATGTTTTCCAGACCCTGGGGCTGGCGGTGGTGGTGGACAGCTGTTGGTTCTTCTTCTCAAGATGTAGTTCGCTCCCTATCAGACTTGGTGGCTACCAAGTCCATGGAGTACAGGTGCCTAAAGGACTCATGATTTCTTTGATATCCCCAGGCAAAAGCATTGGGGCAGCATGGCATGATAAAATTCAGGGCACCCATCCTAGAGATGGGAGAAAGGTTCTCCATTTTCCATCTTAATTTTTGTGAACATGAGCTCTCTCTCTCTCTCTCTCTCTCTCTCTCTCTCTCTCTCTCTCTCTCTCTCTCTTTCTTTCCAAACAGTGATAGCCATGTGCATTTTCAGACACCAACATGTGTACATTTCCAAGCATACATTCCAAGTGTACACTTTCCCTCATAGGCTAAAACATGAGCGTGTGGCTTGGAGTCAGAGGGAATGCCCATTTTCAAAAATGTGAACTTGTGCTAGTACACACTTCTGAATGCAAATGCAAGTTTGGGAAATTGCAACAAAAATGCTCATGTTTGCATTTGGGGTTGTGAATGGGACACGCTTTCATGATTTGCAAACAGGAGCAAAATTTTCATATATCCTTAGCCTATCTAGAAATAAAGAGGAGCATAATGGAGAAGTAGAGTATACTTGGGACACATTGGTGTAGAGCCAGTGTGGTATAGTGGTCAGAGTGCTGTACTGGGTCTCAGGAAATCTTGGGAGATCTGGATTTTAGACCCCATTCAGCCATTAAACTCAATGGGTGACCTTGGGCCAGTCCCTGCTCTTAGCTGAACCTTCCTATCAGAGTTGTTGTGAGGATAAAATTCTGGGGAGAGGAGGAAGATCATGTAAGCTGCCTCCTCCTCCTCCTCCTCCTCCTCCTCGTCCTCCTCCTCCTCGTCCTCCTCCTCCTCCTCCTCCTCCTCCTCCTCCTCCTCCTCCTCCTCCTCCTCCTCCTCCTCCTCCTCCTCCTCTTCTTCTTCTTCTTCTTCTTCTTCTTCTTCTTCTTCTTCTTCTTCTTCTTCTTCTTCTTCTTCTTCTAGCAAAGGACATCTGTGAAAATAGCTTGTGGAGTTACAATGATGCTATCAGATAAGTGTGAGCCTCTCTGGCCTTTGAGAGTGGAGATAGATGGTACCATGATTATCACTGATGGCTTTGGTATGGAAGGAGGCCTTCCTGGGCCACAAGTGCATGAGTCTCATAATTCTAAGGGTGTGGCCCAATATGGAGTAGGTGGGAAATGCATACACACACAAAGACATGCTCCTGGCCAATCTGGATGTTCAGCATAAAAACAACAACAGCCTTACTCAGCCTAGGGATGTCTCTCACTAGGAAATCCACTGCCTTTTAGGTCCAAAGGATTCCTGCAGTTCTCCTGACTTGGCTGTTTTCAATCTGAGCTAGAGTTTCCCCCCGAAATCTGTGAACTTTCCCCCCATTTTTTTTAAAAATGGCAGAAATAGACACTTGCATGATTTGCTCAAGTTTTACCTGCAGTTTGTGTGATTTTCACAAATTGTGGCTGCAGTTTGTGCAAATTTCTATTTCTGCAAATAAAACAAAACGGAAAATTTGCTAGCTGGCCTAGCTCGATGTAGACTCACTCGCACCAGCTAGCAGAAGATGAGTGAAGTCCAGAAGGGTGAGCTGATGACAGTTTGTTCAGCTCTACCCCCCACCATGGATTCCTCTCACATCCCTAACATCCACCCTTAAATATGGGCAGAGAGGAAGACTGTGTGCTGGCAAAATAGCAAGTCCACTTATTGGGGGCAGTGTGGGCTTCTAAGGCAAATCAAGTCTCTCTCCAGCATTGATGTTGGTATGCTATGATTCCTGATCTGGTCTCTTCTGTCACCCAGAGGAAGACCACAATAACTGCACTGCTTGGTATGCAGCCATTTCTCCGTTGATTTTAGACCTGATATTTTCTACTTTTTAAAATCCTGCAGCTACTAACAACGTTTCATCGTTTTACTGGTGGAATCATTCCAGTGCTTAAAATTGCTGCTTTCCCTAGAGAGGTTTCTGCTGCAGCTTTGCTTGGCTAAAACATTTGCTGTTCTCTGCATGGAACTTTATACCTTCTAACATCTGCTCTGGGATTGTGGTTGTTTTTGGTTAGCTTCCATTTAAGCTCCACATGTGTCCTGCCATTTTAGGGGGGTGCTGACACAAAACCTTCCAGCCATTGCTGCAATCGTCGTAAATCTGTGTACTTTCCTAATGCCTCAATTGTACAGTGCTTTTCTGCTAACCGGCTTTTGGATCTTAAATCCTTGTTTTAATTACAAGGAAAACTGGGAGCTGACACCATGTAACTGAACTGGGAGATGGTGCTAAATGTCTGTTGGAAACGTTGGGTTCTGCAAACTTGAGCAAGCTTCTACAAGGAAATGTGTAGAAGCTTAAACCCCCAATGGTGCATATCCTGGCAGGGAAGTCTAGCAGATTGGCTTTGTATTAGGGGTGTACATGGACCCCCCAATTCGCTTCGTGGCCCAATCTGGAAAATCCGGATCGGACCCGATCCTCTTCGCGCCGCTCCGCCCGTCTCCTTCTCCGCTCCGCAGAGCGAGATCCGGCTTCGCCGCTGTCGCTACATGGACGGCGGCAGCGGCGCCGGCGCAAGATAAGCCACCACCCCGCCTCCTTACTTGCATCCGTCACGGGCTTCAATTGAGGCCCCGGTTGAAGCCAGAAGAGGCCTCGGCCTTCACTTCCACCTTCAACCGGGGCCTCAATTGAAGCCCGTGACAGATGCAGGTAAGCATCCCTCCTCCCTGCTCCCTTACCTGGCGCCACCGATGGTGGCACCAAATGAGTCCCCCTCCCCCCCACTTACCTGCAGGCGAAGCTCCGGATTGAGGCGATCCTCTTCGCCTCAATCTGCAGCCCCCCTGACTCTCTTCACCTCCGCCTTTTCCGGAGGCAAATTAGGCCACCTCACTCCT
The DNA here is from genome assembly GCF_023053635.1 of Elgaria multicarinata webbii. Classification (NCBI taxonomy): domain Eukaryota; kingdom Metazoa; phylum Chordata; class Lepidosauria; order Squamata; family Anguidae; genus Elgaria; species Elgaria multicarinata. The sequence goes on along the minus strand of NC_086187.1, from coordinate 10,887,073 downwards.
GCTTCTCAGAACCGAAGAGAAGCAGAGCACATCCCTACTTTGTATAACACTGCCTCTACACCTGCCTTTTTCCCCAGGATTGTCCCTGGATCGTTCCTGTGGATCCAAATGATGCACGGGGGATCCCGGGAGCAAGCAGGGATGATCTCTCCATTTTCCTCGGATAACTCTTAGGTGTAGAGATGGCCAGAGTGGGCTAGAGGTTTAACTTAATGACTACACCATAGAGACAAGGTGCTCGTCATAACAGTTGTCCTTTGCTCTATGCTTTCAGTATAAACAACCATTCACTTGACCTTTAGTGTAACATTTAATTTTGAGCTGGCCTTTATAATCCATTAGTGGGGTTTTGTTTTCCTTTGAATGACGCATGCCCCTCCTCGCATGCATTCTTCTCTCATCTCTGTGCAAGACACTGGGGGATACGATAATGGCTAGGTATGGCCCATTGCAATTTTGCATGCATTCATTCATAAATGTATTCTGTGCCATTTTGCACCAACCAGTAGGGTTTTTTCATAAACAAAAATCCACATGCATTTTGTTCTCTAAATACAGAGTTAAATATGTAATTTTGAAAGTATTTTTGCTCAAAATATGCATGTATAAATGTATTTTAACTCAAAGGTAAGATCTGCGCTACTGTTTTAAAATGGTTTATAACAGTAATGAAAATTGTTGGGGCTCAGGACACACTCCATATTCAGTTTTTAAAGTGTTTTCAGAGTGTCATATCCTGCTTGGTGTCAATCTGACCAGATTCTACTTTTCTAAACATATTTTGTCCTGAAATACACCTTCTAAAATGTATTTTAAACTTTTTATTTCATTTCATTTTGAGCATCAGAAAAAGATGATGATAATGATGATGATGATTTGCATTTACATCCCACCATTTTTCCTCCAAGGAACCCAAGGCAGCGTACATAATCCTCCTCTTCTCCATTTTATCCTCACAACAACAACCCTGTGAGGTGGGCTGGGCTGAGAGTCTGTGACTGGCCCAAAGTCACCCAGTGGGTTTCCATGGCCAAGTGGGGACTAGAACCTGGATCTCCCGACTCCCAGTCCAACACTTTAGCCACTGCACCACACTGACTCTTATGGGGCGATACACATATCGGGCTGAAATTCGGTAGCTTTCAGAAAAGGCATGTAAAGTCGATGCTAAGTTTCCTACTGTACAATTTCTGGTTGCAAACTAGGTGGCAGATCCACCATTTCTTAAGCAGTTAGACCTGTTCATGAAAAATATGCTTCCCGCCCAACCTGAAAGTTTGGGCGGGAAAGCAACGGTTGTGGGTTGGGAGGGGCTGGAAAGGAGCAGGAGCTCACGTGGCTCAGGGTGCGAGCCTCGTGTGCTGGGGGCGGGGCCGCGGCTATAAAAGCCGCACCGCCCGAGGCTCGGCCTCTTTCGGTTTTTCGGCTCCCTCCCTCCCGCCCGTTCCTAGTTTGGGATTAGCCAGCTGCTCCTTTTGGAAGGAGGGTTAAGTAGGAATTTTTCCCACAATGTGGTTTTCGCCTACTTCATACTAGGAGCGTTAGGGCGATCTGGGTTATAAGTAGGTTAATTTGTGAGCAGGAAGGTGCGGGAATCTAAACCCAGGACAGGGACGGTGAGCCCACTGGCACCCTGGGCGGTGAGCTGCATAGCCAGAGGACCTGCTCCTCGGGGTTGTGCGGCTCGCGAGTCAGGCTATGGTGTGCAGTTGGAGACCATACTGACTGCATCTACCCACTGTCCCTTATGGCAGTGGGCGGGGGGTGCAGTGGGATGGTCTCTCCACACTCTCAGAGTGTCGTACAGGCAGGGAGCCGATGAAACGGCTTCTTGCCTGGAGAGTGGCTCGCCCTTTGGCAGGCAGTAGGCCTGAGTAGATGTGAGATTCCCGCACTGTCACACTCAGATCCGGGGAGGGTTGGATTAACAGAATTATTCAATAAAGAGGCCCTAGTTATATCCAATGCTCTGGTGTCTGTGTCTTCTTTCATGCGTCCTCCCTCACCCACAACCTCTATGCAGGCAGGAAGGGGTCCTTCTATAGGTCCCTTCTCTCCTCTCCCTCACCAGCCTCCATCCACTCCTGCTGCTTCTATGCCAGGTGAACCACCAGCCATTATTAATAATAGGGGACCCTTCTGTTCCTTCGCTACAGTTACCCAGTAACCCATTCATAGGGTCACTGCCAACTCAAGGTCTTTGAGGGCCTTTGGGCAAGGCGCCTGCAATGGGCATCTTCCTTCTATCTTCTCTCTGCCATTGCTACCAGCTGGTCTGGCTCCTGATCCTCTTCCACGTCATTCTGCAGTGGCTTGCTTGACAGGCAGAGAGCCAGTGAGTAAGTAGGCAGTGGCATTTACTGCTTCTCCTTCTCGACATCACAATTGTCTGGGCCAGAGTGAGGGCCAGGTGAGCACGCAGGTTGCAATGGTCAAGAAGAGGACAACTCCAGGGTGAACTCCAGTATCAGAGGCAGTATGCGTATGTACACTAGTTGCTGGGGATCATGGGTAGAAGGGTGCTGTTGCATTGTGGGTCCATGGTTGACAGATGGTTGGCCACTGTGTGAACAGAGTGCTGGTCTAAGTGGACCCTTGGTCTGATCCAGCAGGGCTCTTCTTATGTTCTCATGATTTGTCAGGGAACCCCACTGGGGTGGGGTTCCTTATTTTATTTATTTATTTATTTATTTATTTATTTATTACATTTTTATACCGCCCAATAGCCGAAGCTCTCTGGGCGGTTCACAAAAATTAAAACCACAGTAAAACACCCAACAGGTTAAAAACACAATTACGAAATACAGTATAAAAAGCACAACCAGGATAAAACCACACAGCAAAGTTGATATAAGATTAAAATACAGAGTTAAAACAGTAAAGTTTAAATTTAAGTTAAAATTAAGTGTTAAAATACTGAGAGAATAAAAAGGTCTTCAGATGGCGACGAAAGCAGTACAGTGTAGGCACCAGGCAGACCTCTCTGGGGAGCTCGTTCCACAACTGGGGTGCCACAGCGGAGAAAGCCCTCCTCCTAGTAGCCACCTGCCTCACTTCCTTTGGCAGGGGCTCACGGAGAAGGGCCCCTGTAGATGATCTTAAGGTCCGGGTAGGTACATATGGGAGGAGGCGTTCCTTCAGATAACCTGGCCCCAAACCGTTTAGGGCTTTAAATGTCAATACCAGCACTTTGAATTGGGCCCGGACATGGACTGGCAGGTGCCCAGGCATGCCTAATCTTGAGATCTTTACACCAGCCCAGCATAAGGTAACTATGCTCTTCATAGGAGTATCACCTATGATGGAGGCATGGAGAGGAACAGGCCACTTTTGGGAAGGGAGAGATCAATATGAAGCCTGAGGAAGTCCAATGGATACAGAGCTTTGAACCACTGAGTTCATTACGCTCATCGCTGCATGTGCAATAATCCCTGTTGCTCCAACAGGATCAAACCTACATTTCTTTAGCCCTGTTCATGTGATCAAACCTACATTTCTTTAGCCCTGTTCATGTGATCAAACCTGGGAGTCTACATAGCAGTCTTGTGATATCGCCAAAATTGGGCCTGGATAAGTGCAGATTTGGGCACACACACACCAAAAAAGGTTAAAAGTGCTCTGCAAGTCCACAAGATCTAGATGACTGGGAAATAGTCATGAGAATCTGAACTCATTTGAATCTATTGTGAAATTCTCTGACATTCATAGCCCTGACTTTGATCCAACAAAATATGAACATTTTGGTAATTAAAACTTACATTCATTAAAACTCAATCGCTGTTTTTCCTGTGCCTGTGTAGTCTGCATTGTTGGATGATTAAGCTGCCAAACTCTGCCATCCTTGCGTATGTTTAGATGTGGCATCCTGTAACCCCTTAGTTACTGTAGGAAATGAAAATATATAACCATCAATCTGAGAAGGATGCGTCATGACACATGACATTGTGATGCTCAGGATGGTGGAGAAATGTCACATTTCACTTGCTGGGTTCCCAAGATGCACTTTGGTTATGCCTATGTACACAAATTTGGAGGTGGCACAAAAGATCATAACCCAGGAGAGTTCCTGTCTTGAGTTTATAATATTAGATTCTTGACTCGGCTGCCAGTTTTTGAATTGTAGTGGGGTCAGTTTGCCCTTCACTTCAGGAAATGTTTCTGAGTTCTTCTGTAAGGGCAGCATTCACATTCCCCTCTTGATGTAAAGGAGGAAAATGCTTGACCTCTGTTTCAAACCAAGGGATCCTTGTACCCACAACAGTAGCCTTAATGAACCAAGATCCAAATAAATTCTTCATAGGACACACTTTCCAGGAAGGCACTCAAGTTAGACCACATTATACATTGCTTTCTTGACTTGTAAAGAAAACTTATATACAACCAGCATGTGTTGTTGCATTTATAGACCTTGGCAGTAGGTTTTCTGAAGGACCTGCAAGTTACAAAAAGGGTAGCAGGTGTTATTTAGGCTAAATTGACCTTGAAATTGATTTCTTTATTTTATGACTTTCTGAAGGGAGATTAGTACTATTCCTTTCTTCCCTTGCAACATGAAACCATTTACATGGTAATAGATGGTACAGACAGTCAAATAAATTGCTGGAAAGTGGTATGATTCAGAGAGGACAATATAGATCTCACACATTGATTTCTTAGCCTCAGGGAGACACTGATTTCCAACACCTGGGAGCAGAAGTTCTAGATTGATTTCCCTCTTTGGAAGACAGATGCATGGGTAGCAGTATCTGTGGCTGCACATTTACTCTGAAATGACCTTCAAGCAGTGCATTGCTGTGCCCCTAATCTGTGTGTATTTATGCCAGGGCCCAGTCCAGAAGGTCAGTCCCCACATGTATTTATGCCATTTATTGATATGAGAATTTGTATCCTGCCCTTCTAGTATCCTGCCACCACTCGGAGCATGCCAGGACCATTTAAAAATTATCATAGAATCATAGAATAGCAGAGTTGGAAGGGGCCTACAAGGCCATCGAGTCCAACCCCCTGCTCAATGCAGGAATCCACCCTAAAGCATCCCTGACAGATGGTTGTCCAGCTGCCTCTTGAAGGCTTCTAGTGTGGGAGAGCCCACAACCTCCCTAGGTAACTGATTCCACCGTCGCACTGCTCTAACAGTCAGGAAGTTTTTCCTGATGTCCAGCCGGAATCTGGCTTCCTTTAACTTGAGCCCGTTATTCCGTGTCCTGCACTCTGGGAGGATCAAGAAGAGATCCTGGCCCTCCTCTGTGTGACATTATGATACAATGCAACACCATGGCCTTATAGGCCCCTTCCAACTCTACTATTCTATGATTCTATGATTAAGTAAGCAATGCAATAATTATACAATTATCTATATCTATAGGTATAGATAATATACACTGGCTCCTCCAAGCCAGTTATAGTTTTTGCCCTTTGGCGCCATCTAGGGATGTTCCTTGGCACTGTGGCCTTCTGTGGAAGTTCCAAGTTCTGAGAAATAGTTTTTGCCCTCTGGTGCCATCTAGCGATGTTTCTCGGAACTGCGGCCGTCTATGGAAGTTCCAAGTTCTGAGAAATAGTTTTTGCCCTCTGGTGCCATCTAGCGATGTTTCTCGGAACTGCGGCCGTCTATGGAAGTTCCAAGTTCCGAGAAATAGTTTTTGCCCTCTGGTGCCATCTAGCGATGTTTCTCGGAACTGCGGCCGTCTATGGAAGTTCCAAGTTCCAAGAAATAGTTTTTGCCCTCTGGCGCCATCTAGCGACATTTCTCAGAACTGTAGTCTTCTATGGAAGTTTCAAGTTCCAAGAAAGATAACTGCCAGGAGCTTCCGGCCTAGCAGAGGGGCCAAAACCCACTAACCTCCTCACCAGACTGCTCCTCTACACCTGTCGTATGATGGGCTTTTTTGCTAGTATAGGCTATAAAAATACAAAGGATGCAGAAATCAACAAAACGTGAGCTCGTTGGAGCTCCTCCTTGAAGCTTGGTCCAACTTGTGTCAGTATCAGATTGTGAAGAGTGTGTGTGTAAATGGTGAAGTCCTTGGGTGTATATTGGGTGTGCATTCAAATGTTCTCAGTCTTCCCCCATTGATTAAACCACGTGCTCACTTAAAAAGAAAGTATGCATTTTAATGTGTATTTTTCTAATGTACCTATTTTCCCACATGCATTCTCTCCCACCCACCCTTACCTTATGCAAATCTATGGTGGGACCACACTTAGAATACTGGGTGCAGTTCTGGTCACCACACCTAAAAAAGGATATTATAGAGCTGGAAAAAATGCAGAAAAGGGCAACATGATTAAGGGGCTGGAGCATCTCCCCTACGAGGGAAGGTTACATCAGCTGGGATGGTTTAGCTTGGAAAAAAGGAGGCTAAGGGGAGACATGATAGAGGTGTAGAAAATCATGCATGGTGTGGAGAATGTGGATAGGGAGACATTTTTCTTCCTCTCCCATAATACTAGAACCCAATGGGATCATCCCATGGAGCTGACTGGTGTGAGATTCAGAACAAATAAAAGGAAGGACTTCTTCACACAGCACAGAGTTAAATTATGGAATTCACTACCACAAGATGTGGCGATGGCCACCAATTTGGATGTCTTTAAAAGGGGGTTGGATAAATTCCTGGAAGAGGAGGCTATCCATGGCTACTAGCCCTGGTGGTTGTGTGCTACCTCCAGTATTCGAGGCAGTAAGCCTGGGTGCACCAATTGCTGGGGAACATGGGTGGGAGGGTGCTGTTGCACCATGTCCTGCCTTGTTGGTCCCTGGCCAATGGTGGATCAGCCACTGTGTGAACAGAGCACTGGACTAGATGGACCCTGGGTCTGATCCAGCATGGTGGTTCTTATGTTCTTAAACAATATCACAAGCTTGTGAACAGAATGCTTGACTAGATGGACTCTTCGGCCCTGTCTCTACAGAGCCATGTTGATGCCACCTCCCCAGAAAACCCTACGGTTTTACTCACATGGGGTGACGTTGGGTAATCCCACTGCCAAGGAGGGAGTGTGGGGTTACCAGTGGTCATCCATGTATGGGAGCTGCCATGCCACCCTCCTCCAGGTGGAAGGTGACCAATCGCAGCCACCACAGATTTGCAGCCACTCCATGTATAGATACTCCCTTGGTCTGATCCAGCATGGCTCTTTTTACATTCTTATGTGCATGGCAACAAGTACTCCACTTTCTGCACTTAGAGTGTTCATCAGATATGATTTGGTGCAGCTGAGCTACACTTAAGAGGATGGGTTGGTTGAGTATGTTGACTCTTGCATATGGGATCTATACATGTACACCAGCATTCTCATAATGTCGGCAACCGTTGTGTGTGCTAGTGCTGTGCACAAGTGGCCTCTCGAAATTCCCCACCCTATTTGTGGGTAGAGAAATTGGGAGGATGGTTTCACCAAATTTCTCCAGGGGGAGGAGAAATTCTCCAACCATTTCTGACAGGTAGGCATCACCATTGGCAAGGGTGGTAGGACAGCTTAATTCCCTTTTTCCCTTATGGGGTTTGGTTTGGTTTTTTTTTTTTTTTTTTTGCACTGCCCCTGCAAGTGTCAACGCCATCAAATGCGTTGGCAGCCTGTCCCCTATTTTGCATCCTCCACAATGCCTCATAAACCTAGCATCATTCCAGGTCATTGAAGGGAGGGAATGCAGTGACTCTAAACAAATAATGGTGAAGAAAATGAGGAGAAAATTCTGAAAAGAAAAATCTTTTTCTTTTGAAATGGGCAAAGAAAAATCTCAGGAATTTCCTGACAGTTTTCTTCACCCGTGAAATGTGCTTCCATTTTTCTGCCTCATCCTCAGGGCATTTTATAATTTATTTTGAACGTGACTGTACAATGAAAGACAGGACACTCACACACACACGCCCCTCCGCCACCTCATAAGTAAGGTAAGCACAAGAACCCTGAACCAAGCCCTTGAGAATTTCTCCAACATTTCTTCTCCTTTGAATTTCCTTTCGAAAGCAAATTTTTTCTCTATCAAATTGAATAAGAAAGGTCAGAATTTTCGTGGGAGAAATTTTGGGCACAGCACTTTGTGTGTGTGTGTGTGTGTGTGCGTGTGTGTGTGTGTACACACACATGTGTAGCATGCCAATAGGTTGCAATCATGGAACCCTAGACTTCATGGAGTAAGGTATGTAGTGGTTAGGGAAAGAAGTCAGAATAGAGGCATCGGGAGGGTTGAAGGAGGAAGCAATGAACAAAATAGCCTGTTGGCTGATGTGAAGGTGAGATTTAAGGATCAATAAATATCAAGAAAGCACAGGAAAAGAGCAGCAATACATCAATGGTTAATAAAGCAAACAAACACCAGCCACGTTGAGTAGCTGCCATGGAGAACATTTTCTCCTTTCATCATGGAGGATTGAAAAAAGGACATTTGCTAGGGATAGATTTGTCCATCAAGTCCTGGGGCTTTCAGTGCTTAGCTCTCAAAAAGTCAGGGTTTGAATGACTGCGTGTTCAATCATGTTAGTCCTGAACTAGGGTGGCCACCTCTCTTTTTTGGGGGGTGGGGAGGCCTTTAACAACTGTATTGCACATAGGTACAGTACATTCCATGCTGTGAGTAGTTGTACCTTTTGTATTTGCCCAGTGCAGATGGGTGAAAACTTCATTCCAATTTGTTTCTGGAAACAATTTACCCAAATTTGCAAAGTTCATATGCAGGAGCGAAAGACTATGGGATTTCAAATATTCAAATGCATGAGAAATTGAAGCACCAGGATTAGCAGTGACACCTCCAAAAAGTTTGGAATTCACACACACACACACACACACACACACACACACTGCAAGTAGTAGAAGCGTACCCCATTTTTTGCTTGGGGGGGGGGACTTGTGGTAGGATTTCAGCCCAACATACAAGGACTGTAACTGATCTTCCATGTGTCTTGGAACTTCTTAAATTGCTTTGCATGCTTAACTGCTGCTTCTCTTGTACTGAGCTGTATGAAAAGATAAACCAAAAACCAAAAACCAAGAGCCAGTATGGTGTAATGGTTAGAGTGCCTGTGTTCTAGTCCCCACTTGGTCATGGAAGCTCACTCGGTGACTTTGGGCCAGTCACAGACTCACAGCTTGACTTAACTCATGGGGTTGTTGTTGTGAGAATAAAATTGGGTTCCTTGGAGAAACAAGGGAAAATGCAATAAGTAAATGAATGAATAAATAAATAAATAAATTTAAGGCTGTCAAGTGCTGTCTAATGTGAGTTTCTTCTCCTCCTCCTTTCTCCTCCTCCCCCTTCTCTTAATTCCAGGACTATAAATCTGACGCGATGGAGCCGGCTTCCAGTGTTAGGAACATTCCTCAAGGTCCAGTAAGTTGAAACATTTTGCTGAATGGATTAGATTCCGAAACTGCCATTTTGCATTCTTTTTGGTTTGTGGCTCTTTGATCATCAATCAAATGCAATCTTTTTTTCTTTTTCTTTTTAACACCCTGAGACAGATCTTGCGTCTCTCTGAAATATGTGTGTTAGACTTTGCTAAATGTTCTCAAAGGCTTCAATGTACGACATTAGCAGACTTGTGATTTGCTTGTCAAACGGAGTGAAATGGTTGCAAAGTGCCACGGCTGGAGTTCATTAGGGAACCCAGCAAATCCATCTTGTATGTGAGTAGCTGCCGTGCCTTGTCGTGCTGATGATCGCAAGATGGAGTGCGTGTGAGTTCTGCTAACCAGGGAAGGCCATTCAGGGGGATGCTTGTCAGTGTTCCCAGTGAGTTTATTTATTTTATCTATCTGTTTTAAAAATATCCCCATTTCAAAGATCCCACAGCAGCTTGCACCAGATTAAAATAATAATAATAATACTTCATTATAAAAGCACAACGGCATTTAGACAAACCAATGGTTGGGAAAAGCCGGGATAATCGAGAACATTTTTAATCATTCTCAAAAAGTACATGGTCATCTGTGCAGAGGGGAGGTAATTCCAGAGAGAGAGTGCCACCGCAGAGAAGACCCATTTCTCTGTTGCTGCCAAATAGGACTTCATAGGATATGGTCTGGACAAAAGGGCCTCTCCCAAGGATCATAGTGGTCTAACAGGTCTATTTTTTTTTAGGGAGAAACCATTTGTCAGGTAACCTAGTCCAAAGTTATTTAGGGCTTTATATGTCAATGAAAATATATTGAACCTGACTCATTAGCAAACTGGAGCTGATAGCTGGGATTAGGAACGTCAAAGCAATCCATTTTCAGAGGTGGAATTCAGCATGTTTTCCTAGGTCCCCCCCACCCAGACCTTGTTCCAGTTCCTTCCGCAATATTAGAGGCATAGTGGGGCCCACCACACCTCTAATATTGTGAAAATTGCCCTTTTACGGCCGCCATTTTGCACAACAGAAATATATGAAAATGTCAGAGCCCTGATCGTCCATAAAAATGCTGGCTTGGATCTATGACCAAGTGGGGTCAGGGATGAGCAGCAGCAATGGCTCGTCAGGTACCCAGCAAACCCAGACAGAGGTAGGTCTCCCCATGCCCAGTCCAAAGACGCTCCATTGAGTGCAATTTGGTCTAAGACCACACTACATGGCTGCAGCTTTGTGTCCTGTCGTCGTCGTCCCCCATCAGCCCTTGCTGGTATTGGGCCACTCAATAATTTCTCAGTTGTGGATGTGATTGGATCATCCAATCCCTCCTGGTGCATACAACACACAGCAGAATCAACTGCCTGAAATGAAGTCTGTCTGTGTGATCTCTGTAATGCTTTGAGTCTGTGTCCTTCCAATAAAGAGCCTGCTTTCATAGCGTTGCATTGGTGCCACTCTGTTGCAGGGTGGTGGTGAGTAATCTTGATGAAAGCAGTCTGGAGGCGGCAGTGGGAGCTTTCCAGCAGCCATTCAGTTCTCCAGGCCTGCCCCCTGCATGGCTTCCAGCAACCAATGAGAGGTCACCTTCCACTCAGGGATGCCCCCCCCCGGAGGAAGAGCCATAGTGAGTTAGCGACCTTCCTCCGGCAGGAAAAGTCAGGGCAAATCTCTGACTTTTCTGCTGCACAATTTCATCTATTTGCCCTGCAGTGGCTATGAATCAGTGGCTGCATCATATATCCAATGTTTAGACAGACCCTGGGCAACTTATAGATAGAAACACAGGAGTTGGGCTCAACTCAAGACAGATAATGCTTTGACATTCACATTTTTTAAATTGTCAAGATGGTTTAAATAGTTGTGGTGTAGTGGAAGGGGAATGCAGGGAAGAATAAGTCTGGGTCTATTTTCAGGAATTTGACTGTGGAGCAGGAATGATGAGATTATCTTCTGATGCACCAGGATCATTGATGGATTCACCTTGCTCCGGCATGCAAAATAGCTAATTATTATTATTATTATTATTATTATTTATTTATTTATATAGCACCAAGGCTATATAAGGCTACAACAAGGCTTTCATGTTTTACTATTGTGTGTGACAGATTAGCATAGAGGAAGTCTGAGAATGGGGAGAATACACAAGCAGAGGATGAATACTTCTTTCCTTTTCTCTGAGGGGATTCCTACTTCATGCTAGCTATTTAAATGGCCACATGTTTTGGCAAGGTGGCTTGCATTTCTAATTAAAAGTGAATGGTTGCATTTGGGCTGGCTGAAGATCTTTTGAGACAGTGTATCATAGGGTGACCAACTGTCAGGATTTCCCCGGATTTGTCCTGGTTTTTGTTCTTTCCATGGTGTCAGGGTGGATTTTCTATAATTTTCAATAATGTCCTGGAATGACACACCTTCCCCTTTAAGGCTGCCATTAGCATGGCAGGAGGGAATGACATGCTTTCTTGAGGCACATCATTCCCCTACCCCGAGCTCCAATTGAGGTCTTAAAGGGGAAAGTGGGTCATTCGTGGACATTATAGAAAAGGCCCCAATTGGAGTGGATGGTGGTGGTGCAGAATGAAATCCTTTCCCCTCCTCCACTCCAATCGGGTTCTTTAAGGTGGCGGGGGAATAACGTACTTTCTGCAGGACTCAGAAAGCTGCTTCCCCCCACACACACACTAGGTGTCCTCTTTTTTGGTTTCCCAAATATGGTCACCCTCGTGTATCATGCTTTACCAGCTCAACCCATGTAGTCAAAAGTAAGCACACCTGAGTTCAATTCCTAGGTGACTATGCTTAGGATCTCAGTCATGCCTCAACTGTGAGAATTTGTTAGTGGTTTATGGTAGTTTGTTGACTCGTTAAGATGTCTGTGTTTCATGATGGAGATTTTTAACCATAATGTTTGTCCCCTTAAGCATAAATAATAGAAATGAAGTATCGGTCTCTATCTAGCTTTCCTAGTGTTGTGACTGTGCTTTCTTCTTGGGTGCATAAGTATAGGGGCTATCATGATGAGCTACTGCAGTTCAAAATTTACTACAAAACCACTATCAAATCACACAACAAATACAGTAAACAAACAAACAAACAAAATCCCACAGCAACAACAATCTGTTACAAGCTGATTTGGGATCCAGGGGGGATCCTGGAAATAACAGGCAAGTTAGTTTAACATCTGTTCGTGGTAAATTGGTTGAAAGCATTATGATAGACAAAATTAGTAAGCATATAGAAGAACAAGCCCTTCTGAAAAAGAATCAACATGATTTCTGCAAAGGTAAGTCCCATGTCGCTAATCTTTTAGAGCTCTGGACATGTAGACTGGGGTGATGCAATGGATATTGTTTACTTGGACTTCCAAAAGACTTTTGATAAAGTCCTTCACCAAAGACTCCTGAGCAAATTTAGCAGAATAATGGAATAAGAGGAGAGGTCCTCTTATGGATTAGCAACTGGTTAAAGAACAGAAAGCAGAGAGTAGGCATTTGTGGTTAAGGGAGGACGCAAGAAAGAAGACACGGACACAAGAGCATTGGGTGAAACTAGGGCCTCTTTTATTGAATAATTAGGCTAATCCTCCCTCCCCGGATCTGAGTGCGATAGTGCGGGAATCTCACATCTACTCAGGCCTACTGCCTGCCAAAGGGCGAGCCACTCTCCAGGCTAGAAGCCGAATCATCGGCTCCACGCCTGTACGACACTCTAAGAGTGTGGAGAGACCATCCCACTGCACCCCCCGCCCACTGCCATAAGGGACAGTGGGTAGATGCAGTGAGTATGGTCTCCAACTGCACGCCATAGCCTGACTCGCGAGCCGCACAACCCCGAGGAGCAGGTCCTCTGGCTATGCAGCTCACCGCCCAGGGTGCCAGTGGGCTCACCGTCCCTGTCTTAGGTTTAGATTCCCGCACCTTCCTGCTCACAAATTAACCTATTTATAACCCAGATCGCCCTAACGCTCCTAGTATGAAGTAGGCGAAAACCACATTTGTGGGAAAATTCCTACTTAGCCCTTCTTCCAAAAGGAGTGACCGGCTAATCCCAAACTAGGAACAGGCGGGAGGGTGGGAGCCGAAATCGCGAAGAGGCCGAGCCTCGGGCGGTGCGGCTTTTATAGCCACGGCCCCGCCCTTGGCTCACGAGGCTCACACACTGAGCCACGTGAGCCCAGTGCTCCTTTCCTAGCCCCTCCCAAAACCACAACCGTTGCTTTCCTGCCCAAACTTAGGTTGGGTGGGAAGCATATAAATGGTAAATTCTCCCAATGGAGGGAAGTAAATAGTGGGGTCCCACAGGGATCTGTATTGGAACTGATCTGGAATTAGGAGTGAGCAGTGAAGTGGCCAAGTTTGCCAAGGACACCAAATTATTTAAGGTGGTTTAATCAAAAAGGGATTATGAGGAGCTGTAAAAGGATCTCTCCAAGCTGGGTGAGTGGGCATCCAAATGGTAGATGTGGTTCAATGTAAGCAAATGTAAAGCGATGCACATTGGGACAAAAAAATCCCAACTTCAAGTATAACCTGATGGGATTTTGAGCTAGTGGTGACTGAACAAGAAAGAGATCTTGGGGTTGTGGTGGAGAGTTTGATGAAAATGTCAACCCAGTGTGTGGCCGGAAACCGCATGTTAAGCATTATTAGAAAAGGAATTGAGAATAAAACTGCCTTATTTCTACTTTCAGGGAGATTTTTTTTTAAAAAAATTAACAATGCATGAGCATTCAAAAATGGTGTCCTCTAACTGCAGGTCTCAAGTGGTACAACTGCTTCACAACCTCATTTTTGCCCCATAGGTAAATCTGCACTCTGTATAAAGCAGCAAACACACAGTCCATATATTGAATTTCTTTCCTAAGTTTCATGTGGGACCAGACATTAACTGCACAAGTGGAAGATCATGAGACTGCTAGGCTAACAGGAGAGGTGATTGCAGGGCAATTTTAGATTTAAGTTTAGATCAGGTAGATTTGCAGGGAGCAGCCAAGCAAGGTGAAAATAATGTGATTCTCTATGATTCAGCCCTGCTCTATTTTCCATCTGGCTTTTAATAAAATTGGCACATTTGTCATCACTTGAATCACAACTTGGGCATTATTTTGTAATTCCTTTATGTGTGGCAAACAACCAGTCTCTAAAAGAATGAATGAAAGAAAATGTGTTGGCATGGGATGGTTTTGAGATTATCATTTTAAGAGTTGAACGGCAGGTCAGAGCTGCTATATGTTGACCAAAAGTGTAAATTGGCTTTGACTTCAAGAAAGTACCCATCATCCGTGGTGCTGAGGATGTCTATGCTGAATGGGGATGGACAGCTGAAAGGATGAGTGTGTAAAGCAGAGAAACAGCAATCAAGCAAAAAGGCCAAATAATGATATGGCTTTAGATAGTCTTACCCATGTCTCATCGAAAGATTAGCAGGGGTGGGAAAAACTTTTTTTCCTTCTCTCATCAAGATCCCCATAACCTTGGTTGTAAACTGTTGGAGTCTGTATTCTAGCAGTGGGTGGGGCCTGCCCCCAAAGTGGATGGGTTACCTTTGTTAAGTATGTTATGATGGGAGGAAAAAAGACAGTTGCATTCTCCTTCCCCAATTTATGCAAGGTTCCCCCTATTGTCTTTGTACTTAGGGGACAGAGTGAGATGGAAAGAATAATGTCAACAAACCAGAGTGGGATTCATGATGGGGTAAGCCCTGGGATGAATCTGGAGGTGGAGGTCCACATTTGCTCCTCCAAGTTAGAGATTGCCCACTCTACCAACCGTATCATAGGTGGCTCTTAAAAACATGGAGATTACTCATGATAGCTCAGTTGAACCTCCACATAAAGAAGCTGTACACTTTTGAATGACTAACAGACAGTAGCAAACATAGGAAGGCTTTTGTTTTTATGCTGGTGAGCTTCTAGAGGCATCTGCCTGGAAGCTCTTGGAGAGCGACAGCTGGGTAGGTGGACTTCTTGGTCTGGTCTAGCGATGAAGCTCTTATGCTGCTCATCACAATGCTTGGTTGAAGTCATAAAGAGCTGCAGTTGTTCATTGTAGAAAAGAAGAAACCAACTCCAGTATACGGACGGTTGGATCTGCCAGGCTTGATCTTAACACATTTTGTGGTTCTCCATTGCCAAGTTTGCTCCACTCTGGTTCTGTTCCATTGTCCCCCTTCATAGAAATCCATATGTATTTTCGTGTGCATTTTTCAACTGGATACACTGTGGTATATAGTTAACAAACACACACAGGCCCCATTCAGAAGACATCTTAAAGCACACCTTTAACCACGGTGGTTAAGCCAGAAAGCCAGCCTGTGTTCAGAAGACACCTTAAACCATGGCTTTAACCATGGTGACAAAGGCAAAAAGGCTTATTCACCATGGTTAAATCCATGGTTTAAGGTGTCTTCTGAACACAGCCTTGACCACCATGGTTAAAGCCATGGTTTAAGGTGTCTTCTAAATGGGGCCATAGTCTTCTTTGCACAGTTTTCAAATGTGTGCTCTTTAACAGACACTTCTTTCCCCTTTTGCTTTCGCTTCACAGCACACATCACAAGCTCAAATGTTATAGATTTTTGTCGACAAATTGCATTCAGGTCTTCATTTAGTTGTGGGAAGAACAACTCGGGTAAACCTGTAAACAAACAAACAGATTTGAGTGAATTTCTCAACTATTCCTACTCCTGTACCAACTCCATCCTGCTCTTTAGACTCCAACCCATCTTTCATCAGTTCCCATTTTTCATTCTGCAGACAGTCTTCTGTTTTTATTTCATGCCACGCTGGAGGTGAATTACAACTGATCATGAATTCATACAGCTTCTGAGTGAGCCAGTTGGCTTGTGAGACAGGCAGTAATGAGCAATTGCAATTTACATAATACAGACACGCATCCAATCTAATACAGGAGCTCGGTATTCGAAGTTGTCCGTATTGCGAGTGGCATTTACTTACATACTGATCAAAGAGGAATTGGTTGCCTGCCACCAAGGGAAGGTTCTCTCCCCCCTCCTGCCGCCCTTCCCTGCACAGCTGCTCTAGTTTAAAAACCTATTAAAGTGGGATCAAACTCATTTTATAATATGGATAATAATCCCTCTGCCCTTCTTTCACTCTGCCAGCCGTTAAATGCTTTATTGAAGACTCAATGGCCTTTGGCTCAGGTTGGCGTAAAACAACTTCTTCGTTGCTGAAATTGAACTATGCACCTTGCAAGCAGCCCACTCACACCTGTTGATGTACCTCCTTAGATCCAGAGCTGGGGTCACTGCATTCTCCGGCATCTCTTCTCCAGCCCTCCTTTACTTGACAACTTCATTGTTAGCCAAATGCAAGGAAGAAGGTGTGCTGCAGAAGCGTGTGAATTACACTAGGGGGGGTCTCTCAACACAATGGTCAGACCAGGTTAATCAAGGTTTGTGTCCCTAGGTAAGGTGTCCTATGAGTGTCTATCTGTATGTGCAAAGGGTTCGCTTCATGTATCTGCTGGTTGTGCTTTGGCCAGAGGGATGTTTGGTATTCACAACAGTATCTAGATGGTAGGGCGAACCAGGCATGTTCTTGGGAGCTCTTTCATGGGTTTGGTATCCACAGGTATCAATGGCTAAATGGGGATCTGGTGTACCCAAATTCCAGGTGTTGCGAGCAAAGAAAACCCTCTAAGAGCAAAATGGTCACCTGCAGGAGAACATGGAGGACAGCACTGCCCGATTCTGCACACACCCAATATCCCATCTTTGCATCCAGACCAGGAATATGAAGCACAGACATGTGATAATTGTGTTAAATTTGGGCCACAGTTGCATTGGTGGGAAATGAAAATCAGAAAACAGATCTTTGATACCACTAAGGACACCAACCACCCAGTAGTGCCTATTCCCAAACCTGGTCACTTCCTGATGTTTTGGGATACAAGTCCCATCATTCATGGCCATTGGTTATGAGAACTTGGGCTTATGGTGATTGTAGTCCACAACACCTCAACAGTGACATGTTGGGGAAGGCTTCCTATGTCCTCCTAGTTGTGGGCAAGTTTGACCCTGGCTCAGTTCAGAAGCAGTTGTTAGCCCATTTCTGTCTCCTCATGATCAGACATGTATGTATGTATGTATGTATGTATGTATGTATGTATGTATGTATGTAGTATATTTCTATCTTTCCTGTCATGGCCCATGACCACAAACCCTCAAATTCTGACTTCTCCAGCAACAGAGAAGGAACATTCTCCAGAAGAACCAGAGGAGAACTCAGGAGATGTTCTCCTAAAGAGTCAGAGACAGTCCATGGTTCCTCTCAAGTAGGGACCTTCACCTTCAACCCAGTGTTCCAACCATAGGAAAGTATAAATGCTCTGATTCTGAGAGCAAACCATGGACTACTCCGACAAGCAGGAAGCCCCAGGGAGCATACTCACCCCACCCTTTCAAGAAGAAGTCAGTGAGTGCAGAAAAGGCAATAGCCTTTTAATAGCCAAATGGAGCACTTGAGGTAGGCAGAGTTCCCTGAAGGACTCTATGAACAGGCTATGAAAATATTTATAGTTCCCCGTAGTAAAGTCCCCATAGCAAATTTAGCAGTCATGGAATAACAGGAGGGTTCCTCTTATGGATCAATAACTAGTTAAAGAACAGAAATCAGAGAGTAGGAAGAAATTGTAAATTCTCCCAATGGAGGGAAGTAAATAGTGGGGTCTCAAAGGGATCTGTATTGGGACCAGGGCTTTTTGGACTTGGTCATAAATAATCTGGAATTAGGTGTGAGCAGTGAAGTGGCCAAGTTTGCCAATGGTACCAAATTATTTAGGGTGCTTTAAATAAAAATGGGATTGTGAAGAGCTCCAAAAGTTTCTCTGCAAACTGGGAAACGGGCAACAAAATGGAACATTTATTTATTTATTTATTGCATTTCTATACTGCCCAATAGCGGAAGCTGTCTATGGCTCAATGTAAGCAAGTGTAAGGTGATGCACATTGGGGCAAAATTCCCAACTTCAAGTATAACCTGATGGGATTTGAGATAGCGATGACTGACCAAGGAAGAGATCTTGGGGTTGTGGTGGACAGCTCAATGCAAATATCAACCCAGTATGTGGTTGCTGTAAAAAAAAAATGAAATGAAATGAAAGAGAAACTCCATGTAAGGCATAAGTTGAGAATAAAATGGCCAGTATCATACTGCCTTTATACAACTCTATGGTGTGACCACACTTAGAATACTGTGTGCAGTTTTGGTCACCACACATAAAAATAGATATTGTAGAGTTGGAAAAAGTGCAGAAAAGGGACAACTAAGATTAACTTGTTGGAGCATCTCACGTATGACAGAAGGTTACAACAACTGGGATTGTTCAGCTTAGAAAAAAGAAGAGTAAGGGCAGACATGATAGAGGTGTACAAAATTATGCGTGGTGTGGAGAACGTGAAGAGGGAGACATTTTTCTCCCGCTCTCAAAATACTAGAGCCTGGACTCATCCCATGAAGTTGAGTGGTGGGAGATTCAGGACAGATAAAAGGAACTACTTTATGCAGCACATAGTTAACTTATGGAGTTTACTACCAGAAGATGTGGTGATAGCCACCAATTTGAATGGCTCTAAACAAGAGTTGGACAAATTCTTGGAAGCTACTATCAATGGCTACTAGTCCTGATGGCTATGTGCTACCTCCGTATTAGAGGTAGTAAGCCTATATACACCAGTTGCTGGGGAACATAATTGGGAGGGAGTTGTTGCAGTTGTGTCCTGCATCTGAGTCCCTGGTTAATAGCTGGCTTCCCACTCTGTCACAAGAATGCTGGACTAGATTGGCCCTTGGTCTGATCCAGCAGTGCTCTTATTTATTTATTTATTTATTACATTTTTATACCGCCCAATAGCCGAAGCTCTCTGGGCGGTTCACAAAAATTAAAACCACAGTAAAACACCCAACAGGTTAAAACACAATTACGAAATACAATATAAAAAGCGCAACCAGGATAAAACCACACAGCAAAGTTGATATAAGATTAAAATACAGAGTTAAAACAGTAAAATTTAAATTTAAGTTAAAATTAAGTGTTAAAATACTGAGTGAATAAAAAGGTCTTCAGCTGGCGACGAAAGCAGTACAGTGTAGGCGCCAGGCGGACCTCTCTGGGGAGCTCGTTCCACAACCGGGGTGCCATAGCGGAGATGTTCCTCAGATGCTCTAGCAAACTGTGTATCTTAACTCACCTGCAGGATTACTACCGATGGCCCTGAATCCAAGGCCATAGCTAGACCTAAGGTTTATCCCTGGATCATCCAGGGGTCAAACCTGTTCATCTAGGTGACACACAGGGGATCCAGTGCTCAGGCAGGGGCAAACCCTGGATGATCCCAGGATAAACCTTAGGTCTAGCTGTGGCCTCAGTCCATGATCTCTGACTTAGTACCTGCAGTGCTGACCATGGTCCTGAAACTGCTCCCTTTGTATATTTCACCAGTCAGCTGTCCATTTGCCGGAGATGTCACCTCACTGGGATGATGGAATCCCTAATGGAACAGAACACAAGGTGATGTACATAGGATTCCCCAAAAGACTCCCATCTAGACTAATTCACCCCTAAGCTCTGAGAGGTAGGTGAACCTAAAAGAGATTCTTTCTTCATATATATATATATATATATATATATATATATATATATATATTTCAATCCACCACTCTCAAGAATCAGCCAGTATCCCATGCCTACTGAACATGTTCCTCACTGGGCTATTGTTTTGCCACACACACTTATTAATTTATTTAAATCATAGTTGATAATGCTTTCAATGCCTACTACTCCTGATGGCTATATGCTACCTCCAGTATCAGAGGGAGTCCACCAACATCAACAAGTGTCTGGGGAATACAATTGGGAATTGCACTCATGTTTTACTTGTGGGTTTTGCACAGGTGTGGATGTGCAGATCAGCAAAATGTGAGCTCACCAAAATTCTCTGAATTCCATCTTGAGGCTCGTTCCAGTTCAAGACTATAGCAAATTGCCGGCTTTGTGTTTTTCTTTCCGCATGAAAATATGTAGGTATTTTCATTTTTGTGGGTACTTTTCCCAAATGTATTCATCAATTGCGTGCATCTTTGAAATGTAAACATACTTCTCCCATTGATTAAAGCATATCTGTGTGCATTTTTCAACAGGACACATTTTTCCATGCACATTTTGTTCAAATGCAAGCATGCTGATGAATGTATTTGGGTGAGTTCCCCCCCCACACACACATACACAATTCACATTGCAAGCTTGGAAATGTATAGACTTTGACCCAAGTTGCATCCAAGTTAATCTTCAGTCCAGAAAGTTCATCTTCAGTCCAAACAAACTAAAACTAATTTCTTATACATCCCCACCCAGAGACAGCTGTTTGAGCACTGTGTGAACAGGATTCTGGATTAGATGGACCCTGGACTAATCTTTATTTATTTATTTATTTATTTATTTATTTATTTATTTATTTATTACATTTTTATACTTCCCAATAGCCGAAGCTCTCTGATCCAGCATGGTGTTCTTATGGTTTTTATGTACATTTCTGCGGCTTTCCTGTTACTCTGGTGGCATTCAATCTTGCCCCAGAGTCAAATGAACAGTTAATGTTTCCCCTTTGTTTCTATGAAAATGTGTATATTGACATTTATTTAAAAGTGTTGTCCTCCAGTAACTATGCCCTTATTTCCATTCGCATTTCTCATTTCGGTGCAAAATATTGATCCTGGCAAATAAGATGCTATCATACTTTGAGATTTTTTATTTTTTATTTTTTGTCTAATCAGGAGATATCGAGAAAAGATTTTGGGTGAAAGCGAGGAGTCTTCAAGCTAGTTTGATATAGGTAATAAGGATTTCTTTTCATTTTGCTTTGTTCTTTGTTTTGCTTTGCTTTGGCTGAGAAATAAAATCGCTGCAGGACTGCTCTCTGTGATCTGAATGGAAATGAGATGCTGAGCTACCTGAAATTACCTGGCCATGCATCTGCAAGAGAGAGACTGGTTTGCTTCCATCCAGTAAGGCAGACCTGAATGCAGAAGTGGCTCCTGGCTGCTGATTGTATTGCTTGACCAAGGAACTGCAAGACCTCGTAGTTTTAATGTTAGAATGAATAGGGGCAGATAGGAATGGGTGAATGCGCAGCATCCATCCACCCCCACCTGCAGCCTCTGTTATGTGTGACAATGGAGGCACGAGAAATTATGTAAACCCCCCCCCACACACACACTGCATAAATGGGGCTCCTATGGCCACCCTTTGTACAGCAGGGGGAATTCTGTAATTTCGAGTCCCTCCATTGAAACAAATCAGTGTTTCAAGGAAGTCTGATGTACTAGTGATGGGGGACTTCAATTACCCTGATATCTGTTGGGAGACAATGGCCTTTTAGGCCCCTTCCAACTCTACTATTCTATGATTCTATGCACAATAGAGGCTCCAGATGAGGGTGGACAGCTGCCAGGTAGAATAATAGAATAGTAGAGTTGGAAGGGGCCTATGAGGCCATCGGGTCCAACTCCCCATTCAGTGCAGGAATCCACCTTAAAGCATCCCTGACAGATGGTTGTCCAGTGCCTCTTGAAGGCCTCTAGTGTGGGGGAGCCCATGACCTCCCTAGGTAACTGGTTCCATTGTCGTACTGCTCTAACAGTGAGGACGTTTTTCCTGATGTCCAGCCGGAATCTGGCTTCCTGTAACTTAAGCCCATGATTTCGTGTCCTGCACTCTGAGATGATCGAGAAGAGATCCTGGCCCTCCTCTATGTGACAACCTTTCAAGTATTTGAAGAGTGTTGTCATCTTCTCTTCTCCAGGCTAAACATGCCCTGTTGTTTCAGTCTCTCTTCATAGGGCTTTGTTTCCAGACCCCTGATCATTCTGATTGCCCTCCTCTGGAGATGCTCCAGCTTGTCTGCATCCTACTTGAATTGTGGAGCCCAGAACTGGACACAATACTCTAGATGAGGCTTAACCAGGGCCGAATAAAGAGGAACCAGTACCTCACGCGATTTGGAAGCTATACTTCTATTAATGCAGCCCAAAATAGCATTTGCTTTTTTTGCAGCCACATCACACTGTTGGCTCATATTCAGCTTGTGATCTACAACAATACTTGGCAGGTGATGTAGGTGCAAATGTGCCACGAGCACCTGAATGGGTTGAGGGGGTGATACAGGGGGGTTCATTGGACTCCCAGACCCAGATGGGTGCCTGGGACATTCCTAGTTGGCAGTCACTCAGGAGTCAAATACATAAATATTAAAATATACATTTAGTTTTAAGATGATCAAGGTTGGCTTTAAGATTGGCTCTCTCTGCCCAGAGAGCTTTGGCTATTAGAAGGCATACAAATTAACAACAACAACAATAATAATATAATTCATTTCTGTTCCACTCCAAAGCAGAAGCTCTCTGGGTAGTTTACATAAAATACAAAGTACAATATGATAAAATAGTCTAAAAAGTTTAACATAGAAAAATTAAAACAATGTAAACTACTAAAACAATCTAAATAAACAAACAAACAACAACAACATATAATATAGAGAGCTCCATCCACTCCAAAGATTAGCCAGATGTTAATTGGCAAGGGGATGTCAAACTCTCTGCCAGCTCTCAAGATGTTGTTACTGACCCTTGGTGCAACAGCCACCAAGGAGCAGCTGCTGGATGTTTTTGAGCATGCCCACCTGTGCCTCTGCTCCTCCAGCTGTTGTGCTCTGCTGCTGATGCTGATGCTACTTCCTGGGATGCATCAAGCCAAAACAGATGTGACATCCCCAGCTCTGTTAATCTCTCTCCCTCAAGCTGGCGAACAAGGCTGAGTAGGCAGAAGACGGAAAATGCCTCTCGGCCAGCAAAGTTCCTGTTGCATAGCCTGCGTTCCCCAGTGATGCCATTGCTAAGAGCCACAGGCTAAGAGCAAAAGGCCGGCATGCACCTGGAGGGGATAGGGGAGAGAGAGAGAGCGAACGAGAGAGAGAGAGAGCGCTTTCCCCAGCGGCATCAGGTAGAATCTGGTCCTCTTCCCAGCAGGCTCCGCTCTTGGATAAAGCATATGTGTGTCTATGTGTATTGGGGAATATGTTTCCTTCCTTCAATATTGTGCTCACTGTGGCAAAGCAAGAAAAAAGAAAAGGAAGTGATTGGTGAAGGAAATTGAACCCTGCATACACTTCACAAGGAATTATGAATCTCTTCTCCCAGGGTACTTCTCAATCTATTTATTCACAAGAAGTGGCAATCCAATGGGATTGAAGCATTGATGAGTACATAGAACCATAGAATAGTAGAGTTGGAAGGGGTCTATAAGGCCATCAAGTCCAGCCCCCTGCTCAGTGCAGGAATCCACCCTAAAGCATCCCTGACAGATGGTTGTCCAGCTGCCTCTTGACATAGGTCTTGGTCACCTTGATTTAAATGGAGACTTGTGTAAAATGCTCAACTTTGTATCCTCTGTGCATCTTCAATGACTGGAAATACCTGATGATCACATGCTTTCCAGTGATTTCCCCTGGGATGGTGGAATTTTAGGAACTATTAAAAGCCAGATTCTATGGACAAGGTGTGCAAACACACTTAAATCACTGGGAGAAAAATACACACAATTGATGTGCATATTGGGAAACATCTGAATGAAAATAGCCATGGTGTGTGTGTGTGTGTGTGTGTGTGTGTATGTGTGCAAAGGGGAAAGAATAAAACTTGCACTCTGATACAGACACAAATGAGAATGAGTTCAAGGTGGAATTCAAGGAAAGTCAAGGAGCTCGAGTTTTGCCAATATGCATATCTCTAGGCTGGGGGGAACCTGTGAAGAAAGCCTCATGCTGATCGCCACCACCCACAATTCCCTGAACACTATGGGAGTAGGCATGGGCAAGTGAGCCATATTCAAGATCACTAGGATTCTTCATTGCGCAAATCTTCCCAAATTTGTGCATTTGCCCCCATAGACTAAAGCGTGGCTGATTCAGTCTTCTGTGTAAGTTTGAATAAATTAGGAACTTCATGCAAATCTATCTAGGAGACAGGAACAAGACAAGCCCATGTGCGATTATTTTTGGCAAACACATGCTCAGGCTTGCACTCATGGTTGGAGCCTTGAATGGGGCATGCTCACATGTTTTGTGATCAAAAATGAAATTCTCATGCGTCCTACATGGGAGTGACAAGACGTGATGTGATGTGGCTTTGCTCTCAAGGCATTGACAGAACATCTGCCCCTTGGTTCTATAAGCCCTATATGGTTCGGGTCCAGGTTATTTGAAAGACTGTCTTCTCCCTTATGAGCCTGCCCATGCTTTGAAATCTTTTGGAGAAGCCCTTCTTTCAGTTCCACCTTCTTCACAGGTACGCTTGGTGGGAACATGGGAGAGGGCCTTCTCAGTGGCTGCTCCGGTGCTCTGGAACTCTCTTCCCAGGGAAGATAGGCTGGCTCCCTCCTTGATGGGCTTTCGGAAGCAGGCTAAAACTTTTTTGTTCCAGCAGGCCTTTGGAGAAAATCTGGCCCTCCATCTATGTTAATGTCTTATAATTTTGTTGTGTATTTTAAATGTTTATGGTTTTGTTTCCCTCCCCCCCATGTATATTTTAAACTTTGTAAGGCCGCCTTGAGGCCCAGCATTGGGCAAAAGGCAGGATAATAATAATAATAATAATAATAATAATAATAATAATAATAATAATAATAATAATGGGAAACATGAGGCAACCTCTATGTTACTGTAAAAGGTGCAGGGTTGTTGTTTTTTTAAGTTGAAAAGAAAAACAAAACAAAACAAAGATGTCAAGAGTGAAAAACTTTGCCACCTCATAAGGTTAAGTAAATACTCTCCCCACTTCAATTTCAGAGAAATTTCTTCCCCCACCCCAAATCCTTCCATTGGGAGAGATTCATTTTCCCCCCGTCTACTCAATGCATGGTCAAATAAATAAATAAATCAGCCTAGGCAGGTAATGAACAGTTAAGGTAGAAAGATTTACACTTCCAAAAAAGTTGACACTTTCCTTCCTAGAGATAAAGTTCTCATAAAAAATGGGGTTGATTGTAAAGGGGAAAGCAACGCTGAGACATAAACTGTGGTGATGAGATGCCATCTAGTGACAATTCATGGGAAGTTGTTGCTCATGAGATCTGTGGACTCTTTCTTTTTGAAATGCCACTGCCATGATACTTGGGGATTTAACATATATCACACCCCCTTTCGAATAAATGAAATTGAGTATTAATTCATAGAATGCAAACAAGGCATGTACTCCCATGCCATTCATGTTCACAAATCATATGGACAACAAGACAGGAGAAAACCTGAAGGAACATAATTCCCAGGACATGTTTTTTTTTAGCAATTTCTCAAGCTTGCATTCACACTGAGAAGTGTGCCCTTTTGGAAATGCACACTGTCAAAACTGTGAGTGCACCCATAAAAACTGCATCACCGTGCTTTAGCCTGCAGAGGGAAAGTGTGCATTTGGGATGTGTGCTTGGAAAAGTGTGTTTTTCCATGTGAGGTACTGGTTCCTCTCTATTCAGCCCTGCTTAGGCCTCATCTAGAGTATTGCATCCATTTCTGGGCTCCACAATTCAAGAAGGATGCAGACAAGCTGGAGCGTGTTCAGAGGAGGGCAACCAGGATGATCAGGGGTCTGGAAACAAAGACCTATGAAGAGACACTGAAAAAACTGGGCATGTTTAGCCTGGAGAAGAGGAGATTGAGGGGAGACATGATAGCACTCTTCAAATACTTAAAAGTAGGGCTGTGCATGGATCCCCCGCTCCACTCCACTCCTGATTGTGGATCGGGCCTGCTGTGCCCCGCCTTAATCCACCTAGGGTCCGCTCCGCTCTGCTGCGGAGCTCCAGCTCCAAATCTGAGCTCCGCAGTGGTGGGGGGCGGCACCAGGTAAGGCCCCCTCCCTCCTCCCCCTTACCTGCTTCCATCCCAGCCCATCACCAGCTTCACTAGAGCCCACGGCTCAACTAGGAACTGTAGGCCCCGCTTGCGGCCTACACTTCTGAGTTGAGCTGCGGGCTCTAGTGAAGCCATAGATGGGCTGCGACAGATGCAGGTAAGACCCCCCTCCCCCCTGCCCCCTTACCTGGCTCTGCCGCCATCACTGCACGGGCAGTGGCGGCAGCGGCAGGGCCAAGTAAACCCCCTTACCTTTTTAGCGGAGCTCCGGATCGAGGTGAAGGATCTGCCCTGCGACACTCCACTGCTCCCCCGATCCTCTTCGCCTCCACCTTAAGGGGAGGCAAAGCACCCCAATCCGCTCCTGCTTCTCTGGTCCGAGGAGAAGCAGAACACAGCCCTACTTAAAAGGTTGTCACACAGAGGAGGGCCAGGATCTCTTCTCGATTTTCCCAGAGTGCAGGACACGGAATAACGGGCTCAAGTTACAGGAAGTCAGATGCCAGCTGGACAACAGGAAAAACTTCCTGACTGTTAGAGCACTATGACAGTGGAACCAGTTGCCTAGGGAGGTTGTGGGCTCTCCCACACTAGAGGCCTTCAAGAGGCAGCTGGACAACCACCTGTCAGGTATGCTTTAGGGTGGATTCCTGCATTGAGCAGGGGGTTGGACTCGTTGGCCTAATAGGCCCCTTCCAACTCTACTATTCTATGATTCTATGAAAAATATGAACTTTTCCTGTTTGGGAAAAAGAAAAGAAAACATGTTTGCATTCAGGACTGAGAACAAGGCCAAATGAGGTGTCCACGGAAGTAGGAAAGGTGAACATCAAAAAGCTCTAGCATTGCTCATTCTCTGATCCTTAATAGAAACTTTTCTTTTCACTTGCTAATTTATTCCTACAGTTTTTGGATGCCTTGGCTGCCTTTGCCTGAAGTGTCCTCAAACTGGCTTTCACATGCAAATTATTTTGACAATACCCAAGCTACATTAAAAACATAGTTTAAAAGCTAATGGAAGATCTGAGAAAAGAGGACTCAAAGTCATGGCAGCAGCAAGTAGCAGAGCTGTTCTATATCCAATCCTTGTAAAGATCCATGGGAACAGGGATGCTTTGAGGTTAAACTGCACAGTACAAGGTAGTCTGAGCTCACTCCAAAATGACAGCCCAGTTTCAAGTACAAGTGTTCATAATGTTCAGTACAACACAGGCTGTGTCCAGATAGCAGTGCACAGGACATCCCTATGCTCTATGCTGTAACTAATTACAAACTCCTTGGAGTAGAGACTTCTCATACTTCATAAATCACCATGCACTCTGATGGTGAGGAAAAGAAGAGCAGCCCTGCAACAAAGTGTTGCCTTATGGAATGCTTCCATTTAGATTTTTGGTTGCTCCAACCCATTCCCTCACCACCTAAAGCAAGGGATGAACAACTTTAGACCGAGAAGCCAAACCCAACCATTTGTCCTCTGTGGAAGGTCAGATACAGACTGAGACACCCATACTTTCTAGGGATGGGTGAACTCACCCAGGACCAGTCTCAGCAGTCATAGAATCATAGAATAGGAGAGTTGGAAGGGGCCTATAAGGCCATTGAGTCCAATCCCTTGCTCATTGCAGGAATCCACCTTTAATCATCCCTGTCAGATGGCTGTCCAGCTGCCTCTTGATGGCCTCTAGTGTGGGAGAGTCCACCACCTCCTTAGGTCATGGGTTCCATTCATTCAACAAGCCACTACTGCCGCCCGCCTGAGCCCAGTACACCACACAAGCTTCTCCCAGCTTCGTGGAGAGCCCAACAAGGCCCCATTGTGAGCTTTCATTGTTGCACAACATGGCAGCTTGGGAATTTCCAGGAAGGTCATCTTGCACAAAATGGTCATCTCAAGCATTTTCAGTAGTGTCATACTTTTATAAATGCTGGTCGTAACATGGCTATTCCCACAACATAACAGATGTGAATGCTCCATTCACTTTTTGGCCACCATTTATGCAACATGACCTTACAGGAAATGCCCCAGCCAACATTTTGTGCAACAATCACAGTTAAGGTGCTCACAACATCCCTCATGCTTACATTGTGGCCAGGATAGGTGGCGTTGTGGTTCACATGTTGAAGGGAGATGGGAAGACAAGGGGAACCGCTATCCACTCTGACCTCCTGTGGCATTAAGCAGTCCCATAATGTGATGGTTGAGCTTTTCTGTAGGGAGACATATTAACAGATTAAGATGGGCTCAGGAAAAAACAAACAACAAAAATGTCATTCAAGGCCAAGGTGAGCTAATTGTGTCATTATATCTATCTATTGACACAAGAGGGGAGGGAGGTTGCCTCCTCCCATATGAGCTCACTTAAGTCAAAACCCAAGTCCCTGTCTGTGTATTTCCATTGTAAGAAATATGGGAGTGGGCAAATGACACAGGGCCTTTTCAGCTGTGGCACCTAACTTTGGAATGCCTTCTCTTTAGAGGCCTGCCTAATTGTCTTTGCTACTCACTTACCAGAGGATGGAGAAAAGACAGCTTTTTCTAGGGATGTTTCAGGTGCTCGACTGGGTCTTCAAGCACACTGCAACTTGGTGACAGCCTGGCAGCCATCTGCCCTCGTCTAGAACCTCCACTGTGCACAACAATGGCGGCTCTGGAAAATGCATGGCCAGATCTACACCAAGCACGATACAACACTTTAAAAATGGCTTGAAAACAGTATGTGTTATGTGTCCTGGGCCTGAACAGTTGTCAAAACCATTATAAACCGTTATAAGCCATAGTGTAGATCCTGCTCATATTTCCCAAGTTGTGTAAATGTATTATTATTATTATTATTATTATTATTATTATTATTATTATTTATTTATTTATTTATTTATATAGCACCATCAGTGTACATGGTGCTGTACAGAGTAAAACAGTAAATAGCAAGACCCTGCCGCATAGGCTTACAATCTAATAAAATCATAGTAAAACAATAAGGAGGGGAAGAGAATGCAAACAGGTACAGGGTAGGGTAAGCAGGCACAGGGTAGGGTAAAACTAACAGTAGAAAGTAACAGTAGAAAGTAAAGGCCCTAGACCTTTAATCTTGCGTAAATGGTGGCATCTTCTCCTAATATACAATTTTTTATACTTTCTTTTGATTGATGAATGCTATTGTGAAATTTGGAGAACTGCGAATTTCAAAAGATAACTGAGCTTTCATTTGGAAATTTGGTTCAAAAGGGCAAAATTTGGTGAGGTTCAATTAAAATGCAATCTGAACACGCTTCTCCCCTGTCCCTAGTCTAATGGAGTAGGAGATCTTTGGCATGTGAATAGTGGTGGTGTCAAAGGAGCAAAAGTAATGGGAGGCAGGCATTGGGGTATAAGAGTGGAGGGATAACCGGCCATAGGACCAGGGGAAAGAGGATAATGAATGTAAAGACAAATGGTTTTCACTGGTTCTGGAAACAAATGGGAAGGTTGGAGACATCATGTGGTCAGAGTGACAGAAGAAGAATCATATTGACAGTAGAG
The DNA here is from genome assembly GCF_023053635.1 of Elgaria multicarinata webbii. NCBI lineage: Eukaryota > Metazoa > Chordata > Lepidosauria > Squamata > Anguidae > Elgaria > Elgaria multicarinata. The sequence continues at coordinate 10,857,295 of NC_086187.1, read as the reverse complement.
AGAGGGATAAAGATGAGGTGAGAAAGCAGAAGGTTGTAGCCATCAAGGCAAGAGAGGCCTAGTCCATGAACTAGTTTTCGCAAAGTGGAAGGTTCATGTATTCGTAATGCCATAAAAAGAGAAATGTCATGGCTTGGCAACAAACTAGATATGGGAAGGAAAGGAGAGAGAGGATCAAAGGTAAAGTCCAAGCATGAAACGTGTTAGAAAACAACTCCTCTTTTTGTTGCTGAATGTGAGATAGCATAATATCCTGTTTCACAGCCCTGATGTCTTGTTTTCTTTCTAGCTGTGCACCTCACCATTATTACCCACTGGGCTGTTTACCTCTGCTTACTTTCAGCTTACAGCTTCACCAGTAGATCAGGTTGCAGCTAAGGCTGGGGGTCAGAATCAGTTCCCTTGTATGATAAGGATAGCAACACAATTCCCTCCCTTCCTCGATGCAGCCGATAAGATGTCATTCTCTCTGTTGGAGATTACTGGGGTCGATCCAGGATGGAGCGAGGTCTTGAAAAATAACACAGCAACTGAAGGCTCTTCTTAATATCACGGCTGTGTTACTGGGGTGAGCAGGGGAATTGCTGTGAGCTTTCGGTGGTGTGCCATTTAATCAACTGGTGCTGGTGACCATGAAATGCCCTCGCTAGTGTTGGGAATATTTGCCGACACAAATCCTAGCCAATGTGTATGTCAAAATACCCCCAGCGTACCACTATTTGCTGCCTGCTGTGCAAAGTGCTGCTTGCCATGAAAGGCAGAGGGGGTAAAAAAAAATATGGGGGCCCTGCCTCTATTTTTGCGACTTCTGTCTGAAGTGGAAATATATCCCCAGGGATGTTCATAGAGGGGAGAAAAAAACTTTCTTAATTGTCTCTCCCCTGGGTTCCCGCTTCATTCCTCAAAGCAAAGGATTTATCGGGCTATAAATAAGGTGACTCTGAAAGTCATATGTTTCAGTGCTAATCTGGAAAAGAAAAGAAAGGGGGTGAAAATAACCTTGGTTCATCAATGAGAGATTCAAGAAACCACTTTGGCTTTCTCCCCTCTGGATATAATGCATATCTCTGTGTTTTAAACATTATTCTGACTTTCTTCCTTTCAAGAGGTGGTGTAGAGTAATAGCTAAGCCAGTGAGCTGAACGCTGAGAAGTCACTAGTTGAAATCAAGCCTGACATTATTCAAGGCCAATTCATTTGTGTAGAAGGAGCAAGTGATACAATCCTTCTTGGATTATGCCACTTCAGAAAATGGGTTGGAGGTGGTGGCATGGTGTATGCTTCCTTATGGCAAAGGAAACAAACACTCCTGTATATAGAAAGATAATAGATGACAGAGATGGGTTTTAGCCATCTCATTTATGCTGTCTGGAGAAAACAAGGTTTTTACATCATGAAAAGTTTATTGTCTGTTTGTTTAAAACTTTTCACCCTGCTCACATAATAACTAAAGAAAACCAAAACAAAATCACACACGCACAGCATAAATCTGAAATGACAGCAAGCTAGGTGCTAGCCAGATGAGTCATGAAGAAGAAATACAGTAATTCCACAGCTGGGCACCACCACGGAAGGGCCCTCTTTTCTGTAGTCATCCATGACACTTCACTCAGTGGGACCACTTGGATTAGTGTTTACGTGAACATAGGACCACAGTTCCATCTAGCCCAGAGCTTCAATTGGCTGTGGTTCTCCAGGTCCCAAAATCACTACTAGTTGGAGACAGTAGCAATTAAATCTGGGCCCTTCAATCTGGTGGTAAAGCAAGTGTTCTATCGCCTAGCTGTCAGCCCATCTAGCTTACTTGTGATCTGTGGATCATTATTTCTAGAAGAAGTGGGGGGTATGATGGTATTTCATAGGCAATGCCCTCTTTTTCAACCCCTGTTGCTCAGAATTTCCCTTCCTGCTCACCAGGAAGGAGATGGTTTCACTCCACCCCTATATCTCCAATTTAGACCAGAGCCCACAAGGTGTTTCTTACTTGGGGCTCAGCTCCCACCCCACCCCTGTGACTCTCATACTTTGTGTTGCATAACCAGCATGAAGCCCTGCAAGAGTGTGCAATTAATGGGACAGATTTCAGCCCCAATAATTGTACAGTCTCTGGGGACAACTCGTAATCCTTAAGTGTAGACATCTGCATTAGATATGCTCTTGCACATTCCAGCTACAGTTCAGAGTTCCCGCAGGTTCTTAAGTGGAGATCCGCTCAACGCCATGCCATGCAAAGGAAATTATAGCCTGCTGTCCCTCTGGGTCTTTGTGCTGCATCTCAGCAGTTCTTTTCAATCTGGGTTTCTCCTGCCAGTTCTCTGACATCTCATTCCCATGGTAGCTTCTCTGTACGTTGGGGCATGTCTACACCATGCCTTATGCCGGGGATCACCCTGGGATCATCCCTGTGCATCCACATGATGCACAGGGAATCCCGGGGGCAGGGAGGGATGATCCCTCCATTTCCCTGGGATAACTGCAGGACGTGTGGGCAGCCATCCCAGTTTCATCCTGGCTCCTTGTGAGTAAACATGAGGAGCTGGGAATCGGGCATGGGGCATGGAGCTCCATGCCCATCAGGAGTGGGAGTGGGATCATTTTTGTTTTTAAAAAACTAACCTTATCGTTGGAGCGCTCATGTGCTCATTTTCAATTAAAAAAATGGCGGGCGCGACATCTCCCTTCCTTCTGGGACGTTGCGTGCCACATGTGGACAAAGGGGGAGGATCTCACCATCAGCATATCGTGAGATCCTCCCCCCTCCGCCGGGAGGTGTAGACATGCCCCATGGAATCACGTTCTTAGAAGCATCAGTGCATACTATAGATCAGGAATGGGCATCCTTGGGGGATCTAGGATCCAACTCCCACCCTTCCAATTCCCTTCCCTGCAGACTGCATTTTCCCTGCCATCCTTCCTGCTGAATTCAGTGGCATGGAAGGGGCAGGGGGTGTAGATTACCATCAAGCAAAATTGGCTTCCCATGCAGGATACTCTATCCTCCAACTCCGTTGTTATTTTTTTTCTGGGAAGCCAAAGAGCTGACCAACCCAAAATAGATTTGAGTGGCCAATCTGATTGGCTGGCCTCCATTTCAAGGCAATTTCCTCTGACTCCTAATCAAGAGGGTATCAGTCAGATTTGCTGCTTGTCTCTTCCGCTTTCCATCGATCAGGCCTGCAGCTTACCAGAAATGGTTTAGTGCTTGCAGGTAGTATATTAATGACTTTAGCATGGACACACAAGGGCAGTACTTCCTTCAGCCATGGGATGAAAAATAGCGATCCATTCAAGGCTGTTGAGAATTCCCCAAATGTGAAGTTTGGGTTAGCGGTTGCTCAAATTGCTTTCTGGTGCACAAATGCCATTCTGTTTCCACCCTTCTCCGCTTTGTGCACCTTCCTCTTGGGCTATTGAACAAGCATCAAATGCCTGCCAAGCACATCCATCCAAAGTACAGAAGCGAAATGTGAAAGCTCGTGGTGGAAGGTCACTGTAAGATATCTGCTATACTTTGGCGGTTTATTATCAAGGTTGGAGGGCAGTTGATTATTTAATGTACAGTCTGCTGTCTTAATAGAAAATGAATGGTGTGTGTGCAGAATGTTTGCAGATGTCCTGGCAAGGCGAGATAAGGTTGGTGGAGGTGTTTGAGTTGCCAATAAAAAAGAGTCAGGTCGTTAAAAATTCTCTTAGAAATTGTCGCGGGGTGATGGTAGAAGGGAGGAAGTCATTTTTGCTAGATGCCTTTTTTGACTTAGGCCAGATATTCTCAGAGGGAGGATGCTCTAACTGCATTCTAGTGACCTTTTAGCAAATGCATAGGTGTATCCAAGGCTCCGGTGGAAATGAAAGTGGGTTAGCTGGAGCTGAAAGGTGAGTTTCTTTGGGAGTTAAGGAAAAGAAAAGAATGTAAAATGATTGCCAAGGAGAATAGCCAGGGCTGGAGAACACTACAGTCATATGTTATTTAGGTGCCCAAGAAGACAAAATGAGGATAACAGGCTGAAGTCAGACTCCAGGCAAGTAGGTGAGCTATGAAGGGAAGGAGGAAGCAGGACAGAGAAGGGGCTTGCAGGAAAGGTGAGCAGGGCTTGTATGTTTCACACCCATCACAGGTTAATTGCACAGACAAGTTGATTAAAGGGCAGGAAGGAACCACTCCTGATGGGAGCATAGATCAGAGCTAGTAAAGTTACTTGGGACCAGACGAGGAATAGGAGTGGTGCAGGATTCAAGTCTTCACTCCACTGTGGATAGTGGGTGCAAGCCGGGGGAGCAACTAAGATGAACACACACAAAAAAAGGGGGGGGTTAACCTGAGCCTATTCTCTCTTTTTCGGTTGGTCTGTACTGTAAACCAGTATCATGCAAAGTGAACCATGCAAATAATCACTGAGTGCTTTTCTATGCACTTTTAGCACTGCTGGATCAACTCGGCTGTGTATTCCGCTAATTTTGAGCAGTTGAAAAGTGCTGAGTCGTTGAGGCATTAATGACCCTGGAGGATGCATTTAAAGGAGGCTTTTAAAATACAGGGAACTTTGTCCAATCTAGAATCTGAAGGTGAATCCATCACTCTCAATGGACTCAGCGCCACACTCTGGATGCTCCCACCATGTCTCCAGCTCTGGTAAATTTAGGAGGAGAGGAGAAGCAGCAGTTATGTGTATCTGATTTCAGAGTAAGCCAGCCTCCCTCTCTTGATGCAGTCTCTCCTGATGCAGTTCCAGTCCTTCCAGCCTCCATCTCTTGATGCAAAATGTTGAGTTCAAATCACAATTGGTCCCATAGGAATGAACCAATGAATTCTGCATTTTGCTGACATGGTCCCTCGTTATAGGAGGGAGGGTAGAAACTTGCCCTGGGGATGTCATTTTGAGCCACAGCCCTACCTTACGTACAACATACCATTGTGCTATGATTTTCTTAATCTACTTGCATGCTTAAAGAACTAACTTTTGCTGTTGCTTTGGTTTTATAGAACATAATCCATTGCTCCCTCTTAGGACTGGGCATGTTTAGCCTGGAGAAGAGAAGATTGAGGGGAGACATGATAGAACTCTTCAAATACATCAAAGGTTGTCACACAGAGGAGGGCCAGGATCTCTTCTCGATCATCCCAGAGTGCAGGACACGGAATCATGGCCTCAAGTTAAAGGAAGCCAGATTCCGGCTGGACATCAGGAAAAACTTCCTGACTGTTAGAGCAGTATGACAATGGAACCAGTTACCTAGGGAGGTTGTGGGCTCTCCCACACTAGAGACATTCAAGAGGCAGCTGGACAACCATCTGTCAGGGATGCTTTGGGGTGGATTCCTGCATTGAGCAGGGGGTTGGACTCGATGGCCTTATAGGTTCCTTCCAACTCTACTATTCTATGTTTCTATGGTTCTATGACTTGTCATTTGCCCTGTTAACAGGGAGTTCTTGCTGCTTAGCAGGTTATATGCTTGATTTACTGTTTAATTTACAATTCCATTTGAATATGCCTCTGCAAAAGCCGCCATATCCCCCCTGTTTGGGCCTTTATCCAACGGGATATCAAACTGTGGTATATGTTTTTATTACGTTATTTTTTAACTGAATGTGTATCCTGCCCCATAGCTGAAGTTGTGGATTGATTCCCATCCTTGTTCACCCTTTGGGATGGGTGGACTCACCTTCTTCTAGGTTTGCCAGGCACTTGGTTTGCCGTTCCATGCTTATAGAATCATAGAATCATAGAATAGCAGAGTTGGAAGGGGCCTACAAGGCCATCGAGTCCAACCCCCTGCTCAATGCAGGAATCCACCCTAAAGCATCCCTGACAGATGGTTGTCCAGCTGCCTCTTGAAGGCCTCTAGTGTGGGAGAGCCCACAACCTCCCTAGGTAGCTGATTCCACCATCGCACTGCTCTAACAGTCAGGAAGTTTTTCCTGATGTCCAGCCGGAATCTGGCTTCCTTTTACTTGAGCCCGTTATTCTGTGTCCTGCACTCTGGGAGGATCGAGAAGAGATCCTGGCCCTCCTCTGTGTGACAACCTTTTAAGTATTTGAAGAGTGCTATCATGTCTCCCCTCAATCTTCTCTTCTCCAGGCTAAACATGCCCAGTTCTTTCAGTCTCTCTTCATAGGGCTTTGTTTCTAGACCTCTGATCATCCTGGTTGCCCTCCTCTGAACACGTGAACCCCGGACCTGCTTGTCGAGTCACCTGACAAGTTGGTCCAGCAGTTGCTGGTCCTCTGTGCGAGCTGCCATATTACCTAAAAATGGCGAGTCAGATATTTCTGGAAATGTAATCTTGTGCAAACGGCAGCCATAAAGGGGTCATTTGCACAACGTTACAGGTAGTGGCATTCTGTTTCCACCCTTCTCCACTTCATGCTTTCCTCTTGGGCTATTGAACAAGCATCAAATGCCTGCCAAGCACATCCATCCAAAGTACAGAAGCGAAATGTGAAAGCTCGTGGTGGAAGGTCACTGTAAGATATCTGCTATACTTTGCAGTATACCTGCCAGTGGCCTGCAGTGGCCAGGATAAGAGAACAAGAAAGGAGTGCACCTCCCTTCTCCTCTTCACATCCTGGCTACCATGATGGCAGCAGCACTGGTAGGGCAGGAGGAGGATGAAAGGGAAGCCTGTAATGTTGTGGAAATGGCCCCTTTACAGGGGCCATTTGTGCAAAATTAAATTTCTGGAAATAACCAAGCCAACTGGGAGGTAGCAGGTGGCCGCTGGATGCTCATGGACCACACCACCATCATTGGACTGGTGAACACAGTCTAGAGACCAGGCAGAGGTGGTGAGGAGTCTCTTGGACTCCATTCCCATGCCAGGCACTCACAACTAGGGCTGTACCCGGACCCCCCCCCGAAACGCTTCATGGTGGAGCGAGATCCGGAGGGGCGGATTGACATTTTGCCCCCCCCTTCCCGACTTACTTGCTTTTGCGGCAGATGGCAGAGGCAGGTAAGTAGGGAAGGGGGGCAAAATGGGGGCCGAATAAGCCCCCCTGTTCCCTTACCTGGCTCCGTCACCGTCACCGCATGGACTGCAGCGGTGGTGGCAGAGCCACGTAAGTCCCCCTCTCCCCCACCACTTACCTGCCTCTGTCATGGTTCGGCGCAGGCTTCAACTGAGGCCCAGGCCTCAGTTGAAGTCTATGCCAGACCACGACGGACACAGGTAAGCCCCCCTGCCCCCTTACCTGGCTCTGCTGCCACCGCTGCCAGGTGACCCTCCCTCCCCCCCATTACCTGCCTTCGGAGCTCCAGATCAAGGCGAACCGCTTCACCTCGATCTGCAGCTCCCCTGACCCAATCTGGATCCGCCTTTGGCAGAGGCAGATCGGGTCGCTCCGCTCTGGATTCGCGATCTGAATCGAAGCAGAGCACAGCCCTACTCACAACATCCCTAGTTCACACAGTTATGTGAATTTTCATGTGCACATGTGTAACAATGAATGCAGATTTGATGGGACCTTTATCAGGTGTGTGGTACTCATTGGGATGGCCATTGCCAGGAAATCCGAGCTGTTTTGCACTTGCCGGATTTCCATGGCACCCCCTGACTTGGCTTGCACTGATGAGCCATGCCAGAGTTTCTTCCCAAAATACAGAAACTTTTTAAAAAAATGCATTAAAAGAAATTTGCAAAAATCGCAGCCACAATTTGTGCTCCATTCACACCTTTAATGTTGTGTAAATGGGGATCTTATGGCCGCCATTTCTGCAAGTTTGGAAATACGCAATTTCTGGAGCCACCATGGTTGCACGCAAAGGCGGGTCCTGGTCATGGTGGCAGGCAGTGGCTTGGTGGGTGTCCATCCCTAGCGATCATATGATTCATTTCTTTATTTTGGTCCCAAAATCACATCGCAAGTTCAGAAATGTGTTCAGCCGGGGACGTGTGACTTGGACAAATCCTAAACAAAAATAAACTGAAACCGCTTTCTCATACATCTCTCATTGTAAAAACAATAATAGTGGTCCAGATGTGTAGTCAGTAGCAGCTCTGAATTTGAACACAGTGATGAAACAAGAGAAGATGGGAAGTCTCAGAAACAAGATATGCCTTGGCTAACTGACCTCGCACCATTATCTCCAAGCATGAGTTTAATATATAATCTACCAGCATAAGGGACATATTTATTATTCTCCTATCTTCTAGCATTAGGGAAAGATTACACCAAATGAGTCACACTAGACTACAATATATATGCAAATGTTTTTTTTTCCTCAGCAAGCATCCATATATGACACATGGGTTTTGATTATTTATAAGCTATCAAAGATCTTGCACAAATGCACTTGCCGGATAAAGTGTTTATAGTGAGTTACATCCATTGCTGACGCTGTGCCAAATGCTGTCCAGGATAAATGAAGAGTTTGATTAAATATGTCTATAATAATGCTCTCAGAGCCCCGAGCATCCAAAATGTAGGAAATGTTAGTGTGGCAGTAGAGTGAAATGTTAAACCACCAGGCCTAGCAACACCGTCTGGGTGTAAGCTATTCAGTTCCACAGAACAGCGAATATTTGGTCCATTCTTATGTATATTTGCTCTGAAATATGTCACAATGAATGAAATGGGTGTTCTTCCCAGGTAGTAACACAAACTATGCTGCCTACTCAGAAGTAAGCCCCATTGAGTTCAATGGGACTTACATTCAGGCAACTGTGCTTAGAATTGCATCATTTGTAAGTGGTGCAATTCTGATTGCATCACTTGCCAATTTTCAGTGGAAATCCAAGGAAGAAGCGTGGGACAGGAGTCCCAGGCTCCAATCCTATATGCACTTGCCTGTGGTTAGGTCCTATAGAACTTCTTGGTATAAATGTATGGGATTGCCCTGCCAGAGCATGACCCCCATTCCCATATATTTCTTCCATGTGTACGCTGGCATTTTGGTAGCTTGTCACCAAAATAAGGAAAAGAAATAAACAGTTTAGTTCAATATATTTTTATTCTGTTGTTTCCAAATCCTGGTCTGAATTTCTAGCGAAGAGTCTGAGATCCATCCTGCTTTCCATGCGGTCCATTTAGATGTCACACTTAGGCCTTAGCTAGACCTACCTGTTAGTCCACGACAGAGGGGTGAAGATCTTGCTATGGTTTTATCGTGAGATTCCCCCCTCTGTTTACACGTGGCGCATGACGACCTCAGAAGGAGAGGTGTCGCGGCCACCATTTAATTTTTTTTTTAAAGGGACAGCAGCGCACGAATGCTCGTGCGCAAAAGGTATGTGTTTTTTAAAAACAATAATTACTTTCCCCACTCTCCCCACCCCACCCTCAATGGGCGCAGTGCTCCTGAGGAGCTCTGCGCCCCATGTGTGGGTCCCGGCTCCTTACGAGGAACCACGAGGAGCCTGGACAAACCACGGCTCCCGGCCACATGATCTGCGGTCTCGGGTTCAGCCCAAGACTGCAGGAAAAGCGGGCCTAAAAGGGAGAGTGAGATCCCAGGGCAAGGGAGGGATCATCCTTCCCTGATCCCGGGATCCCCTGTGCATCATGTGATCCTGGGGATCGCACCAGTATTTCGCACCATCTAGCTATGGCCTTATATAACTTTGTTTATCATCCTTCTGATATCTAACACATTCAGAATATATGAAAGCTATGAAATCAACCCAAACGTACATGTACCTAGCTGTATCTCATGGGAATTTATGTTAACCTTTTAAACACATATGCATGAAACTGACAAATTTCTTAATACATCCATCAATGTTCAAAGACCGTAGCCAGAGCTACACCAAACAGGATGTAACACTTTGAAACCAGTTTGAAAACTGTATGTAGAATGTGTTTATGGGCCCCAGTAGTTATCACTACTGTTAAAACCATTATAAACAGTAGTGTAGGTCCTGCCCATCATGTACATAAATAATCAGAGAAATGCATGTGTCCGTGGAAATGTCTAGAGGAATTTGCAGTAGGGGTGTGCACGGACCCCCTGCTCCGCCCTGCGGGCTGATCCGAAAATTTCGGATCAGCCCGCTCCGCTCTGCGCCGCTCCGCCCATACTCCGCTTCTCTTTGCCGCGGAGCTCCGGCTCTGAATCGGAGCTCCGCAGTGGAGGGGAGTGGCGCCAGGTAAGGCCGGGAGAGGAGGGTGGGGGGTTTTACTGGGCCCTGCCACCGTCGCCGCCCATGTGGCGACAGCGGCAGAGCCCGGTAAGGGACCAAGGGGGAGGGGGGCCTTACTTGTCTCCGTCCGCGGTCCATCGGTTTCTTCAATTGAGCCCGCGGTTCAGCCAGGAAGTCTGGGCTGCAAGTGCGGCCTAGACTTCCTGGTTGAACTGCGGGCTCAATTGAAGAAGCCGAGGGACCATGGACGGAGGCAGGTAAGGGAGAGGAGGGGGGGTTTACTGGGCCCTGCCGCTGTCACCGCATGGGCGACAGCAACAGCGGCAGGGCCCGGTAAACCCCACTTACCTTTCCGGCGGAGCTCCGGATTGAGGCGAAGGATCCGCCTTCACCTCGATCCTCTTCGCCACGCTCCACCGGCCCCCCAATCCTCTTCGCCTCTGCCTTAGGGGGAGGCGAAGCACCCCGCTCCGCTTCTAATTCACCGGTCCGATTAGAAGCGGAGCACATCCCTAATTTGCAGCATCAAATCAACTGATGAAAGCAAAGCTAAACAAAAGACACTGAGAAATCCGCAAATGTATTTTCTCTAGAAACCCACTTCTTGAGCCCAGAAACCAAACTCTTACATTGCTAGATTTCTAATGCCATGGGAGGCCTGTCACTATTCACTGAAAATATGTAAAGTGAGCTTTGGGTTTCTGCAAGGATTTTCCACTACATGAGACACCAACTACCACCGTAACCCTCCCCCCCCCCGAGTATCCTTTCATGCTGTGGGCTGTGATGATGCTCTGTGATGTAGTGCAGGGTTCTGCTATGGATCAGAACTTGCGCAAGGGTCAGGTTTCTCCAGAAGCAAGACAGAAAGAGATCAGCACCATGGAAAGCTTCAAGTGAGGTTGGGACTGCTAGCAAGACAAGATTGGTTGTATATTGCTCCAACAAAGACCAGAGGAGGAGTGAGTTTGGCACGGGGCCTCTGGCATGGAGCTTCTGGAAAGTGTGCAATTCCCCCTGGCCATGCTAGTGACGTGCCAGGGAAATTGTGCACTTTCTGGAGGTACCAGAAAGTACGGGCTTGGGAGGCTCATGAGACTCCCAAGAATTCATCTGGCCCAGCTCCTTGGAACAGGGCCAGACGAACAGGGCTCAGCGAGCTCACAGGGTGAGCAAGTTCATTCCCTAACTTGACCCCAAGGGTGGTGCTACGACACAGGCTCTTTACAACAGGCCTGTCCACGGACACTCCCTGCTCAAGCGAAGCGCCACCACTTTATGAGCCTGAGGTGAGGGACAAACACCACCTTTCTACAAACTCTGTGGAGAAAGGGGTTAAACAGGAATGATTCAAGAATAAAATAATGTGCTGTGAATTATATGTGCTGATGGTGAATTAATGTCAGAATGGCTGTTATATGTATTTAACTGCAGATGATAAATGCCAAGGAGACACATGGGATTTTTGTGGTAGTAAAACAAACTGGGGGGAAAAATTATTTCAATGTTCACAAACTTTGTTTCATAATAAAACTTTTCAGACCCTTGTTAAAACCTCTCATGCAATCCTTTCTCTCTTCTCATACACACTTTCCTTTCTCTCACACCTTCACTCTTGAACTTTCTTTATTATCAGGATTGTTTAATATACACCAACTGACTATCTGCACATTACACTCAAAAGACAACTTTCTTTACCCTGATCCTCTAATTCTCTCTCGAACCCAAGTACTTAAAAAAAAAACACCCTATCCCCCCAGTCATTCCCTTATATATCCTCCTCCCCCCTCCTAAGATGTTCAATCTCCACCCACTCAGGTCAACATTCTAAACACAATAGACATACATTAGGGAACTGAATTGTGGGGTGTAACGCCACAGGTGAATTCCTCTGACAACCCCAACGTGACCACATCTACAACCCAACATGAGCAGCGTGCAACGATGGTTCAGACCTCCAGTGTACTGATTATATCACTATATGTGCTTTTGCACAGTGTGCATGTTACACGCCTAAGCCAATTACTGGCAGTTATATCCATGCAATACATGTACTTGGATCTTAATTCCAAAAACAGCGTATCCACTTGGGAGTATAAGTCTGCCAAACACAAAAATTCTGGCATTCAGAAATATCTAAGTGGAAATGAAGGGAGAGGCAGCTTTTTCACATTTCTATCCAGATGTGTAAGAGGCCATTATTTGTTTAAAGGGGAGGGATCTGCTAATTTTTCAGGAGAAAACTCAATTTAGTGATGTTTTAGCATCTACCAGTATAGAAGCCAAGAAATGGCTCCATACCCCACCTAGAAACTATGTTTGCCATCTGTTGCCATACAGCTGCTGAACACGACTCCTGACATTTGGATATGTGAGGGAAAATGCAGATTGGCAAAGCCGTTTTTTACTTGGAAAGGTTGCTTCTCTGCAGGTTTGCTCTCCAGTGATTGTGGACAGGTAAGGAAAAATGTCTGCGACATCACAGTGTGGCACTGAATAATCAGAAGGGTTCTCTTCTACGTGACACACGGCATAAAAGGACACCAGCGTCTCTTGGACTCTGTTTTTCAGGTTGGAGCAGTGCAGGTCCCGTGACAAAAATTGCTCTTCTGTTTGGAATCAACTCAAATGGGGAAAGTGTGCATGTCCGTACATATTTCCCCCCCAAAAGCATGCATTTTGGCCCATTGACTAACGTCTGGAAATGCATGTTTTTGGCTAAATCAGTATTTCAAAGTGCAACGTGTGTGTGTGTGTGTGTGTGTGTGTGTGTGTGCATGTGTGTGTACATACATGTGCATTTTTTGAAATGTGATCACAAATTTGGAAATGTGCAAGCATTCCCCCCCCCCCCACAAAGGCACTCCCGTTCTTGTTCAAAAGGTACCACTTTAGATGCATTGGAAGTGGGAAGGCGGGAGAGTGAGAGAGAAGCTTTACTTGAGCTTTCTGTACTTTCTTACCTTAACATGTCATATGTGAAGCCACACCCCCAATGCCATGCATGGCACATCCCCCTGCATAGGTATGGGTGTGTGCAGTGCAAACATCTGTATAGGAACACCTCTATGCATTTAGGCCTATGGAGGAGCTGCATAGCATGGCCCCACTCCTAGGTCAGTGTTAAGGGGAATGAGTACAGTAACACCTGGATAGGACTAGGGATGGAGAGACTCACCTCTGTCCGGATGGTGCAGGCTCCTGTTGAGGTGCCCTCACTGCCCACCTGACAAGCACCCAGGAAACTCAGTGGACCATCTGCACCCTAACTGAGCCACCAATACGGCAGCTCAGTTACTTCCATAATTCCCAAGTTGCGTAAATGGCCATGTTAAAGCAGAGATACGTACAACATTAAAGGCCTATTGGCAGCTCAGTTAGGGGACAGGGTGCCTTTTGTCCTCCTCCTGCCCTGCTGCCATAGTAACCAGGGTGGGAAGAGGAAATGGGGCAGGAGAAGGAAGATAGGGAATCCGTGGTGACATGGGGAGGGAGCGGCCAGCCGCTGGATGCTCTCAGACCACACCGTCACCGTTGGGCCAGGTCTGTTAAGTGGTGGCAGCTAAGTGAGTGAAATCTGAGGAGCTGGGTGCCTGAGAGTCTGTTTGGTTCCCAGTCCCAGTCGGGTGCCCAGACCATCCCTAGATAGGGCTAGAGTGAGAGAGTGAACAAGATGGAATTTAAACAGAAAAAAATTGTTTTCCCCGAGAAGATCTATGGATAGTTTGTATTTCCCCCCAAAAAAAGCAGGTTTAAGGCTGCAGTCCTATGCACACTTACATAGTAATATGTCCTGTTGGAATCAAAAGGCCTTTCTTCTAGGGATGTGGTCCGCTTCTTCTCGGACCGGAGAAGCAGAAGTGGATCGGTGGGCTTCGCCTCCCCTTAAGGTGGAGGCACAGAGGATCGGGGGAGCAGCGGAGCGTTGCAGAGTGGATCGAAGTGAAGGCGGATCCTTCACCTCGATCCGGAGCTCCGCAAAAAAGGTAAGGGGCGTTTACTTGGCCCTGCCGCTGTCACTGCCGCCCATGCGGTGATGGCGGCAGAGCCAGGTAAGGGGGAGGGGGGTCTTACCTGCAGCCGTCGCGGCCCATCGCCACCTTCACTAGAGCCCGTGGCTCAACCAGGAAGTGTAGGCTGCAATCGGGGCCTACAGTTCCTGGTTGAGCCGCGGGCTCTAGTGAAGCTGGGATGGGCCAGGATGGACACAGGTAAGGGGGAGGAAGGAGGTGGGCCTTACCTGGTGCCACTCCCCGCCGCTGCGGAGCTCCGATTCGGAGCCGGAGCTCCGCAGCGGAGCGGAGCGGACCCTAGGCGGATCAAGGTGGGCCCAATCCACAATTTGTGGATTGGCGCAAAGAGGATCAGGGGGTCCGTGCACATCCCTACTTTCTTCCCTATGAACAAGCCGAGAGTTGCACTGTAAAAGCCGGGGACATAAGCCAGGCTTTCTGTGTTGCCTTACCCTCCCCTTAACCATGGATATCATGCTTTTTTCACACGGTCAACCTTTCAAGACCTTCTGCTCGGAATGTGCCGCGTCGGTGTTTTAGACATAATCCGAGGTCCCGGGAAAAGGAGTTCTCGCTGCGTTTTCGTGAGATTTGTATCCTGTTTATCCATCGCTCTCCGCGTTGCAGTAAATCAAGGAAGGTTTTGTGCTAAGAGCCTGTTCTCCTCAGGCTCCGAATCCCTGCTGTTCCAAACTGCTGGTGTCTTATTGACTCACTGAAATTGCTCTGTACTGGGACTGCATTGGTAATATGAGGCATTTTGCAGCTCTGCACAGCGCAAACAATGAAATACACCAATGATAGCTCTACCCAGGGTTGGTGTTGAACGAGGGGGAGAGCAAGAGAGCGATTCAATTCCAGTCTTTAAATTTTCCAACTACTGCAGATGAAGTTTGGGTGTCTCTCTCCTCCCCACCCTCTGCCATTCTGTATCTGAAGTACATAAAAATAATGCATTAGAAATCAAAAGATCAAGGTTGATTCACTTTAAAAAAGTGGGAGACCAGGAGCTATTGTGGGATTGCTTACATTGCGAAGGGAGAGATTGAAATGAAATTCTTGATTCAGGCATTTATCACCATCAGCTAGCGGGACTGGAGGTGGGGGTGAGCATGCTGACACACGGTCATATACATCCTTCAGTGAATGGAAACCGACAAGCAGATGAATTTAGCTTTTGCAGAAAGTAATTACAAAGAAGATGATAGTCAATACAATGTGCTCTCTGAGGAGCTTGGTCACTCTCCCCTCCCCCTCATCATCTTTTCTGCGTGGAGATCAGGACAGCCATTCTTTAAAACATTCCTTTTGTGAGGAAGAATGTCCTGAATTTTTGGTTTCACTGGTTACCTGCAACCAATGCTTGTTTCTAAGCCAGAGATAAAACATTTCAAATCCTGATCAAGGTTTTCGGCGGTGTTTAGAAAATGTCTCCCTTTGGGAGGGATAATTTCCCAGCAATCCTGGAGAAAATATCCTGGCCAATTCATTATCATTACCTGCTCTTTCTCATTCTTCATTGACTCTATGTACCTGTGTGGTGCCTTGTATCATATAATCAAGGCTGATTAGCTACATATAATTATGAGATTGCCCATTCCCTGCAGGATCCCTGGTTGTTTGGGATGTGACTAAGGTTGTAATTAGTAAGAAGCCACAGCAACCATGTAAAAATGACAGAGAACTCGAAGCACCCAGGGCAAAGAAATGGCACCAGACAGGATAGGCATTTGTACAATCCAAACACTTCAGGGAAATATTTCTACCACACTGAAATTGATATTTTGATCTGAAAATTGAAAAGAGAGAGAGAGAGAGAGAGAGAGAGAGAGAGAGAGAGAGAGAGAGGTCTCTGGTTAGCATCTTCTGCAAACACTTTGGGCCTCTTCAGACAACATGCTTAAGCCATGGTTAGACTGCTAACTCTTTTGCAGCAAATGGTTAGTGAGTGTGTTTAAACTGTGGTTATGTAGCCAGCATGGTTAAGAATGGTTCGCATTACATTTTTATTAACTGCTGCTCGCCAGACAATTACACAGCAGTGGGGGGAAATGGACAATTTGAACTTATCGGCAAGGTACTGAAATATATGGCCATTGGCAATATCAGAAAAAATAACTCATGATTTGCTTCTAATCCAAGGAAAAACAGAACCACTATCCTTTTATACAGTGGAGATTTATTCAATATTCATCACAACTGGACCTATAACAATATATGCCTGCTTCAGCTTTGAACATTATAACAACAAATGAAGACCATACAGCAAACTTATTAATTAGTTTATTAGTTTATTACTACTACTACTACTACTATTATTATTATTATTATTATTATTATTATTATTATTATTATTATTGTTTTGTCCTCCCTTTATTTTTCTTCTTTTCTTTCCTTCTTTGTATCATTTCCCCCTAAAATTGTATTAATTAATTTCATATAACAGTTGCTAAGACATCAGTTGTTAGGGGACTGATCACTTGTTGGTTACATTAAATATATATATATATATATATATATATATATATATATATTAAAAAATATGTCACATAACACACTAAACCCTAATGTTTACCTCAAAATGTTTAACTCCCGTGGCTTAGTGTGGCTTCTGAACAGGCTCACTATGTGATGGTTTAATTCTTGATGTTTGCTTAGATGACTAAATGATTTGTCTCCATTGCCAAGCAGTAAGTTTTGAGTTGTTATCAGTTGATAGAATGGTGTTAGCTGTGCTGGTTCATAGCTCATTAACAGCTGCAAGTCAGAGACAAAACTATCTTGGCAGTAAGAGAAGTTTGACAATTGAGCCAATTACCTAGAGGGGTGATGGGGGGACTTCAAGCAATTGTGGATGCTCAACATCTGCATTTCCTGTACTGAGCACGGAGGGGGTGGGATAGATGGCCTACAGCGCCTTTTGGAAACTCCGTGATTGTATGACTTACCAATTCAGGGCTTCCCCAGGTCTCTGCAGAAACATGGTGAATTCTCCCCTCTGCTTAACAAGATGATTCAAATGCTGAGGCTATCAAATGATGCAGAGTTCTATCAAAATTTTGCTTTAAGCCAAATGTGAAGCAGATGTTGGGACTTCCCCTCGAGTGAAACTTCTGAAGAACATTGAGGGAAGCCATTATTGTTTGTGGTGTAAATGGCTGCAATTCATGGAGAAGGAAGGACTTTATGGCTGGAAATGCCATGAACCATGGAATTTACGGCCGTAATTTTCCAGCAATATGCTAATAGTGGCTGCTGTTAGTCTATTGCACTGTTTAGAAAGGAACCTACTTGCAACTTGGCGCTAGGGGGCCCTTTCTCCATTCACACTAGCTAAAAGTTTTTCCTCCAATCACTGCCTAATCTACAGCGCTATTTCCTGATCGTAGTTTAGCACAATGAACAAAGAATACAGTTTACATAATTTGATTAAAAGGAGGGAGGAAAATGCATAATAGATGCACTCTTCCACTGGATTTGCCCACAAGTTCACCTTTTTAAAGAGAGAGTTGTTTCATGACCGTGAACTTTTTGTATTTTATGAATTCCATTAATGGGTTCATTCTGCATTGATATCTAGAACATGGAAATTATCACCTGTTGCCTAGCAGTTGCTGTATGACACAATTTCCCTTTCCCATCCCATTGATTTCCTTTCAAATGCCTCTATTTATTTAGAGAAAGCATCATCTCAATCAAAAAGATAAAAAGGAGGAAATAAAAGCTGCAATCCCATATCCCTTTATTTAGGAGGAAGCTCCAGTGATATTAATGAGACTTCCTTGTATCTAGTAGTCCTGCATCC
Organism: Elgaria multicarinata webbii; assembly: GCF_023053635.1. Lineage (NCBI taxonomy): Eukaryota > Metazoa > Chordata > Lepidosauria > Squamata > Anguidae > Elgaria > Elgaria multicarinata. The sequence continues at coordinate 10,839,399 of NC_086187.1, read as the reverse complement.
TTTCTAAGAACAGAAGAAGAGCCCTGCTGGATTAGACTGAGGGTCCATCTAGTCCAGCTGTCTGTTCACAAAGTGGCCAACCAGCTGTTGATCAGGGACCAACAAAGCAGGACATGCTGCAACAACACACTCACACCTATGTTCCCCAGCAACTGTTGTGCACAGGCTTCCTGCCTCAGATATTGGAAGTAGCACACAACCATCAGGGCTAGTAGCCATGGATAGCCTCCTCTTCCAGGATTTTATCCAACCCCCTCTGAAAGCCATCCAAATGGGTGGCCATCACTATATCTTGTGGTAGTGAATTCCATAGTTTAACTCTGTGCTGTGTGAAGAAGTCCTTCCTTTTATTTGTCCTGAATCTCCCACCAATCAGCTCCATGGGACAACCCCTTTGATTGTATGTTTTTCAAAAGTATGATCTTTTTCATGCACATTTCCCCAATGTACGCATTCTGCAGAACACTTAGCGAGCCGCCATTTTGCATTAAAAAAATGCTGGCTCATTTTTTGTGGATATCTAAAGTTACAGAAATGGCAACCATAAAGGGGTCATATATGTAACAAAACCATGAATGAACTATTTATTAGGGGTGTGCAAGGACCCCCCGCTCCGCTTCACTTGCAGATCCGCCATTTTCCGGATCGGGCCGCTCCGCCCCGCCCCCGCTCCGCCCACTTCCGCTCCGCTCCGCCCGGAGCTCCGGATCCGGATCCGGAGCTCCGTTTCCCCCCCCCATAGGCTTGCATTGAAAGCTAAAAAATTATACAACTTTTTTTCTGTTCAAGTTAGAAACCTCATGTTTGGCACCATGACACCTCATGGGGATATACACACGCACGCCAAGTTTCAAAGCAATCCCATCATCCCCTGATTTTTGGCGAATTTTTGAAAATCGGGCACCCCACACACAACATCCCTGCGAGGTGGGCAGGGGAGGACGGAGGGAAGGCAGGCAGGCATGCAGCTGGCATTTCTGGGGGCATAAAGAAGTGAGCCAAGGATAAGCCAGTAATGCATATAAAATGGAATAAATCAATCAATAAACAAAGGAGGGGTGTAATTAAAATCAGCAGTGTTGCTCAATAAACAGCAAGAAGAATTTTTTAAAAAAGGCTATATCTGTCTTTTACCAGCAATAGGGGGACGTGCCCGGGGGAGGGGGAAGTAGCTGCCAGTTCAAGACACTGACAGCCACCAACAGCTCTGAGAAGAAGTAAAACGCTCACTTCGACTCATAACAGGCATTGCTCCACCACTGAAAAGTGACCATTCACTTCAACTCATGATAGGCATTGCTCCACCGTTTTACTCTCTTTGGAAGGCTCTAATGGCCTTCCAGTGCAGGAGAGAGTGGGGGCACGTCCACGATGAGATGCCCTAGGGGAGCTCATCCCCTTGCACCACATCGATTCAGTTGTTCACCAAGGTTAGGGTGGGGAGCAGTGCTGTGTTTCTATCTCTTATTCTTGGCTTAGTATATGATTTCAGGTTGTGTTTGTGCATTTGGTGGGGCTACTGTGTTAAAAAACACGGGGAAAAGCCCGTTCAGATGAAGAAAGAGAAGTTTCCCAGAATCCCAAGTTACCTGTTTTGCCTATGCCCTCCTCCAACTTTGGGATCATCATGACCGGGAGCTGACTCTGCCCCTCAGCCCTTTGAAAAAGGTATTTTTCCCGCCGATTTTTTTAAAACGTCTAGCCCGCGACCCGTACGATGCAGAAAGTTGAGAGTGGTCTCAAAATGACCCCCATCCACGACTCTCTGTGCACAAGAATTTTCAGAATGATAGCTTAAACCCCCCCCCAGTTATCCCCGATTCTTTCCCTCAATGCAATCCTATGGGCGAAAAGCCGAAAACGCAGTTTGAGCCGCGCGGTTGACCCGATTTTCACAAAAATATAGCCCGCGACCCGTACGATGCAGAAAGTTGAGAGTGGTCTCAAAATGACCCCCATCCACGACTCTCTGTGCACAAGAATTTTCAGAATGATAGCTTAAACCCCCCCCAGTTATCCCCGATTCTTTCCCTCAATGCAATCCTATGGGCGAAAAGCCAAACGCCGTTTGAGCCGCGCGGTTGACCCGATTTTCACAAAAATATAGCACGCGACCCAGACAACGCAGAGAGGTGAGAGTGGTCTCAAAATGACCCCCATCCACGACTCTCTGTGCACAAGAATTTTCAGAATGATAGCTTCAAAAACAACGTAGTTATGCGCGATTATTTGCCGCAATGCAATCCTATGGCAAAATGTTTTCAAGATGGCGACCGGAGCGCTCCGCCTGAACTAGGAGCTCCGAAAAATGGGCGCTTCTCTTCGCCTTGCTTCTAGGGGGTCCGCGGTCCGCTCCTACTCCGCCTCTGGGTAAGGCGGAGCAGGCCAATCCGCTACTGCTTCTACGCTCCTAATCGGAGCGGAGCACATCCCTACTATTTATGCCTATAATGTGTCATAAATGGGCCCTTTACGACCGCCATTTATGAAATATTAGATTCCCAGAACACACGAGCCACCATTTCTAAATGAAACGGTGGCAAACGGGGCCAGTAGTTGGCAGCGGCTCAATGAGTGGGGCCCAGGTGGTTGAGGTGGGGGAGTCCATCTGACTCCACCCCCCATGAACTCCCAAAATATCCCTAATTTGTAAAAGTGTGGAGTTTCACCATAGACTGCATCCAAGTTTATATTTGGTCTGAACCAAACTCTTGAATTTTCTTCTCCTTTGAATTTCTTTTCAAAAGCAATTTCTTTGCTATCAAATTGCATAAGAATGCCCCCCCCTCAAAAAAAAAGGGGGGGGAGAATTTTTGGCACACCACTAGCTTGACCACATGGGACAGCCACATAGAGAATCAGCAGCTTCCAGTCTTAGCCTTCACATGTCGTAACACAGCATCACTTGGAGTGTCATTACTAGTCCTATACTTCCTTAGATGTTATAAAATTAAAGACAGAAGTTCATAAAATGGCAATTTGACCCTGGGAAGATTATGTGTTTTGATGTGGTTTCATGAGGTTTGTTACCAAGAAAGAATGAACGAACGAACCAGAGAACCATAGTTTCAACTTCCTGTTCACTCTGAAAAATGAGGTTAATGGTAAAATTCCAGCGTCTGTTCCAACTATATAGTGAAGTTGTGCCCTTACTTTTAAACTCCTGAGGACATTAATCAATCTCATTCTTCTGTTGGGATTCCAGGGAAGTTTAAAGGTTATTCAGTTGGTTGGAGTGCTCAGGGTGATTACTTCCAGCTTGCTTATTCAACACTATTTCCATGAAACAATAACATTTTATGCACAGTAAGCTCTATTACTTCTCATTTGTTTGTGATGCTTCACTTCACATACAGGTGCCAGCTACCTGGATATTATTCATCTCTGAAAAATGCTTAGCCGTGTTCCTTCCATTGGCTACTACTGCAAATTGCTTCTGATTAATCATACTCAAGTTGCTTTACCTCTTGAAATGGACTCCGTAAGGAGAAGGGCCCAGAACAATTGAACAATGGAAGTGCAACTCCTTGGTTTCGCACCAAATCCAAATGGAAGTCACTGGTGTGAGAAAACAGGATTGTCCTTCTAATTTATGGGAATAACCTTTAAGAAAATTGAATTAGGTTTATAAGAGAGCATGTTACTGTTGATGTTGATAAAGAGCATAATGAAAATCAGGTGATGGGACAGATAAACGAGAGGTGCCTTTGGCGGAGAGCACTTTTATTAAATCAATAACACATTTTAGGTGTATTTTTCTTGGATAAACATAATGTAATCTATTTAGCCTATTTATTAGTGAATTCTTCTTTCATATAAGTGAAGTTCACAAGGGCTCTGGAGCTTAACTCATGGTCATTACTGCTTTAAATTTAATAGAGAACATTATATAGTACTTTTACTGTGCTATTATCTATTTTGCATGTCACCTCGGGCATTCTAATAGAGAAGTAGTTCATAAATTCTACAAACAAATAAATGAAATGCATGCATTGTCACACTTCATCAAATTGGGTATGGCCATCAACTTGGAAATGTGGTCAGCATTTATATGACTTAGATTCCAAATTGAATGTGCGTGTGGAGATTGATGATTTGCTGCTTTATATATTACTTTTTGAAGAAATGACTGAATATTGTGGATTGAGATTTAATTTCCTGGATATATATGCTGATGATATATATATATATATATATATCACCAGCATTCATATAGGGCACAATGCTCCCACACTATGGATGCTGTGTGTGAAACTGGTGTTCCAATCTGAGTTCAAATTACAGATGGGCATAAGTGTCAAACTCTGTCCTGTTGAATTTTCTATGATCAAACTCATTCTGTCTTGGTTCCATGTACTCGTTCCCCCTGCACAGAAATTCATATTTATTTTATGTGCACATTTTTTTTAAAAAAAGTGCATATTTTGTATGTGTACACACATTGGCTAAAGTGTATCTGTGTGCATTGCAGAAATGTATGTGCATTCTTTGTGCATTTTACAAATGTACACATGTCATCCAACACATTTTTGTTTTGTTTTGCAGAATGCATTGTAACCTCAGAAATGTATGGATTTCTAAATGCAAATGGCATTCAGGCACACCCATCTTTGGCTCCAGGTGGTTAAAATGGAATAATCTTGCATAAAATGTTATTCTAACTATTATTATTATTATTATTATTATTATTATTATTATTATTATTATTATTTATATAGCACCATCAATGTACATGGTGCTGTACAGATTACACAGTAAATAGCAAGACCCTGCCGCATAGGCTTACAATCTAATAAAGTTGTAGTAAACAATAAGGAGGGAAGGAGAATGCAAACAGGCACAGGGAAGTGTAAACAGGCACCGGGTAGGGTGAGGCTAACAGTATAGAGTCAGAACAAACTCAACATTTAAAAGCTATAGGGAAGAGAAAAGTTTTTAGCTGAGCTTTAAAAGCTGTGATTGAGTTGGTAGTTCTCAAGTGTTCTGGAAGAGCGTTCCAGGCGTAAGGGGCAGCAGAAGAAAAAGGACAAAGCCGAGTAAGGGAAGTGGAGGTCCTTGGGCAGGCGAGAAGCATGGCATCAGAGGAGCGGAGAGCACGAGCGGGGCAATAGTGTGAGATGAGAGAGGAGAGATAGACAGGAGCTAGACCAATTTCTTATCCAGCCAGAGTTTGGATTTTGTTGCCCAGTAGGTTATGGGGTAAAACCAGAGCATTGTGTCAAAGGCCACGGTCTCAATATTTTAAATGAAATGATTTAATCAGTTAATTATATGCAACACCTGAAAATTATATTATCTACCTATAGGCCAGCGTGGTGTAGTGGCTAGAGTTTCAGGCTGGGAGTCAGGGGATCTGGGTTCTAATCCCCACTCGGCCATGGAAGCTCACTGGGTGACTTTGGGCCAGTCACAGACTCTCAGCCCAACCCTCCTCACAGGGTGGTTGTTGTGAGGCTAACATGGAGAGGAGGAGGATTATGTACACCACCTTGGGTTCCTTGGAGGAAAAAAGGTGGGATAGAAATGCAATAATAAATACACAAATAAGTTCTGCCAGCTGTACAAGAGTGGCCGGGGTGCTTTGGGGCTCTTTTGCTGGAGTTTCAGATGAAGAGGTCCAAACTCAGAGAGTCTACAAGTGTGTGTGTGTGTGTGTCCCCAAAAAAGAAAAAAAAAGAATGCACTTATTCCCCTAGGGGTGTGTGTGTGTGTGTGTGTGTGTGTGTGTGTGTGTGTGTGTGAACAATTGTTATGCAAATGACATACAACATAGAGGTGGTGTTAGCTGTGAAACCTGCAATATTTCAGAAGGATAGGTGCAGCATCTTTTGTGGAAGGGAAAATTTAGTGGATGGGGGAGTGGGTTTTTTTGTTCTGTTTTGCACTTTGTATGAAAATGCTCTACGTTATAGTGGTGTCCTCACAATTTTTCATAAGGGTAGCTAGGGACCAGGAGGCATCCATTTGGAGCGTGGAAGTCGGAGAGCTTTCACTAACTCTTTCCCCCCACTAGATTTTCTGCCTTTGTGTAGCAGTGACGGTGGTGGTTGTGCCAGGGAGGGAGGGAATCTGACCTCGAGAATCCACAGTGGACTGGCTGCACTCACCTTCACCTCTATAAACTGCTCCAATTTACATAAACGGAAGTGCTTTCTGGCCACAGATGGTATAAAATACACCATTGACAGCTATAATTTTCCTTAAGCAGGCTAATAATGGCCACCATCAATCTATGGCAGCTTTTAGAAAGCCAGAGACCTGCTCCACAAACTCCAGCAGATGCAGCAGGACACTGGAGAAATCCGGGGGTGGGGGAAGTGGCCTGGATTTCCCCATGGTGGACCTCCCATTGGATTTTGGGTGGGTCACCCTTCTCTAGCCTACACCCCCCTCCTCCAATGTTCTACACTATAATCAAGGGCACTCAACAAAAAGACAAGTCAGAAGCCTATTTTTGGATTATAAAAAGCCTATTTTTGGATTATAGGAACTCATTCCTGGATGACATCCCATATTTAGTCATACTTGACAGAAGCGACTCTGCCAAGTCAATGGCTGATTCACTTTTCAAGCCAGAAGACGCAGGCAAAAATCTTTAGGGGTGGGGAAGGTTCCAGAGCAACATCTTGAAATTTGTACTCAGAGCTATTCACAATTTCAGTGTAAAACATCTGCACATCTGCAGGGGACTAGGTTAGGGAAGGCTGCCTTCTGAGTAAAAGTTAACATGCTTGGAGTTGTTAGAGCTCTATCACATCTACTTTTTTCCCCTGGTATGCACCAGCGATTTGGACCTCCATTTCATTAGCGCGGCAAGCACTGGTCCCTTCCACACTTGTTGCTGTACCGGTGGACTCTCCTTTCACTTGTTTGCTCTCCTGCTATTGTGTCCACCCTGCCCTGTCCCTCCTCATTGGTTTTTGTCAGGTGATGGCTGTGGGTGCCTTTCCCCCTCACTCTGGTTTTGTTGCCTAGGGTTTTACTGTTTCAGCATTTAATCAGCTGCGTGCCTTTTCTGCAGGCAACGAGGGTGGGGTTGGAGCAGCAAAAGTCCATTCGACCGGCTCAGCACAAGTCTGTTCATTCTACTGACAGACTCAGCAAGCTGGAGGAGAACCACGCCACCCTCCTCTTTCGTCAGCAGGACCACCCCCAACAAAAGCAACATAGCGTGAGGATGGCAATACATGGGGATGGATGGGTGCTTTTATTTCACATGTAGAAAATAAACCCCACTTTCCCCGCCCTAGAAAAAGATGGGAAATGGAGGGGAAGAGGCAAAGTGATTGCAGGACAGGCACAACGTCACGTGAGTACCGCGTTTCAAAACGTCAAACCAGGCAGGACGAGAGTGTGATAAAATGCTGGTGTGATGGAGCTCTTAGCTTAGAAAAAAGGGTGAGTAAGGGGAAACATGATAGGAGTCTCTAGAGTTGCACATGATTTGGAGAAAGTGGAAAGGGTGATATGAAAGTGTTTGGTGAGAGATTCGGGACTGATAAAAGGAAGTCCTTCTTTACACTGTGCATAGCCAAATGATTGAATTTTCTACTGTAAAGTGTAGTGATGTTCCCCAATTTGGAGGACTGTAAAAGGGGATTAGACAAATTCCTGATGGAAAAGGCTGTCAATGTCTACTAGTCATGATGGCTATGGGTTATGTCCCAGATCAGAGGCATGCCTTCCCACTAGCATCCAGGTTGCCCCTATGGGAAATGGCTGATGCAGTATTTTGCTAATTCGGCATGTCTTTTCTTATGTCCATATTTCCAGTCACAGGGCTTTGGGGCTGATTTGGCTTGTATGAACAGAAGAAGAGCCCTGCCGGATCAGTCCAAATGACCTATCCACTCCAGCATTCAACCCTAAGGCAGGCTCAAATTGCAGCAACTAGCCATAGAAAATGAAGGGTGGGGTGGGAGCACATGGTGAACCCACTTTAAATAAGAAAGTGAAATAGGCATAAAATTAGCTAAACTAGATATAAATGGACAGAATGAGATTTTAATTACTTTTATATGGTGTATATTAAGATGGATTAATTATGGTATAAGGATTAAACTCACTGCAGCGTCAGTGGGAATACAGAGCTGTGCTCATTATGAGTATAGGAGGTTTGAGAAAAGAAATTCAGGCAAAGCACAGGGGAAAAATACATAATTGTTTTCCAGATGCGATGAGAACTTTTGGTTCAAAGTTGGAAGGCAAAAGAGAAGCCATAACCATGTTTATTTTGTGGGGTTTCTTGGAGCATAGATAAATAGGTGTGTGCGTGATCATGATTCTGAAAATTAAAATACGTTGACCACATAATGAACACCATCTGGGGGCTCACGGCCATACATTTCAAAATTGTGCAAGTTGATGCGTGCATTTGGGGAAATGTGCACAGAAATGCAGATGAATTTTCATGCAGAAAAAACCTAATTTTCAGCATCTGATTAGGGCACAAGACAGAACAAGCTTTAAATTGTAATCTGGAGAATCTCAACAAGTGCAGAGTTTGCATATTCCTGCATGGGGGATTGCTTAGCTTCAAAAATGTGTACCCCACATCTGTCTTCAGGCCATGTCCTGGTGCCATATCATGAATATGACATAATTAATATATCTGAAAGGCAGTTTTCCAACAGACTATGGCATGACCATGAAAGAGAAACCTGAATGTGGCAGGGAGCAAGTTTACCCCCCCCCCAATAATGCTGGGAAAAGTGCAGAAAAGGAAAACTAAAATGATTAAGGAGCTGGAGCATCTCCCCTATGAGGGAAGGTTACAACAGCCAGGATTGTTTAGCTTGGAAAAGGGGAGGATAAGGGGAGACATGATAGAGGTGTACAAAATTATGCGTAGTGTGGAGAATGTGGATCGGGAGACATTTTTCTCCATCTCTCAAAATACTAGAACCGAAAGGAGTCATCCCATGAAACTGAGTGGTGAGAGATCCAGGACAAATAAAAGAAAGGACTTCTTCACACAGCGCATAGTTAAATTATGGAACTCACTACCACGGGATGTAGTGATGGCCACCAATCTGGATGGCTTCAAAAGGGGGTTGGATGAATTCCTGGAGGTGAAGGTTATCAATGGCTACTAGCCCTGATGGTTGTGTGCTCTCTCCAGTATTCGAGGCAATAAGCCTGTGTGCACCAGTTGCTGGGGAACATGGGCGGGAGGGTGCTGTTGCACCATGTCCTGCTTGTTCATCCCTGGCCGATGGCTGGTTGGCCACTGTGCGAACAGAGTGCTTGACTAGATGGATCCTTGGTCTGATCCAGCATCAGGGCCCTTCTTATGTTCTCATGATCTTATGCTCCTCTTCACTTGCTCCTGCTTAAACAAATGTTTTCCCTGTAGGAATAGATGCCGTGGTACGAGCTGCACAGATCACACAGTATGGCATTGAGGCCTGACACTCACTATAAAAGTATAATGATGGGCATTTAGCTAGAAGGAGAACTGCAGTGAAAAAGCAATGGGCTACAGACCATTGCAATGACCCAAGCCATCATGAAGAACTGAAGACTTCTCTATTGATACAGCTGAACTGCTGTGTTAGTGTAAGTAGTGGCCGTTCAGATTGCCCAGTACATCTCCTTTAGTCAGAAGGCATCCTGGCAGATGAAATACTCTCTAGCAGGGGGAAGTCACTCATTTGACAGAGGCAAGAGGGGCTCATTAGGAATGTTATGACTCCTAACTTGCTGTGCCTGGAATCACCTTTTGGTCACCATTGCAGTTGCAGATTGATGCACATTGAAGTCCTTTTATAAACACATCTGGCAGGAAGTGGCATCTGTAAGAACAGTTTGCAGCCAGGGAGAGGGAATGAAAGACAGACAGAGAGAGAGAGAGAGAGAGAGAGAGAGAGAGAGACGAAGGGGGAGAGAAAGAGAGAGAGAGCCATGAATGGAGTGGGTGGGTGTGGTGATGGTTTGTAAGCTATAATTAAGTCCAAGTGTTTTCCAAAAATGGATATGATCCTATTAATACATTGCAAATAGACCACAGCCATTTTGGGATCTATTTTTTTTTAACTGAGCCATGATAAGAGGTGGAATTCTCCTCCCCTCTACAAACCTAACACACACACATTTCCATGTTCAGGTGATTTCCCTTTATGAATTATTCTGTGGTGAGGCTAAAGAACTGTGCACCCTTGTCCTGGATTCCTCTGCCATTCAAGGTGGGAAGGCTAAAAAATAAAATGGAAATGAACACTGCTATTTTAAATAAAGGGGTGGCACCTTTATTTCATCCACATTGTATGGACTGCACATGAAAGTGAGCTAACAGTAGTAGCCTGCAGGAGAGGGAGAGGTGGGACTGGAGGGTCCTGCTGAGACACCAGCTGCATCAGTCTCCCTCCCTTAATAGGGTTGTCACAGAAATCTGCAACAGATTCAAAATGAGATCTGAGTGATTTCTATGAATTCATCCTAGCTATTCTGCAGGGGACGTGCTTTTTCCAAGTCACACTGATTGAATGGACTTGTGGGCTGAATTATTTATTTATTTATTTATTTATTTTACTGGGGGGTGGGATTTGCACAAATACACGTTAGCACAAGTGAGCATTTGCAAACAGGAATCCTCATACATCCCTTTAAAAACACCCAATTCTGTCAATGAGCAGCTGACAGAGTGAAAGATGACTGACAATCCACAGAACACAGACAGACTGGATTTAGCACAATCCCTACATCCCTAGTTGTTCATGGTAGTAGTCAATCCATCAGACTGCAGCAGAGGGAGAGCTGAGACTGCAAGACTGATTCACCAGTTCTGCTAAGACACCATTTCCACTTGGCTCTCATCTCCTTCAACTGTGGCCTAATCTAGACCAAGCAGGATATTGCACTATGAAAGTGGTATGAAAGTGGTATATAAGAGGCAGGAGCCACACGACTGCTTTATAGCGGTATTGAAGTGCACTGACAACTGTTGGAGCCCATTGACACAGACCATGTACAACTTTCATACAGCTATATCCTGCTTCATGTGGCTCCTGCCTTTTATATATACTGCTTTCATACCGCTCTCATAGTGATTAGGATTATCTCCATATACTGTGAAAAGCGTCACCTGCTGATGTCTGAAGAGAAAGTGATTATGAAATGTAGAAGAGCAGCTCAGAAATTTTCATAGTCACTTGGCAATCCCATGAGGGAGATGAAGGGAGGGAGGGAGGGAGGGACACAGGCTGTAACACATGTGAATCATACTTTTGCCTGGACACCAGATGGAATTTTGAGTTGTTATCAAACCATGTCTTTTGGTTTGTGGAATCCTGAACTGAATAGTCAAAGATGAATCTTTTTACAGCCCAAAAGTTTCTCATTACATGCAGGAAGATTCTCCCTTTGGTTGCACTTGCGTGCTTATCATCAGAAACGTTGTGACCTGGATATGTGTCTGCAGGGTGGTGGGTGTCATTCAAGTTTAAATGGTGTTCTGCTTTCACTGTTGTCTCCTAGAAACCAGAGAGAGAGAGAGAGAGAGAGAGAGAGAGAGAGAGAGAGAGAGAGAGAGAGAGAGAGAGATCCTAAATCACCCAGATAACATTAAGTGAAATAATTCTTAAAAGCCCTCTTGTTCTATATAGTACAGTTATTATCAGAGCAAATAGCATTTTAGCTGTCATATCAAGGGATGGCGATTCTTCTGCTGTGAATGAGATTGGATGTGATGGGAGCTCAGAGCTGACTGTCAGACTTATGATAACTGACACGCAGATACAAATATTAAACTTTTTTTTTTTTTTTTAAAAAAAGGAAATTCTAAAAGGTTTGCTTGGCCCTGAAGCTAATTCGCAACACTTGAGAGTACAATGACTACTGTATGTTGTTGGGTCATTAGATTATCACTTTGGATTTGGATATATATATATATATATATATATATATATATATATATATATATATATGAGACAAAGTATATTTTATAAACCCTAAATGTGGAATCCTATACATTGTTAGACATGCTGGTTGGGGCATGCTGAGACCTGTAGTCATTTTTTTTTGTTTAAAAATGCATAGGATTATATATATATATATATATATATATATATATATATATATCTCATAGTATTGTTTTCTTTTCACTGTTGCAATGGGGAGTCCCTTGAAGGTGACCCAGAACCTTCAGCCGGTGCAGAATTCAGCTGTCTAACACTTGATGGACAGAAATGGTTTGGAGAATATATCGAACGGGTTTTGAAATGCCTGCACTATCACATGCCCAGTCCAATGTGTTGGTATTTAGCCTTAATGTCTTATATGGCCTGTACCTATAGCGTTTAGTGATCACCCCTCCACTCTGAGTCCCTTTGCCAGATTTATTTATTTTAAAATGGCGGCCGTGACACCCTCCTTCCTCCTGGGATGTCGCACTTGCATGTGGACTAAGGGGAGGATCTCGTGATCAGGATATTGCGAGATCCTCCCCCGTCCCTCCCTTTATACCAACATGTGTAGAAATGGCCAGAGCGAACCTACAATGAATCAGACATGAGTGTGTTCATCCATCCCTAGCTGTAATCAGTAACAGCTGTGGCCATGTTTAACCAACGACCATTTTTTCCCCTCTTTCGGTTATGCAAAGTTAGAACAATACCAGGTAGGAACAGGGTCTTTGCCATTTTATGCATTTGTTAGTGTATTAATTAAGCCTCGTGTGGCGCAGAGCGGTAAAGCAGCAGTTTCTGCAGCTAAAACTCTCCCCATGGCCTGAGTTCGATCCCAGCGGAAGCTGGTTTCAGGCAGCCGACTCAGGTTGACTTAGCCTTCCATCCTCCCGAGGTCGGTAAAATGAGTACCCAGTTAGGGGGAAGATAACTGCGACTGGGGAAGGCAACAGCAAACCACCCTGCTATAAGGCCTGCCAAGAAAATGTCAACGAAAGCTGGCGTCCCTCCAAGAGTCAGTAATGACTCAGTGCTTGCACGAGAGGTTCCTTTCCTTTCCTAGTGTATTAAAATATTTGTATCTTGACTCTCAATCAGAGATGTCCGAGGAAATGCATATAAAAACAACGGCATCACAAAACCCACAGTAAAATGTACCATGCATAAAACTAAACTGATAAACCATTTCATCAAACGGATTGACACTGAACACAATATTTTCCTTCAAAAGACACACATATAAAAATGTTTTCTCTCAAAAACATGGCCTTTCAAGTGTATTTGGATCCATTTATTTAGCTGAGAACTGCACTGGAACATCTAGGAAGTTCTATGTTGGATGGATAACTATTTATTTATTTATTTATTTATTTATTACATTTTTATACCGCCCAATAGCCGAAGCTCTCTGGGCGGTTCACAAAAATTAAAACCACAGTAAAACACCCAACAGTTTAAAACACAATTACGAAATACAGTATAAAAAGCGCAACCAGGATAAAACCACACAGCAAAGTTATAGGATTAAAATACAGAGTTAAAACAGTAAAATTTAAATTTAAGTTAAAATTAAGTGTTAAAATACTGAGTGAATAAAATAGGGATGTGCTCCGCTCCGATTAGGAGCGTAGAAGCAGTAGCGGATTGGCCTGCTCCGCCTTACCCAGAGGCGGAGTAGGAGCGGACCGCGGACCCCCTAGAAGCAAGGCGAAGAGAAGCGACCATTTTTCGGAGCTCCGAGTTCAGTCGGAGCGCTCCGGTCGCCATCTTGAAAACATTTCGCCATAGGATTGCATTGCGGCAAATAATCGCGCATAACTACGTTGTTTTTGAAGCTATCGTTCTGGAAATTCTTGTGCACAGAGAGTCGTGGATGGGGGTCATTTTGAGACCACTCTCACCTCTCTGCGTGCTGTGGTTCACGTGCAATATTTTTTAAAAAATCGGGTCAACCGCGCGGCTCAAACTGCGTTTCGGCTTTTCGCCCATAGGATTGCATTGAGGGAAAGAATCGGGGATAACTGGGGGGGGGGTTAAGCTATCGTTCTGAAAATTCTTGTGCACAGAGAGTCGTGGATGGGGGTCATTTTGAGACCACTCTCAACTTTCTGCGTGCTGTGGTTCACGTGCAATATTTTTTAAAAAATCGGGTCAACCGCGGGGCTCAAACTGCGTTTCGGCTTTTCGCCCATAGGATTGCATTGAGGGAAAGAATCGGGGATAACTGGGGGGGGGGGGTTAAGCTATCGTTCTGAAAATTCTTGTGCACAGAGAGTCGTGGATGGGGGTCATTTTGAGACCACTCTCAACTTTCTGCGTGCTGTGGTTCACGTGCAATATTTTTTTAAAAATCGGGGTTTGGGTTTTTTTTATTTATTTATTTATTTATTTGGAAGCGATGACAGGCACATTCAACTCCCAATCCTGATGAGAATTGATCTCCTCAGAAAGCATCCTCCTCCAATCCCAGCGTTGGAGGGGGGACTAAGGCAGACCCACCCTGAGAACTTTCTGTTTTGTGTCTCTTTGTGGGTTGGCGTTCGTGGAGGGAACACTTAGTTAGTTAGTGCTCCTGCTTTGGACTTTGGAGATAGATTAGGATAGGTTTAGTTTGGCGCGTGTGTGTGTTTGTTTGCTTCTTTCTGACTTGTAGCTTAGTTTGCCCTGTGTTTTCCCCTTACTTTGATTTAATATAAACTTTATTTTTGAATTTTGGAGTGTGTGGTTGGGTTGGTTGCCCCCCCCTTCCCTGTATTAAAGCCTGACTGTTCTGCTTTTGTGAAAGCTTTCTTTTGAAAGCATACACACACTTTTTGTCCCATTTCCCTACATTTATATTCTTAAACATATTTTATTATATTCTTTCACATAGTCCATTAGTATATATTCTCATACATATTATATTAGTATTCATATTTTGTTCTTCTTATAGTAGTGGTTGGTTCTTTTTCCCCCTCCCCTCTCTTAAATCCTGATTGTGTTTCCTTCTATCTTCTATATACCAAATATACCAAAAAAATTGGATTCTCTTTTTCTTCTCTGTGTAACTTCGACGGAGTGGGCTGCTTTTGTCAAGTTCAACAGGCAGCCACAGATTGAGCATTTTGGGGAAAGCATACGCACACCATTTCCCTATTCTTAAACATATTATTATTATATTCTTTGACATAGTCTTAGTAGTCTATTAGTATACATTCTCATACATATTAGTAGTAGTATTCATATTTTGTTCTTCTTATAGTAGTGGTTGTCCCATTTCTTGTCCCATTTCCCTACATTTATTAGTAATATTCTAAAACATATTATTATATTCTTGTAGATATTCTTAGTAGTATATATATATATATATATATATATATATATTAGTATATTCTCATACATATTAGTAGTAGTATATTTTATTGTTCTTGTCCCATTTCCCTACATTTAAACATATTATATTCTTCTTATACATATTCTTAGTAGTACCTTATACATAGTATTAGTAGTATTAATATTTTGTTAGTCATCATGAAAAGAGGAAGCAGGCGTGCTGAAAGCAGCAAGGCTCAGTCTGCCAGCAGGGCTTCCTCTCCTCCTGTGAAACTCAAACGGGCAACTCCTTGGCTGACTGCTCCAAAACAGAAGCAGGACAAGCAGCAGGCAGAGCCACTCTCTTCTGCAACTTGTGCCCGGCGTTCTCTTTTTGAGGGTGGGAATGGGAAAAGTGCCCGTTTGCAAGAGGCACGTGGCAGCAGTGCCATTAGAGGAGGAGGAGTATCCCCAACTCCTTCATTCTCCTTTCAGCCCACGAGCCCGCTGATGGACCTAGACGAGGTCCTCAGCACAGTGGAGGGGGGGGAGGAGGAGGAGGCGGTGGGCCTCCAGGATGTGGGGGCTGAGGAGGAGCAGCAGCAGGCCGAGGCTCTCTCCCCAGTCTCATCCCACACCCCTGTTTCTGTGGCAACACCAGAGAGCTCAGGCGGGCAATTGGTGGTGTCACCACGGAAACGAAAGACAAGCATCGTGTGGGACCACTTTGAGTTGGGAGCGGATCCCCGCTTTGCTGTCTGTCGCCACTGCAAACTCAGCCTAAGCAGGGGTTCATCGACAGGGCATTATGGAACCAGCAGCATGAAGATGCATCTTCATAGGCAGCACCAGGCGATCTTGCTGGGGAAAGAGGCGGGCAAGGCGACTGGTTCCAGGGGAAAGCCGAAGGCTGCTGCTGGCACTGCCACTCTAAGCTCTCCATCTCCCATCCCCACAAGGGTTAGGCAGGCAACCCTGCAGGACATGGGGTGGGGGAAGTATTGACCCACAAGATGGCGTTTTCCAATGCCCACCCAGGGTGCTACTGTGTTGGGGCATCTGCCGGGACTGACTCCTCCCCAATACTAGATCTATGACATGTCACTCTGCCTGCCCCTCTGCTAGCCTGTCCTCCTCGGTGACCGACTCGCTGGGATGGTTTGCGTTTGCAATGCGTGACTAACTGCAATGCTGGCTTAGAAACCAGCCATCACTTCCTTGTGCCCCCAGAAATGCCCGCAGCCTGCCTGCCTGCCTGCCCGCCTCCCCCGGGGTGCTGCTGTGGTGGGGCATCTGCCAGGACTGACTCCTCGCCTACTCTGCCTGCCTCTCTGCCCGCCTGGTGCCTGGTTTGCTCCCAATCGTCCTCCTCTGTGCCCCTCAAGGCGTAACTGCTGGCTTAGAAAGAAACAACCAGCCATCTTTGCCTCACTTTGCGCCCACTTATGGGTTGGTTTGCTATGCGTTAGTGCTCAAGCCATCCTTGCGGCACTACAATGCATGCTGCCTGCCTGCTTTCCATTGATGGTGCTATATAAATAAATAATAATAATAATAATAATTCTCCCCTTCCCGCCTTGCAGCGATGGTGTATGTGTCTTGCTTTGACTAAGGGGAGAAGTCCTTCCTGCGCTCACTTAGACTTTATCAAATTCAATAATCCCTTTTTCAAATGTGCCAGAAGATTTAGGGTTATCTCGTGGCATGTTGGGATTGCCTTGGAACTGGCCCCATTGAGCTGTCTGCAATTGCAACTTTAAATCCCTGACGTACTGGAGTGTTCAAATTTCAAAAGTTCCCCTAACATCAGGGGATGATGGGATTGCCTTGAAACTTGGTGTCCATGGGGACACATGGGTAAGCTGTCATGGGACCAAAGGATAGGTTTCTAACGTGCAAATTGACGTAGTTGTAGAATGGGACAATTTGGGGTGAGTTAAGCCATGCCAAAAATCAGGGGATGATGGGATTTGCTTGCAACTTGGCGTGCATGTGGACACATGGATAAGCTGCCCTGGTGCCGAGTTTGAGGTTTCTAACATGCAAATTGACGGAGCTATCCCAAGGGGTGTGAATGGGGTGCCCGATTTTCATAAATTCCCCAAAAATCAGGGGATGATGGGATTGCCTTGAAACTTGGCGTGCATGTGGACACGTGGATAAGCTATCATGGTGCTGAGTTTGAGGTTTCTAACGTGCAAATTGATGGAGCTATCTAAAGGGGTGTGAATTAGGGTTATGGGAGGTGCGTTAGAGGGTAGAGCCGCGCCAAAAATCAGGGGATGATGGGATTTGCTTGCAACTTGGCGTGCATGTGGACACATGGATAAGCTGCCCTGGTGCCGAGTTTGAGGTTTCTAACATGCAAATTGACGGAGCTATCCCAAGGGGTGTGAATGGGGTGCCCGATTTTCAAAAATTCGCCAAAAATCAGGGGATGATGGGATTGCCTTGAAACTTGGCGTGTGTGTGTATACGCCCATGAGGTGTCATGGTGCCAAACGTGAGGTTTCTAACTTCAACGGAAAAAAAGTTGTTTACTTTTTTAGCTTTCAATGCAACCCTATGGGGGGGCAAAAACGGAGCTCCGGATCCGGATCCGGAGCTCCGAGCGGAGCGGAGCGGAAGTGGGCGGAGCGGGGGCGGGGCGGAGCGACCCGCTCCGAAAAATGGCGGATCTGCAAGTGAAGCGGAGCGGGGGGTCCGTGCACACCCCTAGAATAAAAAGGTCTTCAGCTGGCGACGAAAGCAGTACAGTGTAGGCGCCAAGCGGACCTCTCTGGGGAGCTCGTTCCACAACCGGGGTGCCACAGCGGAGAAAGCCCTCCTCCTAGTAGCCACCTGCCTCACTTCCTTTGGCAGGGGCTCACGGAGAAGGCCCCCTGTAGATGATCTTAAGGTCCGGGTAGGTACATATGGGAGGAGGTGTTCCTTCAGATAACCTGGCCCCAAACCGTTTAGGGCTTTAAATGTTAATACCAGCACTTTGAATTGGGCCCGGACCTGGACTGGCAGCCAATGAAGTTGTAAAAGGACTGGCGTAATGTGATCTCGCCGGCCAGTCCCTGTTAATAACCTTGCTGCCCTGTTTTGCACCAGTTGAAGTTTCCGGACCGTTTTCAAAGGCAGCCCCACGTATAACGCATTGCAGTAATCCAAACGAGAGGTTATCAGAGCATGGATAACTGTAGCTAAGCTATCTCTGTCCAGATAAGGGCGCAGCTGGTATATCAGCCTGAGCTGATAAAAGGTGCTCTTTGCCACTGAGTTCACCTGTGCCTCAAGTGACAGTTCTGGATCGAAGAGCACCCCCAAACTACGGACCCGATCCTTTAGGGGGAGTGCAACCCCGTCCAGGACAGGGCAAACATCACCTCGCCTATCATAACTAAGTTCTGATAGTCACTTTCATCCAGGAGTTGTGGTTCAGGTCTGATCTAGCATGACTCTTCTTATATTCTGATGTTCTAAAAAGAATATTCTATAAGTGAGTTTAGAATTACATTTTCTCTTTATTTTATTATAGCATTTATAACAATGACTATGTTGTATTTTAAGATGTATAATGTGTAATGTATGATACCACCATTATTTTAATTTAAATACAAAACTGGGATATAAATGTGTTAAATAAATGTGTAAAATTAATACATGTGTATTTTATAAATGTGTAAAATAAATAATAAAAAAGAGACCCAGAAGGCTGATACAACAACATTTCAGCTGAAGCACAGATGAATGAAAACTGATTTGTAACAGGCAACTTGAAATGAAAGAAGAAGGGTAATAAGTGATCTGGAAAAAAGAAAGAAAGGAAGGAAGGAAGGAAGGAAGGAAGGAAGGAAGGAAGAAGTGTCTGGGATGGGTATAAGAGTTGAGTACTTGGTTAAAGCTGAGGAAGGCTATACAGTGAAAAATGACCCTCATGAAAAATGGAATTACATGTCATCGAGGCAAAGAATTGCATTTTCCGTATTCATCTGAAGTTGGGCCAGATTTGATTCCTAGACAATGGTTTAGAGTAGTATGCATCTGTGTTAGTAATATTTAGTACTGTAAAAGGGCAGGGAATCCAGATTTGGGACTGTGTCCTAGGATTGGGTGTGAGTACTACAACCCGAATCTCCCTGAAGTAAAATCCCATTTGGCAAGCAATGCTCAACCAGAGCACTTGTAGGAATTGAAGGATGAGGGGAAATGTTGATATGATTAGGGACATTTCTCAGTGGAGTTTCAGAGAGCACTAATGTTTTGCTTACAGCAGGTCAAGGTGAATTTGGATGGTTATACTTAATGGAGTCCTCTATCAACATTAAGAGGAAAACTTTGTAAACAAAACAATTGTGTATTATCTTAGGAGGGTTCCATACATCTTTAGAAAAGGGCATTTCTGCTTCTTATCCCCATCTATTACCTTTCAATCAGAACCCACCATCACCACAATTGTCTCAATCCCGTAAGTAGCTTATTTCTTTCTATTGTCTCCTGCCAGTGGTGCCATTTTAGATACTTTTTTGGTGCAGGAGGAAATAGATCTCTCTGTGTGTGTGTGTGTGTGTGTGTGCATGTGAGTGTGTACAGATGACTATTACTGAGTGAATACAGAAGTCTGTTGGGTGAATACAGATGACTATTGGGTGAATACAGATGACTATTACTGAGTGAATACAGATGTCTGTTGGGTGAATACAGATGACTATTGGGTGAATACAGATGACTATTACTGAGTGAATACAGATGTCTGTTGGGTGAATACAGATGACTATTGGGTGAATACAGATGACTATTACTGAGTGAATACAGTTGACTACTTCTGAGAGAATACAGGTGACTATTGGGTAAAAATAGCTGAATTGTATTGAACCACCCAGAGAGCTTTGGCTACGGGGTGGCACAGAAATAAATACATAAATAAAGGGTGAATACAGACAAACAACTTGCAAATATGTGCAGAAGCCCTCGCAAGGAGGCTTACAACAATAAAAGGCATAAAAACAGTTAAAATATTAAAATCAGTGAAAAGATAAACACAATAAAATAGTAATTAAAAACAATAAAAGCTAACAAAAAAATCCCAACAACAACAATGGCAATAGCAGCAACAAGAGTACTTATATTTCAAGAAGGGCATGGTAAAATAATATGTTCTGTTTGTGTCTTTACTCTTGCATAATTGGGTCCTTTGTGGCTGCCATTTACACAAAGGGGGAAAATATGCAATTTCCAGAGACTTTATTGTTGTGTCCAATGGAGGCACCAGACAAGGGCAGATGGCTGCTTGTGCAACCTGATGAGTGGGGGTGTTAGATCAATGTTCTTTTCACCCAAGGACGAGATCCAAACAGCCCTTAAGCACGACTCCACCATTCCAACGACAGAGGGTTCAAAAGCGCTTTATTGATTAGTAATCAAGGCCTGGTCTCTTCAAAGGGAGCAATCAGACAAAAGACATAGGGAATATGGTACAGTATCATAGAAGGGGCAAATGGTGGCAGTGACAGAGACCATTTCTACACCAGCCCGGAAATGCAGGCTAGTCATGGCTGAGTCCCTGTGCGTCCAAATGATGCACAGGGACTCCCAGGGGCAGGGGGGATGGGCATGGGTTTCCCCAGGGATAAACACTCCCTGGAAAAATTCAATTCTTCCTGCGGTCTCGGGAGGTGTGGCCGCCTGTCCTGGCTTCTTCCCTCCTCCCCACAAGTAGGTGGGAACAGTAGAGGGAAGGAACCGAGCCAGGAGGAATCAGGGGCAGTGGGGGAGAGGGATCGGGGCTTCCCCCCCCATAATATTGTTATTGTTATTTCAAAACATAACAAACTAACAAAAAACACCCACCTTTCATTGGAGCGTATGTACGCTGAGTTTCATATATATATATATATATATATATATGGCGGGTGAGACACCCTCTTTTCTCCCGGGGATGTCGCACTTGCATGTGGACTAAGGGAAGGATCTCACAATCAGGATATTGCAAGATCCTACACCTCCCTCCCTCTACACCAGCATGGTGTAGAAATGGCCAGAGCGAACCTCCAATGAATCAGACATGGGTGTGTTCATCCATACCTAGCTGTAATCAGTAACAGCTGTGGCCATGTTTAACCAATGTCCATATTTACATAGTTCTTGCTCCCGTACCCTTGTCCCATTCCATGATGCGGGAACAACTCGACTTCTTACCATCGATAGGTAGCCAAACAATAAAAATTAGACCACCCTTATACCTCTGCCCTTCTCTTGACAAGAGAAAGCTGTGGGTTTACTCGGAATACTCTCCGCTGACAGTTTTCAGACATCCTCACAATACTCTTTAAAGTCCCCATCTCTTAAGTTGTCTTTCATGTTTAATCTCAAAGCATGATAAAAGGGTGAATGGGAAAGAGAGGCAGAGAGAGAAAAAAGGAACCCAGAGCTGTACTTTAGCCATCGCGGCACTGAAATTCAAAAGCAAGGACATGGAAGAAGAAAGAGTGTCCTCTTATTAGCACGGGAGGATAAATATGATCAGGATGCAATGATCCATTATTTATAGGATTGTGGTTTTCCTTCACTGAAACATATTGATATATTCATGTTTGGGATGAACATTGATGTCCTCTTTTCATGTCTGCATTCATTGAATAGGATGCATATCGGAATTCAGGACATGCAGCCAGAGGACAAGTAGAAGAAACTCAACCAAATAGCCTTAATTAAGAATGTCAGTCATCATAAGTCTTATGAAATTCAGAACGGCCAGAGTTTCAACTGCTATTCGGCACTGGTTAGGTCTCATCTTGAGTACTGCATACAGTTCTGGGCACCATACTTCAAGAAGGATGCAGACAAGCTGGAGGGGGTGCAGAGGAGGGCAACAGGGATGATCAGGGGTCTGGAAACAAAGCCCTATGAAGAGACACTGAAAGAACTGGGCATGTTTAGCCTGGAGAAGAGAAGACTGAGGGGAGACATGATAGCACTCTTCAAGGACTTGAAAGGTTGTCACACAGAGGAGGGCCAGGCTGTAGGGTGACCATATGAAAAGGAGGACAGGGCTCCTATATCATTATCAGTTGTATCGAAAAGGGGATTTCAGCAGGTGTCATTTGTATATATGGAGAACCTGGTGAAATTTCCTCTTCATCACAACAGTTAAACTGTTGTGATGAAGAGGAAATTTCACTTGCTGAAATTTCCTTTTCTATGCAACTGTTAAAGAAACAGGAGCCCTGTCCTCCTTTTCATATGGTCACCTTAGGGCCAGGATCTCTTTTCGATCATCCCAGAGTGCAAGACACAGCCTAATGGGCTCAAGTTACAGGAAGTCAGATTCTGTCTGGACCTCAGGAAAAACTTCCTGAGTGTTAGAGCAATGCGACAGTGGAACCCTTGACCTAGGGAGATCATGGTCTCTCCCACACTAGAGGCCTTCAAGAGACAGCTGGACAGCCATCTGTCAGGTATGCTTTATGGTGGATTCCTGCACTGAGCAGGGGATTGGACTGAATGGCCTTATAGGCCCCTTCCAACTCTACAGTTCTATGATTCTATGATAATGGCTGGAACACCACACAAAAAATGGCCATACTTCCATTTTTTAAGTTATCTCTGTCCAGAGCAGTTCACCTTCACACATTCCTATTCTGTGGCTAATGGTTAGATGATTGTGAGGTCACTATCATCTATGATGCTGTTACCACCCTGTCTCTTACTAAGGGAGAACCTTTAAACATTAGGGATGCCACGAGTGCTCAACGAATCAGGCACCCAGTCAGGCACTCCCAACATGAGTGTGGACCTCCACCTGAGTGCTTGCAAGGCCCCAGTGAGTGCTCAGCAGCTGCCTACCCTTGTGGCAAGATTACACACTTCCCCTTCCTGCATGAATGGTGTAAAAATGGCTGCCAAGGTTTCATGATTCTGAATCTAAATCTGAGGCTTCCACAGCCCATATGGCAAGCAGGTGTATCATAGTCCTCTCCATGCTATGGATGTGTAGGGTGACCATGTGGAAAGGACAGGGCTCTTGTATCTTTAACAGTTGTGCAGAAAATGGAATTTCAGCAGGTATCCTTTGTAGGCATGCAGCATCTGGTGAAATTTCCCCTTCATCACAACAGTTAAAACTGCAGGAACACTGCCCTCTTTTGTATCTCGTCACTCTAGTTTAGCTAGTGCAGCTTTAACTGTTATGATGAAGATGGAATTTCACCAGATGCTACATGCATACAAAGGACATAAGAACATAAGAAGAGCCCTGATGCTGGATCAGACCAAGGGTCCATCTAGTCCAGCACTCTGTTCACACAGTGGCCAACCAGCCATCGGCCAGGGATGAACAAGCAGGACATGGTGCAACAGCACCCTCCCGCCCATGTTCCCCAGCAACTGGTGCACACAGATTTATTGCCTCAAATACTGGAGATAGAACACAACCATCAAGGCTAGTAGCCATTGATAGCCTTTGCCTCCAGGAACTTATCCAACCCCCTTTTAAAGCCATCCAGATTGGTGGCCATCACCACATCCTGTGGTAGTGATTTCCATGCTGAAATTCCATTTCCTTCACAACTGTTAAAGATACAGGAGCCCTGTCCTCCTTTCCATTTGGTCACCCTATGGCTGTGTGAATAAGAAAATTGAGCTCGCCAAAGTATTCCAGCTCTTACAAGCCTTAGTCCAATGATTACACCACACTAGCTCTCAGAGATTTGCCCTTCAAAGTCTATGTTTGAATTCCCATGTATTCAGCCATGTTTGTGATAATGAATTAGGGTTGCCACCTCTGTTTGTCTAACAGGCTCCTCATCTTTAAGAACTACAAGGCAGGCAGCTCCAACATGGTCCTCTCCATGGTACAAACAGACATACCGTATTTCTTCGATTGTAAGACGCCATCGATTGTAAGACGCACACTAATTTCAGTACCACCAACAGGAAAAAAAACCCCTAAGACACACCCGCGATTCTAAGATGCACCCCATTTTTAGAGATGTTTATATGGGGAATAAAGTGTGTCTTAGAATCGAAGAAATAGGGTACCTATTGAATTTGGCTGGTGCAGATGAGCAAGAAATTTGTTTCAGCTTGTTTTTTATAAGAATATACCAAAATTTGCAAAGGTTCTTCATATTCAGAAGAGAAAGAACTGATTCCCCCCCTTAAAAGTAGTAGAGAAGAAGGAGGAGGAGGAGGAGGAGGAGGAAGCAAAACTGATCGGTTTGCTCATCCTTAGTACCAATTAAATTAAATTACTTTCTGCATTCTATTTCCCTTTTACGTCTCTGTTTATGATTCCTAAAGCAATTGTGCAAGTGTGTGTGTGGAAATGTGCATGAATTTGTCATTCAATCAATCTGCGCAAGTTTCCTATTCATGCAGGGCAAGCAGCAATCACAAATGCAAATGGGTACCAGGCATGAGATGGACAGCATGATGATGTTCAGAGAATTCTGGGAATTTCGAACACCATTTGTTCATCAATCCCTAGCTCCAAGGTCTTCTCTACCACCGAGCTCCAACCCTTCCCTCCGCCATACCAGATTGGATAGATAAACATTTGAGCTGCACAAATGTGCTAATTCAGCAAATGACAGCAAATAAACGTTGCTGCTGGGATAATTAATAGCTGCAACAAAATGAGAAGCAAAACATTTGGCAGCGTGGAAATGCAATGGACTCTTCCATTTCCAAACATTGTATGGGCTCCTCCAATAGTTTGAAAGTAGGTGAGAAAAGCGCAGAATCTGTCCACTTTGTGAGTCTGGAAGAAACCTTCTGGTGTGTCCTGGGTAGTTTGAAACTCTCAGAAAGAAAGGTGCTGTCCTTGTTTGCGTCTCCCTTCCCTCCCTCTCCTGGCCCTGGCATTAATTTCCCACATGTTATGGTTCAGTGTCTCCAATTCAGTCTTGAAATATGACTTGCTTTGTTCCTGCGCGAGATTCTAAGCACCACTTCACCAGAATGTTGAACCTTGTTTCCTTGCAAAAGCTAATCCGTAACGCATGTTGCTATGGTTGTTAACATTTGCCGAATCATCCTTCGAGTGATGCGAGGAATGTTGATTCTGCTAATTGCACAGGGACTGTAATTCTGTGCGAAACAACTCAATAACCTAGCGGATTTATGAGCCATTTAAAGATGTGCTGCGTGGAGCTCTTGTTCGTGTTCGCTCTTCATGACAGCACCCTTCACAAGATCTATAGGATAGCAGAGGTATGGTGAGTCCTGAAGTGACTTCTTGGGAGTCCAGAAGGGAATATAGGATGTCTCAGACATGTAAAGCTGTGTGTCTATAAGCTTCTAGACTCTTCTGGGTGCCACAATTCAAGAAGGACGCAGACAAGCTGGAGCGTGTTCAGTGGAGGGCAATGAGAATGATCAGGAGGTCTGGAAACAAAGCCCTATGAAGAGAGACTGAAAGAACTGGGCATGTTTAGCCTGGAGAAGAGAAGATTGAGGGGAGACATTATAGCACTCTTCAGATACTTAAGAGGTTGTCACACAGAGGAGGGCCAGGATCTCTTCTCAATCATCCCAGAGTGCAGGACACAGATTACAGATTACACTGTAACTCAAGTTACAGGAAGTCAGATTCCGGCTGGACGTCAGGAAAAACTTCCGGGCTGTTAGAGCAGTATGACAATGGGACCAGTTACCTAGGGTGACCATATGAAAAGGAGGACAGGGCTCCTGTATCTTTAACAATTGTATTGAAAAGGAAATTTGTATAATGTGGAACCTGTGGAAAATTCCTTTTCATCACAACAGTTAAAGCTGCAGTTGCCCTGCCCTCTTTTAAGTCTGGTCACTCTAGTATAGCTCCTGCATCTTTAATTGTTGTGATGAAGAGGGAATTTCACCCGGTTCTCCATATATACAAGTGACACCTGCTGAAATTTCCTTTTCTATGCAACTGTCCTCCTGTATCTTTACAGTTACCTAGGGAGGTTGTGGTCTCTCCTACACTAGAGGCATTCAAGAGGCAGCTGGACAACCATCTGTCAGGTATGCTTTATGGTGGATTCCTGCATTGAGCAGGGGGTTGGACTCGATGGCCTTATAGGCCCCTTCCAACTCTACTATTCTATGATTCTATGACGTACAGAGATATAAGGGCAAATATTAAGGCTGGGCCAAAAGTCAACCACTCAACATTTTTGCTGGACCATACAGGAAGATCTGGAATACTTTGGTGAGCATAAAAATTTGCTTATTCACACAACCATAGGGTGACCACATGGAAAGGAAGACAAGGGTTCTGTATCTTTAAAAGTTGTGTAGAAAATGGAATTTCAGCAGGTGCCATTTGTAGGCATGCAGCCCCTGGTGAAATCCCCTCTTCATCACAACAGTTAATACTGCAGGAGCTATACTAGGGTGACCAGATACAAAAGAGGGAAGGGCTCCTGCAGTTTTTCAGGCTCCTTCCAACTCTACTGTTCTAGGATTCTAGGATTCCAACCGCCCTTGCTCAAGGGGCCGCAGAACACAGCTGAGACGATCCTTCATTCTAATCTTAGTTACTCCCAACACACAGTGAAATTCATATCCTTGCTGCAAGAACTATTTGATGCCCACCATCACCCTTTGAGTATTCTGTTTTAGTAAGAAGAAGAAGAAAAGGGAGGGGAGATTTGGAAGATGTTCTCTCAACACGATGCTGTAAATTTCAGTCACATCCCCAGCTCTGCATTTAAAATTTAATGTTCCTTGAGCAATGCAAAGTAATTATAGCTCCCAACTGTCATGGTCTATTGTATTATTATTATTTTTTGTCATGTGCTGTAACTCATCAGCCTCCGCTGCTCCAGCTGCAAAATGCCAACCTGGTACGGCATCCGGTATGCTTCTTCTGTGCTTGAAAAGAATGTAAAAGCTGAGGTGGTTTTTTTAAAATTCTCATTTTAAATCTCCCTTCACTGTGTAATATAAATCATCGCTTTTCTGCCCCATGTTGAAACTGGATTTCTTTTTACAGAAAGGGCACGGTAATATGTGGTAATCTTTTAACTCACGTCCAAAGATTAATAACTCTGTCCATGGTGCTGGAGAAGAGAAGATGCTGATTCCCAGATGATTAGATGAGCAGAATTCTGGTATGGTCTCTGCAGAACAGATGTAGGAACAAAACAAATGAGGTTCTTTCAAATCCTGAAGCCTCCTGGAAGGTTATTGTAGGAGGAATTCTCACTCGTCTTCTGGGGTCATAGAAGGGTTTCTGACAAACAACGCTGGCTCTTTCTCTCTCTTCTTCTACATTGGATGGAAGATTTTCAGGCCATACTGAATATCTTGCAGTCTTATTGTGCTAACAGCCCCATGTGTGTGGACAAGATACAAAACATTAGGGGATGTGCTCTCATTAGACTCATGTACAAACTTGCAGATATTCTAATGAGACCTACACACCCACTTATATTTATTTATTTAGTTAGTTATTGCATTTCTATACCACCCAATAGCCGAAGCTCTCTGTGCAGTTCACAAAGGAATCATTAGACATTGGCAATACAGTGATTCTGGCTAAGAAGGGTATTCCCAACCAGAGATCTACACTCAGACACCATTGAAGAGGATAACACCACAATGGCACACTTATTGATGTTTACAGAGATTCAAATACACAAGCTAATTTTGGGGAAATTAGCTGATCAAATGGAGGCCTAAGAGACTTGAATTACACACACACACACAGAGAGAGAGAGAGAGAGAGAGAGAGAGATGAAAGAGGGAGTGGAAGCTACAATTTCTATTAAGATCCTCCAAAGGCAATACACCTTTGCCACGGCACAGGCTCTGAACACCAGACCCGGCCACGGCTACTCCCTGCTCCAGCCAAGCACCACCGCTTGATACAGCTGAGGCAAGGGATAAAAACCACCTTCCTCCAAACTATGTGGAGAAAGGGGTTAAATGGAGAAGGATTTCAACATATAAAATAAAACACTATGAGTTATATGTGCTGAGGTGAAATATTGTCAGAGTGGGTGCTAAATGTGTAAACTTCAGGTGATAAATGCCAAACAGACACGTGGGGTTTTTGTGGTAGTTAAAAACAAAGTAATTAAAATTTATTTTTAAAAGTTCACAAGCTTTGTTTCAAAATAAAACTTTTAAAAAACTTTTTGAAACCTTTCATCCAATCCTTTCACTCATTCACATTCGCGCTTTCCTTTCTCTCACACAATCACTCTTGAGCTTTCTTTCTTATCAGGATTGATTAATATACATCAACTATGTGCACACCACACTCCAAAGACAACACTCTCTACCCTGAACCTCAAATTTCCCAGAACTTAAGTACTTTAAACACAGAGAGCACTAAAGACTCTAAGAGGACCTAGCAATTTATTTATTTATTTATTTATTTATTACATTTATATACCGCCCCACAACCGAAGCTCTCTGGGCGGTTTACAAAAGTTAAAAACAGTAAACATTAAAAAGTACACAAAATTTAAAACCATCAAAAACATAAAAACAACAGTATAAAAACAACAACATCCATTTTAAAAACAACAGTTCTGGTTAATTCCTTGACAACGGCCTCCATATATGCATGTTATATGTTTTGTGACTTGATGTGCAGTCGGTGAATGAGATAATGAGCTTGATGTATTGTTTCTGCACATATTTCTCGTTCTTGTTTTGTGCTTGTGGCACCTTATAGTAGTCTGGATTATGGTGGACTGATAGTGGTGGCATCATATCATACGTGGAGGCCTACCTTCTTTTTGCATTAGAATTCCATCCCAACCCCAAAAGGTATAACAATATATTGAGTAAAGGGCTGGTGTTCACACAACCCCCTAAGTACCATAGACTGCAATAAACTGTTTTAGTCTGACAAGCAGGCTAAATTCTTCTGTTCTGAGTTCAATTGGCAGCATCCAGATTGATTGCTAGAGGGTGAGGCAGACACCATTGTACATAAAGCATTAAGGTCACAGGACGAAAATGGAGCAAGAAGCAAAGAAGTTTCCCCCAGCAAAGAACTTGCGTGCAGGTGCCCAGCCTCAGAGGAGCGGACGCGTGTTAACCCTGCCTCAGAGCCCACAGTATTTACTCTCAAGACCCAGTGTGCATGTTGGGAGGAAGGTCACCTCATGAACCTCCCATGCAGACGTGCACACGTACACGTGTAAATGTGTTCCCCCACAATCCCCTCCGTCCTTCCCTTATATATCACTCCTCCCCCTCCCAAGACATTCTAACTCCACCCACTCAGGCTAACATTCTAAACTCACTACAGACTTACAAACTGCAGACATACATTTGGGAACTGACTTGTGGGGTGTAACGCCACAACCTTTCCTTGGGCTGAAGCCCTTTCCTGCAGACAGGAACTGGCAAGTGTCTGAGGTGAAGAGGAAAGAAAGCAGGAAGCCTTGACTAGGGGAGGCGAGGCACCTACCAATGGTACCTTGTTCTGGCAGGCAAGTAGCCTAGTGATTTCAGCAGGAAGGAGGCTAGCCTTTCAGTGATTTCGCCTCTTGGAGGAGAGATTCAGGATTTCAGCAGCAGTATGACACCTTATCCCATACCTCTGCGAAGAGGGGGCACTCTAGACTCTCCAAACCTGATGGTTCTTACATAGTTCAGAGAAAGGCAGTGATAGCATGAGCCAGGCACTGCCCATAGGCACTGGAAATGGTGTGGATTGCCATGGGAGAAAGAGAGAGCTGGCCTTTCATCCTGTATGATAAAAGAGGATTCCTGAAGGTAATGGCTGTCTTGCTGGAAACAGAAGTTCTACTCACCATTTCTTATTATTTTAACAAAAGACGGCTTTACATATTAATGACTGTCTTAAAAACAGGTGTCCAGGCTGGAGTTCAACAATAGGAACACATTGCAGGTACATTACCAGATATCACCCTGGTTCTCCAGCGTTCATGTTCTGCTCAATTTTTCCCCCACCTTTGCTTCTGGAAGTCTATTTTAGGAAGACTGTTAGAAACTGAATTGCTTGATCTAGTCTTAAGTCCCTTTCCTGTGCCTTTCTCCCACCTTTGCTTAAGGTAGAATGAAAACACTTTGGCTTTTTGGCTGCCTCAAACTGGAATCAGTATTATTCCCTCACAAGAGCAGTACGTTGTAACACAAAGTTGTGCAGAAAAGTCTGTTGCAGAACTCAGAGAAGTTCACCTTTCAAGTGATAACTGAGTTTTGCTTTACGTATTGGTTCAAATGTATGGAATGCAGTAAGTTCACCTAAAAACGTGAACTGAACCAATTTCTCCCTCATACTTTGCTGTTGGCATCAGTTAGTTTGTTTTTGCAGGTTAGAGGACAGCATCAAGTATGAAATGTGAAATGAATGATTTATCCTCCATTCCTAATCTTAACTCATAATTCTGGCAAAATTTCTCAGTTGGTTAGTAAATCCCCGGACAGTCATTAAATTTCACAGAGAGCAATATTTGAGGCTAATGTAGAGGTTCTTTACACAGATAAAACACTGTGTGTGTGTGTGTGTGTGTGTGTGTGTGTGTGTAAGAAATGAGAAGACTTTTGGTTAGGTCTAATCTGAATGGCTTTCTGTGAAAGGCTGATATACAACTATAGCCTTATCTTAGGGTGACCATATGAAAAGGAGGACAGGGCTCCCGTATCTTTAAGAGTTGCATTGTTTGAAAATATTCCCTTTTCATATAAATTAAATTCCTCTGTACCTCTTCTAAATTAATATTTTCTAATTCCTTTTTTTGTGCCATTAATTCTATTAATTTATGTTTATTCTTAGTTTGCCAATATTCTTTTTCCAGCTTTATTATCTCTTTTTCTAGAGTAGCCTGCCTTGCCTCTTGTTGTCTTTTTAATTTACACGTTTCCCTAATACAGTTCCCCCTAAACACAGCCTTCATGGTATCCCAAACCACTGCTATTCTTGTTCCCCCTTTCTCATTTATTTCCCATGTTTCTGACAATTCCTTCTGCATTTTCTCAATTACTTTATCATTCTTAAATATCTTAGTATTCAATCTCCACCTTAATGCTTCTTTATATTCCTTACTAACTGCAAAAACTAAGCTTACCAGTGCATGATCCGATACCTTGATTGTCCCTAATTCCATTCTACATGTCTTGGTTACAAAATCTCTAGATACAAAAATATGATCAATTCTGGAGTATGTATGATGGACTGAAGAATAAAACGTGAATCCTGGGTCTGCCCCTCTGAGAACTCTCCAAGAATCAACAAAATCCTTCTCTTTAATTAATTTGCTTAAAATAGTAACATTGTTTCTCTTTTCTGCTTCAGAGGGATTTGACCTATCTACTCTATTGTCCATAACCATGTTAAAGTCTCCCGCCATAATTACATACCCCTCCTTGAATTCTTCCATCTCTCTTAATACCTCCTCATAAAATTCTTTTTGTTTATTGTTTGGTGCATACATGTTAATCAAAGTATATTTTTCCCCCTCCAGTTTACCTTTAATCATGAGATATCTCCCATTCTCATCTTTTTTAATATCCTCCATCATAAACCCAGTTCTTTTTGAAATCAAAATGGCCACTCCCTTTTTTTTTGACGTCCCCAACGATACTTCATAATAGACTGGCCATCTCAATCGAATAACGTTCTTTTTCTCCTTAATTTGATGAGTCTCTTGCAGAAATATCATATCAGATCTCTTGCAGAAATATCATATCAGAATAGTAACAGGAACTCTAAGATGCTTGCCAAACTCACACAGAAAGAAAAAGCCAAAAATGGGATAGGGTTAGTAAAAAATAAGCAGGGTAATGATTGTCATTTGATGAAGGATAAAATAAAAAATTTTCAGGATTTTTTTGAAGAGTTATACAAGAAAAGAGATATCCAAATGAAGAGGACGGAGGAATATGTGGATAAATTTTTGAAGAAAGGATTAGAAAAAGAACATAAGGAAATAATGGATAATAAAATATCGCAAAGTGAAATAGAGGAGGTTATAGACCAGCTTAAAGCAGGGAAATCACCAGGGGCAGATGGTTTAGGACCAGAGTTTTACAAAAAATTTAAAACCTTAATAGTGCCAAAGTTGCTGAAATTATATAATGCAATAATGGAGGGGGAGAGGATCCCAGAGTCATGGGAGCATTCTATAATAATTTTAATTCCGAAACCAGATAAGGATCTAACTCTCCCCGATTCATATAGACCAATTTCACTAATAAACCAAGATGCAAAAAATTTTTCAGGCATTTTGGCTAAAAGGTTAAATAAATGTATAGCTAAATATGTAGGGGAAGATCAATGTGGTTTTATAGCAGGTAGACAGATGCACACATTAATAGGTAGAGTTTTGAGTGTAATACAGGGGATAAAAAAATCAAGGATTAAGGCGGGTATTTTAGCGTTAGATATATTTAAGGCTTTTGATTGTGTGAGCTGGCAAACTTTAAAGTTGGTTATAAATAAAATGGGATTTGGTACTAAATTTAGAACAATAATAGAACAGTTATACTCTAAAAGCACAGCTGTAGTGGTAGTAAATGATGGAATAACGGACAAGATACGACTAGCTAGAGGGACAAGACAAGGATGCCCACTCTCGCCAGTCCTGTTTGTATTGGTGATGGAATTGTTGGCAAACGCAATAAGAGAGGATGAAGAGATAGAGGGGATAGGCAGTAGTAATAAAATTAAACTGAACATGTTTGCAGATGATACATTGATGACTATCAGAGATCCTTTAGGTAAAATGGAAAGAATTAAACAGCAGTTGAATGATTTTGAGGAAGTTACAGGGTTAAGGATAAACTGGGCAAAATCGGATTTGATGTTATTCAACTATACTAAAAAGGAAGAAAGGGAGTGGGAAGGGAAGGCTTCAGTTTTGAAAAGCAAAGAGAAAATTAAATATTTGGGTGTTAAGATTACAAAAAATTTAGAAGATTTGGGAAGTGAGAATTTAAATGGATTGAAAAAAGAATTAGAGGAAGAGTTAAAGAGGTATAAGAAACTGAATCTTTCCTGGTTTGGAAGAATAGCTTTAATAAAGATGAAAAATTTACCTAAGATTAATTTTTTCTTTAGAATGTTACCAATAAGAATTTCAGTGATAGAATTTAAAAGATGGCAGAATCTTATAAATAATTACTGCAATGAAGGGAAGAGATCAAGGATTAATAAAAGTAAATGGTATTTAAGCCAAAAGAGAGGCGGACTGGGTCTCCCAAACCTTGAGTACTACTATCTAGCTAATAGGTTAAGACATGTTGTTGAAGCAATTATAGGGGTAGGGGATTTGAAATGGATGGAGGAAAATACGTTAGGGAATATTGAGTTGAAATTGCAAAATGTGTTTTTTAAGCAAAAAGGGAAGGGTAAATGGCTTAATGATTTAGATAACCAATTTCTGAAGTTCCATTGGGAACTTTGGGATAATTATAAAAAGGAATTGTTTTCAAGTAATTCCCCCTTAACACCGGTGATAATGTTAAAGAAATTTCCTGAAAATTTAAAGATGAGGTTAAGCAAAGTTTTAAAAGAAATAAATAAAATGAAATTAGGAGAGTGGTTAAGGGGGATGAATACAAGAGAGAGGTTCGAAGAAGTTTTGAGAGATTTGGAATTAACGTGGTTAAATTATTTTCAATTAGAACAATGGACTAAAAATTGGGTAAGAGAAAATGGAGAATGTAAAGAGAGGACGAAATTTGAGGAATTAATTGAACAAAAAGAAATAGATAAGGGACAAAACATAGGGATAAAGGGGTTAGTGAGTCAAATATATAATATATTAGTTGAGAAAGGAGGGCTGGATAGTGCTGGGAAAATGGTTTGGGAGACTGATTTGAAGATACAAATAGGACAACAGAGGTGGGATGGACTATGGAGACAGAGAGTGTTGAGAAATATGTCAGTAAGAATAAAGGAGAATTACTATAAACTTGTATGGAGGTGGTACTTAACTCCGGTTAGATTAAATAAGATTAATAAACAGCTTTCAGCAGATTGTTGGAGGGGTTGTGGAGAAAAGGGAACGTATTTACATATGTGGTGGGATTGTATACATGTGCAAAAGTTATGGAAGATGGTGTTTTATGAGATTGAACAGATTGTGGGATTTAAAGTAGAAGTTACACCAAGGATTGCATTACTCTCACTGCATGATGATCTTAAATGTAATAAAGAAATGAAAGAATTGATAACGAACCTACTGACAGCTGCGGTTGATAGTAACTAGGAATTGGAAAATTACAGGAGATTATTGTATTGAAGAATGGTATAAAGAAGTGTGGGACATTGCTATAAACGATAAATTGACATGTAATATAAAAATGCAAAGAGGCATAGTAAAAACGAATGATTTTGAGAGTATATGGAAAAAGTTCCTGGAGTTTGTATTTTCTAAAGGAAGGGGGGTTCCACCAACAGATGAAACTATGAGTTTTTGGAAACAAGAATGAGATCCCGAGGTGGGGGGAGCACTGTTATGTTTATTATATTGTGTTTAATAGGTTAATATTGAATATATGATAGTAAGGTATGATAATATCTTGTATTAAGTGATTTTGATTTGTGTTTGTTGTTTCAATAATAAAAATATTCAAAAAAAAAAAGAGTTGCATTGAAAAGGGAATTTCAGCAGGTGTCATTTGTACATATGGAGAACCTGGTGAAATTCCCTCTTCATCACAACATTTAAAGCTGCAGGAGCTATACTAGAGTGACCAGATTTAAAAGAGGGCAGGGCACCTGCAGCTTTAACTGTTGTGATGAAGAGGAAATTTCACCAGTTGCTCCATATTTACAAATGACACCTGCTGAAATTTCCTTTTCAATACAACTGTTAAAGATACAGGAGTCCTGTCCTCCTTTTCATATGGTCACCCTACCTTATCTGGACAAAAATAGGCTCATTGCAGTCAGCCATAACTTCTCATCTAGATTACTGCAATGGTGCTGCCTTTGAAAATGGTCCAGAAATTTCAGCTGGTCCAAAATAGGACACTGAGATTGTTAATGGGGACTGGCCAATGTGGTCATATTATACATTACATTTCCATCAGTACTGGCTGCCAGTCCATATCCAGGCCCAATTCCAAGTGCTGGTATTACCATTCAAGGCCCTAAAAAGCTTGGAGCCAGGTCACCTGAGGAATAGTCTCCTCCCACATGTACCCTAAGTGGTCCTTTTCCAGGAGCACCTGCCAAAGAAACTGAGGGTCTGTTCTGCTGTGGCAGCCCGATTATGGACCGAACTTCCCAGAGAAACTCACCTGTTGCCCTAAGGGCTCTTTCTGGTTCCAGGTGAAGACTTTTATTTATTTATTTCCCCAGGCATTTTAGACTTTTAGTTCATTTGTTTTAAATCTATTTTTGTATTTCAAATCACTGATTACTGCTAGGTTTTATTTTGATACTGTGGATTTAAACATATGGTGGCACATCCTAATTACCCACATGTTAAGTTTTTAATTGGTTTTTAATGCTTTATGTGTGTATGTTCTGTGTTTTAGAGTTTTAAATTTTGTATACTTGTTTTTACCTCAATTTTAGAATTTCTGTAAACCGCCCAGAGAGCCCTGGCTATGGGAGCGGTATATAAGTGTAATAAATAAATAAATATAAATAAATAAATAAACTTTTCAATTTTATATGGCATGCTTTGCTGTGTTTTGTGATTTTAATGGTTGCGAACCTCCAGAGAGCTTCATCTATCAGGCAGAATAGAAATAGGAGAGCCAGTGTGGTGTAGTGGCTAAAGTGTTGGGCTGGGAGTTGGGAGATCCGGGTTCTAGTCCCCACTCAGCCATGGAAACCCACTGGGGGACTTTGGGCCAGTCACAGACTCTCAGCCCAACCTACCTCACAGGGTTGTTGTTGTGAGGATAAAATGGAGAGAAGGAGGATTATGTATGCCGCCTTGGGTTCCTTGGAGGAGAACAGGTATGATATAAATGCAATAATAAATAAAATAATGCAATAATAAATAAATGTAATTGTCATGTCTAACCCTACTGCCCCTGTTTTGGCATGTTTCAGGTAATCAATCAGAATCAGATTCGGAAATAGAGGAGGCGGTGCCAGACACCACCCCGCCTGTACCAGTGGGGGAGGAAGCTATCCCGGGTGATATTCCAGCTGGAAGTCAGCCCTCTCCAGAGCTTATCTCCTCAAAGCCAAATCCTATACACTCAGTGGGAAGTGAGCTTTCTTCCAGAGAAGAGTGCACCGACAAGCTAGCTGGTGCTAGGGTCCGCTGGAAGCTCAAACGCACAGAGTGGAAGGAAGGCGTGAGAAAGTCAGTCTGTCTAGGATTGCACCAGAACCTGCCTCTGCACTAAGCTCTCTAAAGTTACGGGCATTTGGGAAGTAGCTTCCTATTCCTCTTGAGCAGACAATTGTCTTGCTTAGTTTGCATAGTTTTTCCTAGGGGGACATTTCCAAGAGATTAGACTCTCTTCAGGTAGAAGAGACGTTTGTTGCTTAATAAAAGCTTTGTAGATTACTTAGCGAGCCTCGTCATTTGTCTCCCACCAAAAGCAGGAGTTTTCTGAGAAACACAACAGCAATAAATAAACAGGCATAGAGTTGTTCCTAAAATATCTCCTCCAAAGTACACCTTGTCCACACCAGTTTGCTGGCACTTTCAGTTCCAATCAGCGGCTGCTTTTGTGGAACTTTCAGATAAATAAATAAAT
Source organism: Elgaria multicarinata webbii (assembly GCF_023053635.1). Taxonomy (NCBI): domain Eukaryota; kingdom Metazoa; phylum Chordata; class Lepidosauria; order Squamata; family Anguidae; genus Elgaria; species Elgaria multicarinata. The sequence goes on along the minus strand of NC_086187.1, from coordinate 10,802,575 downwards.
AAATCCCTCTTCATCCTAGTAACAGTGTCTTTCTCATGCAGCCAGCCAATTTGAACTAATGCAATGATGTCACTCAGGAAGAGTTAATTAAGAGAGAGGGCAGTGCCGTTTCAGGAAGAATTGCCATGGTTCTGAATTGTTCTTCAGATGAAATCATTATCATCATCACCATTGTCATCCTCACATCAATATTGAAACAAAGTGCCAAACACTTTGCTCATCTTTTCTAAATTATTCAGATTTGTTCACTTGCACGGTGATTCTCTGCTGATTATCACAATGCAGTCTCTCTCTCTTTTAAACTATCTTTATAATAAGGAAGGAGAATGCTTTTCCCCCCACACATGTTCAGAATTATTTCCTCCGAAGCTTCCCACCAACTCTCTTACTCGCTATGGCTTTCCTTTGCCATTTGCACCGAAAGAGAAGTCTGGCGTTCTGAAGCGAATTTTTGTTTGACACAAAGCCATATATTTCTGTGTCCCTTCCCCTCCACACAATGAAGTAAACTTAAGAGATGAAGGGAGTTTGTAGTGAGAGTCTGGGGACGAAGGAGTAAAGCACAGAGTGGAGATAACAAATAGAAAATTCTGTTTTAAGGAGTGAAATTGGCATTGATTTTCAAGGTCCTACGATGATGGCAGAAAAAACACACACACACATGCCTTGAAGTTTTTAAAACTTTTAAAAATGAATGCATTGCAGCCTCCAGGACAGGATTTGATGCTGAAAATCCATATCTTCTATAGATAATTGGATAGTTACTAATGTTATAGTTTATTTAGTTATTGAATTTCTATACCACCCAATAGCCGAAGCTGTCTGGGCGGCTCACAAAAGTTAAAACCATCAAATACGAATCAACGTATAAAATGAACAACAGTATAAAAACACAGTATAAAAGTACAATCTAAAAGCACAACCAGGGTAAAACCAAGCAACAATGCAGCCATTTATACAGATTTAAAACAGCAAAGTTAACAGAATGGGAAATAAGAAGGTCTTCAAGTGGCAACAAAATGAGTATAACATGGGTTCCAGGCAAACCTCTCTAGGGAGTTCATTCCACAGCCAGGGTGCCACAGCAGAGAAGGCCCTCCTCCAGGTAGCCACCTGCCTCACTTCCTTTGGCAGGGGATCAAAGCGAAGGACCCCTGAAGATGATCTTAGGGTCCATGCAGGTACATATGGGAGGAGGCGTTCCTTCAGATAACCTGGCCCTAAGCCAATTAGGGCTTTGAATGTTAATATCAGCACTTTGAATCGGGCCCAGACCTGGACTGGTTGTTTCATTAACAGAGCACTACTGTCATTCACTTGGGTGATGTCGGGGACAAAGTCAGGGTACTCATCAATTAGCAACAGCCTTGGATCAGATGGTGTCAGATTAAGGATGGAAAAGGAGCTATCAAGGTTCATGCTCAATTAGGTTAGAGTGAGGACATGTTTCTGAGCTGGGCCTTAGCTAGACCTACCTGCTATCCCGGGACAGAGAAGGGAAGATCTCACATTGTGTTTAACGTGAGATCCCTCCTCTGTCTACACGTGACATGTGACAACCTCAGCAGGCAAGGCATCACATCTGCCTTTTTTAAAAAGGAACAGCAGCACACCCCTGATGGGCGCAGTGCTCCTGAGGAATCGTGTGGAGCCAGGTCAACCCGTGGCACCTGAGACTGTGGAAAAACCAGGCCCAAAGGGGAGGGCTGTATCCCAGGGCAAGGGAGGGATGACCCCTCCCTGATCCTGGGATCCCCTGTGCGTCATGTGGACACACAGGAATGATCCCGGGGTTCACCCCGGGATAAAGCCTCGTCTAGCTAAGGCCTTGGTTTTCCAATCTTGAAAGATATTGTTTAATTCTTTAAATACTGATCACCCTTTGACTTGCCCTTTACGTGGTGGTCTACCAGACTATTTTCATCCCCCCTTCCCTGGGTCAGCAAGCCTATCTGGGGTGCCTCTGTCAAAGTCCTGAGCTCTACTAACCCAACCAGTGTTCCAGTGATGGCTTTCAGACCAGAAACCTCCTGTTGCAGCACATCTATTTTATGAAATATTTTCTCTGCTATTTGCTTAGATAAGAAGCAGTGATCTCACATCAGTCTGTTGGTTTCTGTTCACCACTCTGCTGCTAAGATCATCTTCTTGGCTCGCCGTTCTGACCATGTTACTCCACTTCTGAAATCTCTTCATTGGCTTCCAATTCACTTCAGAATCCAATATAAACTTCTCCTGTTGACCTACAAAGCTTTTCACTGTCTAGCTCCTTCCTATCTTTCCTCTCTCATCTCACACTATTGCCCCGCTCGGGCTCTTCGCTCCTCTGATGCCATGTTTCTCACCTGCCCAAGGGTCTCTACTTCCCTTGCTCGGCTTCGTCCATTTTCTTCTGCTGCCCTTTATGCCTGGAACGCTCTTCCAGAACATTTGAGAACTACAAGTTCAATCGCAGCTTTTAAAGCTCAGCTAAAAACTTTTCTTTTTCCTAAAGCTTTTAAAACTTGATTTTGTTCTGACTTTATACTGCTAGTTTTACCCTACCCTGTGCCTGTTTGGTGCATTCTCTTCCCCTCCTTATTGTTTTATTATGATTTTATTAGAATGTAAGCCTATGCGGCAGGGTCTTGCTATTTACTGTTTTACTCTGTACAGCACCATGTACATTGATGGTGCTATATAAATAAATAAATAATAATAATAATCTCTTAATAAACCACACAGTGCAGTGGTTTCATTCTCTGAATATACTGGATCCAGGGCTGGTGCCAGACTATTTTGCACCCTTGGCAAGGTGAGCTGCTTTCACACACACACACACACACACACACACACACACACACACACACACAAATGCCAACTTTGATTTTTAAGAACATATGTTTCCTGGAAAAAATAAGAAGCACAAACTTGAAACTGCTAAATTTATTTTAAAGTGCAAGAAATACGTCATACCAATTATAGCAAACAAATTGGAAAGGAACGTCTATGGGTCTAAAATGCATTCTTTAATAGGAATATCACCTCCAAATCATCCCCCCCAACTCACACTCAGCATCACTCACTCCAAACACACGCATGAACACATGCATTCACTCAAAGACTCCATGCACCCCATTCACCCATACATTCTCTCTCTCTCTCTCTCTCTTCCAGGCATGTTCTGGAAGTCCAAACATGGAGCCGCCCCACCCCCACCCCAGTGTCCCTGGCTTTTCTTCAGCTGGGTGGGCGCGGGGTGCCATCTCGCCTGCCCAGGCCCAGCTGAATCCTCGGGCTGGGCCAACTCGGCTCACAGCCAACGCGCGTGAGTGCTGCGCTGTGCCCAGCGCCCCTCTTAGCTTGGCGCTCTAGGCGGCCGCCTGAGTGGCCTCTATGGTAGCACCGGCCCTGACTGGATCAACTTTACCTTGTTTCTTTCTGAGAGTATTTAATGTTTCTTTATATGAGGTGGTTTGTATTTCTAAGGGTGATGGGCAGTCTACTTCTCTCTCTGTGAGTGCTGGGACAATTGACCAGTTTGCTGGAAACTCATTAAAAGAGCATGTGGTTGGATCTCCCTTCTGAAAGATGGCATCACCTGCTATTAGTTAATTGTTATCCTTGCTATCTGAAAAAAAAAGAGGAGGAGGAGGAGGTGGAGGAGGAAGAGAGCATCCAAACCAGGTCAGACAAAGGAGAAATGGGTTCTCAAGATGCAAATAATTTATTTTTACAAAGCCCGACATGTTTCAGACTGTACTTTATTCAAAGGCCTTCCTCAGGGGGTTGTTTGAAGATAGTGTCCACAGAATAGATAGTGTTTCTGACTTTGCTATCTGACCAGAAGAAGGATATTTGAAGTTGCAATGGAATGACAAAAACATGTTTCCCTATTTCAGCATTGGGTGAACTTCAGGAAATTTATATTATTTTTAATGTGGCCCCACCACCAACACGTGTGCGTGTGCACACACAAACTCTCCTAAAGTATGCATCTCCGTGCACATTTTGGTACTTTCCTTGAGCTGGGAACTGTATCCCAAAATTCAGAGAAGTGCAGAACATGAAGGATAACTGCATTCCACTCCACAAATTGGTCTGGGAAATGTGCATCAGGTCAGCTATAGTTGTTTCATTAATTGTTGCAAAGGATGGGTAAAAGGATGTTCCTCTACTTCAACTTTGGGCAGACTTCAGAAAATTGACCCTACTTTTAAGAGATCCCCCGCTCCAAAACACACGCTCAAAATCTACAGTTGTGTATGTGTTTTATTCTAAAATATGTGTTTCTGTGCAGGTTTTGGTACTTTTGTTTAGCTGAGAATTACATCACAAAATTCAGGGAAGTGCAAATAATGAAGGATAACAAAATTCCACTCCACAAATTAGTCTGGGAAGTGCACATCAGGTCAAATTGCAGAGTAAACGAAATCCTTGCGCACCTCTAATTGTAGCCTGGATTCTCTGTCTGCACAATGTGTCTTTCAGGTGAGGACCTAACTGTCATCATGTTGCCTCTCTATCATATTGCTTGACAACTCACCAGCTTGACAACTCAACAGCTCAACTATCCGCAAAGCTCGTCTGTCTGCTTTGCTTCACATCCTCCAGATCACCAGCCCTGACAGTCATGGTCTTGGAATTCTGTGATTTTTCACCCCATATTTTCCCCACTTCCTTTCACTCACTTGTTCCATGCATATGGGATGTATCAAAAAAGACAGAAGAATTGCCTTGCTAGACAAGACAAAGTTCATCTAGTCCATTATTCTGTTTCCACCAGTTGGGTTTGGGAAGATCATCAATGCAAAATGTCTTCCCTCTTCTTTGTTTATAGCACCTGGTATTCAAAAACTAGGGAGGCACAAGAAACTTGTTCTAGTTTGCAAATCATTTGAACTGTTTACAGTCCCAATCTTGAACACGAATACAATGCTTAAAAAAAGAAAGACAAAGTTGGCAAATTCCTGAACTTCAAAAAAGAGAGTGTATTTTGAAAAATTCACACTTTAAAACAAACATTTCCAGCTTTAGTCAATGGAAGGAAAGTGTGCACTTTTTGAAAAATGTGCATGGGCATTCACACCTTTCCTGTTCGAAATACACATTCCCCCCCCCCCTTTGAACAAAAAGAAAAACAGTAGAGGCCTTCAAGAGGCAACTGGACAGCCATGCAGGTGGATTCCTGCATTGAGCAGGTTGGACTTGATGGCCTTATAGGCCCCTTCCAACTCTACTCTTCTATGATTCTATGATGGAAACCTTTGAATAAAGGAAATGCTTAGGTATATGTGGAGACTGCTGCTGTTGGAAGTTGTCTGACCCTTTTTTTAACTGCAGGAATCCATGGGTGCCCTGCCCTTGCCCTTCCAACCCAATGGCTGGTAAGGGTGAGATGAGATAGTCTAGCATACAGCCAACGGAGACATGGGTGCAAATGATTAACCTTTTCTAATGTGGTGGTGGAGATTGTATGAACCAGGTGAGCAAAAGAAACATCAGCCATGCGATATTTACTTATGATGCTCTCCATGAAGTTGGGGCAGCTCAAACCTTAAATATTATAAAATGGCTCCCTCAGCTAAGTAAATAAATAATTTGTTTCTCTCTCTCACACACACACACACACACTCACACACACACACACACACACTATGAGAGTTCCGGAATGTTTTTTGTCTTAAAATGTTTTATTCAGTACACACATGTGCACACACAAACACACACACACACACACAGATTGTTGTAGCAGGATACGGGTTGCATATGATTTGATCCTTGCTTTCAAGAAGAACAGGATGACGAAGATGATATTTGGGGAGTTTTCCCGACATTTCCGAGAAAGGTCATGTCAAGTGGGAAGGATTCTGAGCAAGAGGATGATAAGTGACAGAAAAGGCAATCAGAAGCTCTAATAGGTGAGGGGGTGGAGGTAGCCTGGGGTTTAAGGGCAGATTAGGAGACATGATTGATCTGCCAACTCCATACGCATGAGGATTTTACCACTTCTTTCTTGAGGTTTTCTTTTCGTCCTTTTTCTTTCTAAAATGAGTTTGGTTGACTGTCCCACTGAACTACTTTGTGACTCAGGCCAGATGTACACCAAGCAGGATATAGCACAATGACTGTGGTATGAAAGTGGTATATAAAAGGCAGGAGCCACACTACTGCTTTATAGCAGTATTGAAGTGCACTGACAACTGTTGGGGCCCATTGACACAGGCCACAGCTAGACCTAAGGTTTATCCTGGGATCATCCAGAGTTCACCCGTGCCTGAGCACTGGATCCCCTGTGTGTCACCTAGGTGAATAGGTTTGACGCTCCAGGGAAAAACCTTAGGTCTAGCTATGGCCACAGACCATATACTGCTTTCATAGTGTTATATCCTGCTTGGTGTAGATGTGTCAGGAGTCCCAACAGTTGTCAGTGCACTTCAATACCGCTATAAAGCAGTAGTGTAGGCCTTAGTATCATTTAAGAAGAAGTTGGCTGTCAGCCAAAGGTTCCTCTAGCCCAGGAAACTGCCTCCTACAGTGATCAGCTGGGCATTCTGGGAAAGGTGTGATGGACATAGCTATCCCTTGTCTTTAGCCAGTTCAATTCGTATTCAGCAGTATGCCCCTTCTGAAATGGGATGTTGTATTTTTTTGTTAGCATTGCAAAACGTCTGTTCTGATAATTCCCCCATACATTGGGGAGACACATTCTTGTTAGAGATGTTTGCCATATTCTCTTCATCTTAATTTACCCCTGGACTTTGGAATTTCTGAATTTATTTATTTATTTATTTATTTATTATACTTATATACCGCTCCCATAGCCAGGGCTCTCTGGGCGGTTTACAGAAATTCTAAAATTGAGATAAAAACAAGAATACAACAATGAATGAAGCTGGTTTTGTTTCTGAAGTGGGTAGTTCTGAAATGGGTACTCTTCAAGGGTACCCCCATGGAGCACTTTTCAATTTCATGTTCAACAACGATATGACCAAAGCATGGAGAACTGTGGCCAGATCAGGTTGACACAGGAAAGGTGTGTGTGCTTTGACACTGTGCACACCTGAGGATCCAGGGGCAGCAGAAGCTCCAGAAGCACCCCAGTCAATGAACCCGGTCATTCATTTTCTTCCAATAATTCAGTACAATCCCCCTTTTTGACATAATTCAAAGACCTTGTTCAGATGACACGCTAAGCCATGGTGTTTATGCACTTTGAGCTAAAAATTTAGCATGTCATATGAACCAAGACTTAAATTATTATGTGAATCATTCCCTAGCATGGTGGCTACATACCCATGGTTTAAACATGCTTACTAGCCATTTGCTGAAAAAGATTAGCAGCCTAACCATGGCTTACCATGTTGTCTAAACAGGCCCATACTGTGTTTCACATGATCCCCCCACATTCAGTCAAAGAATGTGTAAAGGCAGGTGGGACTTAGGCATGGATGGACTCACCTCTGTCCATTCTCACCACGCAGCCCCCAAGCCAATGCTCCCCAACCCCTCAGTGATCCTCCATTTTGCATCAACATGGTGGCTGTGGGCTTTTCCAGAAATGTAGTTGCACAAATGGTGGCTGTAAAAGCGTTGGATCATAGAAATCTGAACTCATTTGATTCCATTGTGGATTTCTCTGACAACTCCAAGTACAACTCCCATCATCCCTGATTGGCAGGATTTGGAGTTGAAGAATATCTAACCAAGGATCACAGGTTCTTCACAACTCACCTAGGGCCTTGCTAGATGATGGGGTAGCCCGGTGTGAGCCCCAGGCCGGCCCCTGTGCATCCAGATGATGTACAGGGGATCCTGGGCTCAGGCAGGGGTAACCCTCCCTTGGCCTGGGATAACCAGCACCGGTTGTCGCCTGGTATTTCCTGTGGTCTCGGGCTGGGCCTGAGTGTAGGCTGTTCTGCCGCTTTTCCTGGCTACCACATTTACTCACGAGTAGCCAGGAAAAGCATTGCCCAGTACTCCACAGGAGTGCTGCGGCCATCAGGGCAGGGTGAGGAGATGGGGGGAAAAGGAGCCAGAGGGGATGGGGGAAATCTGAGATCGCGGGCAGGCGGGGGGGATCGCGGCCAGGGGGGGAAATCGGGGCCAGGGGGGTATCAGGGAACCCTTTTAAACCTACAACCTACCTTTATCGTTGGTGCGCTCCTGTGCACATGGCCCCTTTAAGTTCCCAAACAAAATGGCTGACGTGACGGGGCTTTCCTTTACCCCGTCGCGTCGACATGTGGATAGGAGAGACAGCTCGCGCTACTTCTAGCACGGGCTGGCCCCTCCACACGCCAGGATTTTAAGGTAGGTCTAGCAAGACCCCTAATTTTCTAGATGTTGTTGTGAGCTGCCCAGAAAGTGTCAACTATCGGGGAGTATATAAACACTTCCTGACTGTTAGACAATGAAACCCGTTACCTAGGGAGGTTGTGGTCTCTCCCACACTATAGGCCTTCAAGACGCAGCTGGACAACCATCTGTCAGGGATGCTTTAGGGTGGATTCCTGCATTGAGCAGGGGGTTGGACTCGATGGCCTTATAGGCCCCTTCCAACTCTACTATTCTATGATCCTATGATTCTATGATCATAGATACATAAATGAATGTACTGAGGGATTGGGACCTTGGAGGAGCAACCCTCTGAGAGGCATTGGGTGTGTGCTTGTGTTTGCATACCAAATCTGAAAAGCAAAGCGCAGGCTTTATTGCTGCCAGAGGTATCAACAGAAGAGCCAATCCAAGCTATCAATCTTTCATTGGTACCATGATATGGCGCCGTTCTGCTACATGCTGAATGGCCGGGTTTTCTTAATTGCACGACTATTTAAGTGCGCTTTTAGGAAGAGTGCTCCATATTTGTTAATGAAGATTCTCTGACTGAAACTATTTTGCAGTCATAAAAGAAACACTTGCATATCGTGGTTGGTTTTGATAGAGTTCCCCCCACTCCCCTCCAAAGGGCTTTGTGATTGGAGTTTGCTTTTAGCACATCTTGCACACTGTTAAACACACCAAGTGTTTTGTGTGTAATTATGCACTGATAGGGTTTCTTTCTCTCATTCTCTCCCTTAAAAGAAATAAATAAGAATGCAAATAGTTGATGCAGTACAAACCATTATTTCTAGTTCTTCAGGCTTTCCCTCCACACCAACCCCATTCAAACGCTGCGGAAACCACACTGAGAGCTATTAATGTGAATTAATTATTCCTCCTGCCAGATTCTTCACAACTTACTCAGATGAGGGATTCTTAAATGTATTGTGCCTGGCAAATTTGCATGCATTGAAAGCGGCATCATGGCTGCTGTCCTGCCCCCACCCCCAATCCCACTTTCCCCATCAAGTTACCCAGAAATTAAAAAGGAATGAAAGAAAAGAGATTGCTTGGCCATTTTAACTGCTAATGCCTGAAAGCAAAATGAAAAGGGCTGCATTGATATAGTACTTTTGAAATGTACAAACCACTTCACACGTGTCCTACTAATCTCCAACCTGGCACCTTTCAGATCTCTCAGATGACAACTCCCCAGCCATAGCAATACTGAGTGGGGATAAATGCCCTTGCCCCACGTCCTGGCACATGGCTGTGAGGAAGCTATTGCAGGCATGGGGGGAAAGAGACGTGCGTGCCCACCATTGGGTGGGTGTTTGGTGTCATCAGCTGGAGGCGGGGTGGGGCGGCTGCCTAGACCTCGAGTCTCTTCCATTTGTGGCTCCCTCCCTCCCTCTCTGTATGCAGTGTGGGTTTTACCTGGTTGCCCTTTTGGGGGCCAATTGGGGGGGGGGTTGGCACACAGTTTGATTGGCCTGGGGTATGTGTCTTTTCACCTGCTTCACACTGTAAGAAGTGAGAGAGTGTCTTAGGGATTACAATATTCTGATTCCGGTTAATTTGGTCACATTTGGCTCAGGCGGGTAGGAGCAGGCAAGCTTAGAGGAAAGGGATTCTGTGGCACTGTTGTTTGGCGACAGGTGATGCCTGAGGCCTTCTGCTGAGGATTAAGTGGCCCCAGCGGGGGATAAGGGTTACCTATTAGGCCGGCTCTCATCACTCCAACCAGTGTTGTGTGACCTGGGGGGTGAGTGGCTTGGGTCGATCTACTGTCCCCAAAGGGGTATGGCCTGGGTGTGGCAATTGTCTAATGCCACTCTCCAGACATAGAATGCTCCACATGATATAAATGCCTAGCTAGTTGCTGGTGTAGCCTGCCCAGTTTCCCTTTGCAAGTCTTCAATAAATTGGCCCAAATTTTATACCATATATAGTTGTCGCATCTCATTATTTCCCCCTACCACCTTCGCCAGCAAAGGGAATGGTCGTCTATTTCATCAGGTTGGAGAAGGCTGCCTTATAAGAACATTATATTCAGTATTCCACCATCTCCCGGCCCTCAACAGAAGATGTGATGTAGCATAGTGGGCTAGCTATAAAACTGAAATGAATCTACTTCTGAAAAGTCATTGCATCTTTGATATCTGGCCTTTCCATTAGGGGATGCTTCATGGCTGACATGAGAATGTAGTGTGTGTGTGTGTGTGTGTGTGTGTGTGTGTGTGTGTGTAAGTAATTTAGAATATTTCTATGCCACCTTTTAGGGGAAGGTGGGCAAATTTGGGAGCCCATGGACTGCACCTCCCCACCGTACTGAGATTTATTTATTTATTTTTAAAAAAGGTGCCCAAAGTAGCTACAGAGTGCCAAAAAGGTAAAAAAAAAAAAAAAAAAAAAAAAAGGTCCAAATGGCTGATCTGGGATTTTATTTTATTTTATCTCACATAAAGCAGACCCTTTGAAATGAATGAGCTAATTTAAGTCCCAATGGATCTACTCTAATTATGGGCCTTGCTAAACGAGGCCTTAGGGCGCTTTGAGGCTGGTTTCCCTGCTGTGTGTCCAGATGACGCACAGGGGAATCTGGGCCCAGGCCACACTGAAACCTCCCTTAACGCGCCATAAGCGAAGTCGCTTATGGCGCGCCTTTTCCGCAGCCCCGGCCTGAGGCCGGGACTGCGGAACGTCTAGCAAGGTCTAGCCGGGAAAACCATTGGACCGGGGGATCCCGGGGGGGAACATAGGGGGGGAAGGCTGGACCGGCAGGAGAGGGGGATGGCGGAGGGCGGCACGGGAGACGGGGAGGGATGGCAGAGGGCGACACGGGAGATGGGGAGGGATGGTGGAGGGCGACACGGGAGAAGGGGAGGGATGGCGGAGGGCGACACAGGAGAAGGGGAGGGATGGCAGAGGGCGACACAAGGGACAGGGACGGGGAGGGAGGGAAGGTAAAGAGGGGGCAGGGGGCTTAATTTAAAAAAGGGTGGGGGGCTTAAGTAAAAAAAAAACCTTACCTTCTCCGGAGTCTTCAGGGCGCATGTGGCCCCTTTAACAAAAAAAAAATGGCCGACGCTACAGGGCTTCCGCAGTCCCTGCACGTTGGCCGTCTAGGAGGCGGGGAGGCGCACGCTGAAGTTAGCGCGCCATCGCCCCGCCTCCCTGCCGGCTTATCCGGCAGGGTCTAGCAAGGCCCTCAGTCTTATGTTGGGTTTTATCCCCTACCTTCAGCATTGCCATGTCTGTCAGCCTGACCTTGCCACATTGAGTTGCAAGGTGGGAACATTCACTTGAACATGCATTCAGTATGAATAGGGAAATTACTCAAATTGAATGCAACCAAATAGAGGTACTGTGCAATAATGTGAGTATTATTGAAGGTTGTGCAATTTTCTGCAACAGACTAAAGCGAGAAATTGTCCTCTCTTTTTTTAAAGTGCACTATTTCCAATTCCTTTTCCTCTAAGACTTTCACAGTTTTCAAATGTGAGGACATATTTAAGAATTTGCGGACATTTTCAGAGAACATGTTCTCCTGTTCTCACTCGTGTTTGGGGTTGTGAACAGGGCCCTTAGATGCAGTAAGCCTATGCACCTGTTGCTGGGGAATGTGGGTGGGAGGGTGCTGTTGCACCTGTGTCCTCGTTGTTGGTTCCTGGCTGAGAGCTGGTTGGCCTCTATGTGAACAGAGTACTGGACTAGATTGAGCCTTGGTCTGATCCAGCAGGGCTCTTCTGATGTTCTTATGGTTTGCAAGTAGAAACAAAATGGTCGTGCAGCCCTAGAAACACTTAGCGCAGCTCGGTCAATAGTTATTTTCTGAGGCTCGTTGATCCTAGAGCCATCCTTGCCCTGTCATGTCTTTCCTAGGTTCCATCTCTAGACTCTGTGTGTCATGTATAGGTCTCACCAAGTCCTTGCTGGTTGTAGTTAGATTTATTAGAAGGGCAGGGAATCTACACGTCGTACTGAAGGCGCCTGCGTGCACCTCCAGTCCGCCCTCAAAGCGATGGTGTAGAAGGAGAAAAAAGAGACGGAGGAAGAGGCGGAGGAGGAGGAGGCTGGGGAACCGGCCGCGTCCTTGCTGCCGCCACCGCCGCCACTGCCCACTTCCCCACCGGCCTCCTGCTGCCGGGGAAAGAGCCACCCTGGTCGGAGAGCTCTTTCCCCGGCAGCAGGAGGTGGGGGGCGGTGGCAGCGGTGGCGGCTGGTTGAATAGTGTGTGTGTGTGTGTGTGTGTGTGTGTGTGTGTGTGTGAGAGAGAGAGAGAGAGAGAGAGAGAGAGAGAGAGAGAGAGGAGTGGTGGCAGCAGTGAATGGGAGAATCCCGAGCTGATCAACAGCAGCTGGGAATCTCCCTGTTGAGAACTGAGGAGAATAGAAAAGGCGTCTTTTCCTGCCTCTCAAAGGCAGGGTCTATACGTGGAGCTTCGGGGCGCTTGCCTGCGTCTGGAGTGCGCCTTCGAATCGACGTGTATATTCCCTGCTAGTTTGGAATGTCAGAATCTGTGCAAACTTACTTCTGTCAGAGTTCTCCAAGAAAAAGTAGAAGAGAGTACATGTGCAGAGTGGTTTCAAAGTCCCAAACAGTGAAGGATACAAACAGGGAGGGGTTTGGGGGCATGAGTCGAAAGGCACTTCTTGCAAAGGCTCCTTGCCTTTGCTACAGCTTATAAAGGGAGGCACAGACCTGATCAAAACCATTTGACAGACAGGGGTCCTGGTCCGTAAGTCAGGTCCCTGCCCAAACAGGGAGGCACTGCTCAGCCCACCAAGGTGATGCTACAATCTGAGTGTCTCCTTCAACAAGCCCCTTCCCACCTTTCTAAGCACTCTAAGCATTTCCCCAGAGAACTCTTACAGCCTTGAGGCCAAGGGAGGGACGGTGTGTGAAGCTACTCCCTTCTACTCTTTCTCTGAGAACTCTGAATGAAATAAGTTTGCACAGATTCTGACATTCTAAACTAGTTCTAATAAATCTCACTACAACCAGCAAGGCCTTGCTGAGACCTATACATGATACTGTGCAGTCAAGCCAATGACAGACATACAGGGGCCCTAGAGATTACCTTCTGCCTCTTCTGCCACTTGGTGTCAATAAGGTAGCCCAGTCCATTACCTAACTAGTGCTGGAGGTTGGTGTCCCTGACTTCTGTAGGGCTCTAATTCCATTATGGGATTTGCCCCAAACTAGCCGGAACTGTAAAAGTGCTATCCAAGGTGCTGAACCTACCTTGGGGATAGTGTTCAGCACCTTGGGTAGCTCTTTTAGAGTCCTGGCTGGTTTGGACTGAAACCAAGAATGGATTCACAGGCGCACCAAAATTGGAACCACTGGCTTCTATTGCTAACTAAAAGCTTTATCACCACCAACACCACACAAACCACAAGTGTGTTGCAAAACAGATTGTATTCTCTCTACTCTTCCCTTTTCTCCCTCGTTTACTTAGGGCAACTTAGGAACATCACTCCAAACAGTGTGTGTGTGTGGAGAGAGAGAGAGAGAGAGAGAGTCTAAATATCACTTTTTTGTTAGCTTGGGGAGAAAGAGGGAGAGAAAGAGTCAGACAAGGAGAGAGAGAGAGAGAGAGAGAGAGAGAGAGAGAGAGAGAGGAAACATTACATTTTGATCTGATTTCCCCTGGGTGAAAATAAAAATAGGTTTTGATGTTTTCAATGTAATAATGCTTCAGCCACTGTCATAAGTGAATCCCGGGGCATTTTGTAGAAGCTGTGTTTATATTGCTTCTCAGGATGAAACACTAAACGGTTAATAAATGTACCGTAAGACCTCCTTGGCATTTTGTTTCCATGACTGGTGATCTCCAGGCGTGCGGCTCAGCCTGTAGCTACCATATATCACAAGATTAAAATGAATGGATGGAAGTCATAACTCGACATTGGGAAGAGGTGGGGGTTGGAGGTGAAGCAAGAAACCTAATTAGGGATCTTGTTATTAGAACTCACAGTTGCCAATATTTAACAGCCATGAAGATCAGTTACCTTCTGGGTGGGAGATTCGGAAATCATCTCACCTCCTTCCATTCTATTATGCTCTCAAGACTCCATTAAGGTTGTCCCATCTTCTCTGACTGGCCCTTGTAAATTGCTGGCCTCAGAATTCATCACGCATCAACAAGTGTTTATTGCAAGGTACATTTAAGCTTTGCAATGACATTACCATTTCCTAAGCACTGGTTTCTTTAAATCCATCAGCTGCAATAAGAGCTAAAGTGAGTTATGCAGTTTTGACATCTCATTCATCAAAGCCATTTTGTGATGGCTCAAGCTTAATGATCACAACCCAAGGGAAAGATGGTTTGTCCTGTGTAAGAGAAATATATATAAATGATGGTTTGTGATAAGTACCTGTAGGGGTAACCACATACGTTCATTAATATGGTTTAAATGAATCAGAATGAAACTTATGAGGCTGAGTAAGTCTGTCTCTCAGGGTTTCATATATGACCTGGACTCTTTGAGCAACTCTATAAGAATCTCTTGTCTCCTTAAGAGTCCCATTTTCCTTCTTTTACCTTATCTTTCACAGTACCATGGGGTCTAGGCTAGTGATGTGGGGTGAGTGGCGCTCCAGACATTTGAGGTTTAGCACAACAGTTTACTAGAATATGAAAACAACCAAATTATCAGTAAAGGAATTTAGTCAATAGAACTGAGTGATAGCAAAGGCATTAAAAGGAAATAAAAGTTGCAAAACCTCAAATTCTTTTATCCTAGCTGCACCTAGACTTCTTTAGGCTGCTTCTTTCTTCTCCTTCCTAATGCTCTGGTCTTTTCTGGATCTCTCATCTCTGGATTTCTTACACTTTTATACTCTTTTACCCCAAAACAGAAACTACTGTTTCAATTTTGAAAAAAATGAAACTTAACTAAAGAAATGAAACTTATTTGGGAAGTGAAACCATTCCTCTCAGGGATATTCCCTCCCAACAGCATAACCCCAGGCTTCTAAGAACTGTCTTTTTTACTTTGCCTCTGTAGGCCTCAAACCTTCACACTGTCTCAACTAGTGCTATATTGAAATCTGTCCTACAGTTTACTGAAAGTTTCTTTCCCTGACCAAAGAAACTTTTGCTAGCCTCATTCTCAGGATGTTTTACTACTTCTTTTGGTGGTATTTTGTTTGGCTTCCCTTCTCATTATGAGGTGGCCAAGGGTTCTGTGTGTCACTTCCTTTCTGTTACACATGTCTCTGGCCAAATCTACACCAAGCAGGATATTGCACCATGAAAGCTGTATATAAAAGGCAGGAGCCACACCAAGGAGGATGTAGCACTATGAAAGGTGTATATGTATGTGTCAATTAGCCCCAACAGTTGTCACTATGAAAGCAGTATATAAAAGGCAGGAGCCACACTACTGTTTATAGCAGTATTGAAGTGCACTGACAACTGCTGGGGCCCATTGACAAAAATACAGTATACCACTTTCATAATGCAATATCCTGCTTGGTGTAGATTTGGCCTCTCTCTCTCTCTCTCTCTCTCTCTTACTCAACTGCCTCCCAAGCTGTCCACAGTTTAGCCAAGGGAGACCGGCAACAGAAAGTTGTACTGAGTAGTGGTCACCATTAGCATGGAAGGGGGGTATATTCACCTTCTAGAGCAGTGGTTCTCAACCTTCCTAATGCCGCGACCCTTTAATACAGTTCCTCATGTTGTGGTGACCCCCAACCATAAAATTATTTTCGTTCTTCTCTACACAATCCATTGTCATGGGATGGTTTGCTAATGAAAATAATACATAACAATAGCTTTAATAATACAAAAGATGATACATGACATAGTTCAGTCAATACAGTTGCCTAAGACCATCGGAAATTTGTGTTTTCCAATGGTCTTAGGCGACCCCTGTGAAAGGGTCATTCGACCCCCAAAGGGGTCCCGACCCACAGGTTGAGAACTGCTGTTCTAGAGCATCCAGAAAGTGCGAGTTTCTTCCCCCTTGTGCCACAGACCCTATTAATGCAAGGGTAAAGGTATACTCTTGTGTTTATTTATTTATTTATTTCATTTATTTATTGCATTTATACTCCACCTTTTTTCCTCCAAGGAACCCAAGGCGGCGCACATAATCCTCCTCCTCTCCATTTTAGCCTCACAACAACAACCCTGTGAGGTAAGTTGGGCTGAGAGTCTGTAACTGGCCCAAAGTCACCCAGTGGGTTTCCATGGCTGAGTGGAGACTATAACCCGGATCTCTTGACTCACAGTCCAACACTTTAGCCACTACACCACACTGGCTCTCTTTAAGGCCCTCATTCATGTGGGGGCGGGGGGGGGGCGGACACGGGATGTGCACTTTCTGGATGCTCTTGAAAGTGCCCAGTCCTCCTCAATGCATTAATGGCAGCAGCCATTAACATGGGGGGGGGGGGAGAGAGAGGGCCAGAAGCCAGGGTGCACTTTTGCCTGAGCACCTCTGTGTGTGTGTGTGTGTGTGTGTGTGTGTGTGTGTGTGCTCAACTGCAGGTCCACACTTGCACCTAAGCATATCTGACAAGGGCTGCGAGGGCTGCCCTCAGAAAGTCTGCAGCCCTTGCAAACGCAGTCCGACACTCACACCATCCCCAGTGTGACTGAATTTCATAAGTTCATTGTGCATCTTGTGAATTCTGCCTTCTGTAGGTCAATTGTACTTTCATTTCTCTGTCTGGAACATACTGCCAAATGAACTTCTATGGGCTGCCCCAGGGTTCCTGCATTTTAATGAGGGAGAATGTTTTCCTGTATCTTCTCACTTTGCATGAGAAGGTGATATGATCACACCAGAACCAGCTCCCTCCATCTCTCTCCCTCTGGCCTCTCCTACAGCGGTTGGTGCTCTACCTTATGCCATGCAACTGTACTCCAACCCCAGACCAACCTGTCATTCTCCCAGTCTGTGGCTGTGACAGATGGCAGCATGATTAGGAGGCTAGTATCAGCAGTGGGTGCAGCCAACAGCTGGGTTGGCATGGATGGAAAATGCTCCATCTGTTCAGTAGACGGGCTTGTTCTGTAAGTAGCTGCTGGGCCATTTCCTAAGCGGCTTGGCCACACTCAAGTGGAGAAATTCAGCTCTGCTCCCCAATTTTCTGCACAAGGGCTCCAATTCCATAGCCTCAGCAGCTGTCTGCTAAGAACATTTGGACTCATTCATATGCTGCAAAGTGAAGATCACATCTGTCCCCTCCACATCCCAGAGTTAGGTATTTGGGGGCTATTTGAGGGTGTGTGAGAGTTATTGCAGACCAGAATGTTGTCTCAATGAGATAAAGACTAAACTCTGGTAGTGCGTGCTGAGGAAAATATGCTGTGAAATACTTGCATCCTAATTTGCAAAACCACCTACAAAATGACACTATTGCTTGAAAATAATAATAATGCTACATCAATTTTGAGGATTTCCAAGGACGTCAGAGACAGTTCACCCTCAAGACATCCCTGTAGAAAATAGAGATGTTATCTACTTGGCAGACGTATGAAATGCATCAAAAAGTTGCCCAAGGTTAGCAGGCAGACTTAAACACTTAAAAAACACCCACACCACCTTTAAATCCTGACTCCTGGCAGTTGGTAACACTTCGCGTCTGTTTCAAGGTTCCCCATGCTTTCATATAGTCGGAAACACCTTTGCTGTGCTTCAGAGGGCCATTGTCAGGGATGCATGAGAATTTTATTTTTTCTCACCAAACACGTGAGCCTGCTCTGTTCGAAGCTCTGAAATGCACGTGGGAGCGTGACCATGTGCCTGCCGAAAACGTTTGCAAATTGTCAAACATGTGCTCACATTCGTCTCATTCCCAATTCCTAGTTTGATTTGTGAAAATGGCCTCAGTAGACTGAGGCCTTAGCTAGGTGATACCCGGGATCGTCCCTGTGCGTCCACATGATGCACAGGGGATCCCGGGATCAGGGAGGGCCTACAGCCCTACCCTTTGGCCCTGCTTTTTCCATGGTCTTGGGCTGAGCCTGAGACCGCAGAGCGTGTGGCCCATTCTGCTTGTTTACCCGGATTACTCGCACGGAGCTGGGAGCTGCGCCCAGAGCGCTGAGCCCATCAAGGGTAGGGTGAGGGAGCAGGGGAAATCATTAAAAAAATCACTCACCTGCGCTCCTATCTCTTTAAAAATAAAAAATGGCGGGCGCAACGCCTCTCTTCCTGAGGTCGTCACGCCTTGCGTGTAAACAGGGGTGAGATCTCGCATTATTCACGACGCGAGGTCTCCCCTCCTCTCCCCCGGACTTTACGGTAGATCTAGCTAAGGCCTGAATCAGCCCCTTTTTTTTTTTTGCCTATGGGGGGAATTCCCACAAATTTAGGGAAATCTGCACAAATTTCCCATTGGATCATGACTTGATTTGTGCAAATTTCCTGTTTGTAGAGAATGAGCAGCAATCGCAAATGCGAATGAGAATCGGTCAAGAAATGAGCAAAGAGGTAATGTTCAGAAAATCCTGGCAATTTTGAATAGCGCTCGTTGACCCATCTGTATCCAATTGTGCTCTCAATCAGAAGTAAGAGGCGAGACACTCAGTTGAGGTGAATTGGGGCCACGGACTATTGACAGTAACTTTTGCGGAGAGGCCATTGAGCAGTATCCTGGTGCTGAAGGAGAGGTGCCCCACAATTTGGGATGTCCAACATGGGGAAATCTGACCCTTTTGGGTCCTGATAGATCCTTATGTCCCACCCACCCCAACGTGGCTTGCATTTGTGAGCCAAGCAGCAGGTCAGCTTTTTTCTTTTGTTTTGTTAATAGTATTATGGATTCATGATTTCCACAAAACTGTGGCTGTCAATATTTATGGAAGTAGTGATTTGGATAAAACTGTGCCTGTAAATACCTTAATTGGCACAAAATTGTGGGCAGAAATGGTCTAATTCCACAAATTATGGTATTTAGGGCCACGATTGTGTGCGAAACATGATTTTGATCAATATTTACAGCCCTGATTGTGTGCAAATCATGATTCGTCCATTTTATTATTATTATTTTTAAAGTCTGACCTGGCCCAACTCACCATCCAACAACTCGGGTCAGCTTGTGAATGAGGGAGACGGAGTCCGAGGGGCAGAGCTGGCAAAACACATCAAACTCTACCCTCCAAACGGTCTCCTCCAACATCCCAACCCACAGTTCTGGAGAGTCCTGGACCTGGTGGTGTGGTCTATGGAGGTACCAAGCACATACCAAGAGCCTAGTCTACCAGATCCCCCTGAGATGGAGCCCCCTGTGCTCAAAACCCATGAGGTAGGACCTCCTGGACCAGATTTCCTGATGGAACCACTGTATTCCCCCCTCCCCCAAGGAACTCATGGGCCATAGCTAGACCTAAGATTTATCCCAGGATTGTCCTGGGGTCAAACCTGTTCATCTAAGTGCCACAGAGAGCATCCAGCACTCAGGCAGGGATGAACCCGGGATGATCCTAGGATAAACCTTAGGTCTAGCTACGGTCATAATCTCCAACCCCTGTCTAGAAAGGACTACAATACATCAAGCTGGACATAACAAAGCAGCAGTGGAGTACAAGGCCCCAGACCTATGTTCAGGACTCATCCAAGATGTGGGGGTCTTGCAGGAAGATACGAGGGCTCAGTTTACCTATACCCTTTGTTGGATCATAGTATCTGCCTGGAGCTTGCTCCTGTCTGACCAAGCCTGGTCTCTTGGATGCCTCACGGGTCCAGTTCTGTTGACCCTCCCTGCTCTGTTATCTCACCTTGTCCCATGGGCTATTGGTTGAGGACAGCCCCAGAATGAACTGGCACTGTGGGCAGATGAATCTGGAGACTGCAGGATTTGTTTTTAATACCACCTCTTTTTGTGATTGTTCGTTCACAAGAGGCTGGATAAAGACGAATACTCATCAGATCTCCGATGTGCCAGCTGGGTGCGCTAGCTTTAACATTCATTTGTCTCCAAGAAATTTATTTTTGGAGATAAAATAAAATCAACACCAACCCCTAGATAATTTGAAGGTAAACAGTAGATGGCAGGGTGACACTAAATACTCTTTCCAATGAGCCTATAAGTTAGGTTTCCAATAAGTAGTGGACTGGAACTTGAGTACTGCCAGAAGATATTTACTTCAATAAAATGCTCAGTGGAGATTTATATTGGGGGTGGGTCAGTGGATCCCCCCCCCACAACAGGGTGACATTTAAACAAATCAAGAGGTGATGGTTAGAATCCCATTGGGTTATCATTTTGAGTGAAGTCTCGGAGAATGCCTTCTGACAGACTCCATCTCTCCACCCCCCCTTCTCATATCTGCACAAGGACACAGAATATACTTTATGAGGAAATATAAGTGCTCCCAGCATGAGGCAGAGAGCAAAGCTATTTCCTGAGGTGAATTAAGAGAACAACAGAACATACTGGAGTGGTTACTGTCTGGTCACGGGAGATAGATTCCTCCTTTTAACAACTCCCATTTATGCGCCTGACAGTAACCATCAGGCTGAGGTGATAATGGTAGGGAATTGCCACAGAGGAATGCCCAGCTTGGCCAAATCTCTAGAGGGTTTCCTATTCAAGCAAGTCGTTTTCTGGCAATATTAGTGCAATATTGCTGTGCACTCCCTGCTCTCTTGAGCAGAGTGGTGTTCCGGGGGCAGGGCTACCGGACCAAGTTTCCTTTTGGATGAGAGACCACTGTAGACTGAATGGCATTTTGAGGAGAGATGTTTCTTCAGGTAAGGACACCCTTGGGCCTCTGCTGAACCCTATGCCCCAGCAAGAAAGAGCATTGCTGATTGCTGGAGCCCCCTGTCTACAGGGTAGGCCCAGGTTATTTTGCTGCCAAAGGTGAAGGACAAGATGGAGCCCCCATTCTGAAGCTAACTGAATGTGGGTTCTCCCACACTAGAGGCCTTCAAGAGGCAGCTGGACAACCACCTGTCAGGGATGCTTTAGGGTGGATTCCTGCATTGAGCAGGGGGTTGGACTCGATGGCCTTGTAGGCCCTTTCCAACTCTACTATTCTATGATTCTATGAACTGGCAGTTGAATCTTACTTCAACACTTGTGGCAGGATAAGATCCTCCAGCTCATCTGAGGGCAGAATGGCTAGACTAGAGGTGCAGGACAGGACCTCTGGAACAAGGAATGGTACGAGCACTCAACTGGGTGAAGGAGTCTGGTGGACTCCTCCATGTCTGGACCCCTGAGCCCTCTCACTGAGCCATGGGGCACCACACTTTTCAGGCCTTGCATGGTCTGGGAGTGCCCCGCTGCCATCCATTCTTCCCTGTGAGATGGAATTTTTATGGAAGATCGGGGCTCTGACTTTTTTGTACATTTATATTGCACAAAATATCAGCCGTAAAAGGGTGATTTCCATGATATTAGAGGTATAGTGGGCCCATTGCCCTTTTACAGATGCCGTTTTGCACAACAAAAATATATATTAAAAAGGTCAGAGCTCTGATCATCCATGAAAATGTCAGCTCGCGTCTAGGAGTGGGTGGCAGCAGGGCACACTTGGACCGCTCTCCGAACCCTCCAGGAGTCACGTGGCCTGACAGGAAGAAACAAGTGGCAGTGATGGCTCATCAGGCACCCAGTGAAACAGGACGGAGGTAGGTCTATTCATCCCTACCTGGAACACACTGCTCTTTCCTCTCACAGAGGAGAAAGGCCACGGGGCTGCTACTGCTGCCTTCTCCACAACATCTAGAATCCGCTGCCTGAGGCAACCACTTCAACAGGGCCGGCCCTCCCTCACTGCTGCTTTCTGTCTTCACCACTTGCTTGCCCTCTTCCTCCAAGGGTGTTGGGGGTGAGCAAGGAATCAGAGAACAAGAATCAATCACAGTGGTCACCATTTCTTGTTCTCCCTGTTTTGGGCCAAGGAGGGCTCACTTTGGCAGTGTATGGACGAATAATAATAATAATAATAATAATAATAATAATAATAATAATTTATTTGTTACCCACCTCTCCCTCTAGATCGAGGTAGGGTACAACACAAATGCAATCATCATAAAATCCATATAACTAATTGAAACATTTAAAACGAATACATTATTAAAAGCAGCACATTATTAAAAAGGCATCTTAAAATTCAACTGGGTAGGCCTGCCGGAAGGGATCAGTCTTTATGGCTTTCTTAAATTCTGGAAGACTGTTAAGTTGATGAATCTTTCCCTGCCAGCATTTCCACAAACTGGGAGTGGCAGAAGAAAAGGTCCTCTGGGCAATAGTTGTCAGCCTTGTTTTTGTTGGCTGGAGTAAATTCTCCCCAGAGGACCTGAGTGTGTGGGGCAGATTGTACGGGAGAAGGCAGTCCCACAGGTAGCCTGGACCCAAACCATGTAGGGCTTTAAAGGTGATAAACAACACTTTATACTTCGCCCGGAAACTAACTGGCAGCCAGTGAAGAGATTTTAAAACTGGTGTAATGTGGTCTCACCTAGGTGTACCGGTGACCAGCCTGGCTGCCATATTTTGAACTAGTTGAAAGTTTCCGGACTAGGCACAAAGGAAGCCCTATGTAGAGTGCATTGTAGAAGTCAAGCCTCGATGGACATGTTTCGTAAGGTCACAGATAGCACACCTGTAGTGTTGCATAAATGCCCCCTCTGTGGTGGCCATTTATGCAACATTAAATTCCCAGAAATCCATGAGCTGCCATTTTTACACAAAATGGTGGATTGATACAAAGGCTACCAGGTACTAGCAGAACATGCAAATGCCTGGCGAACAGCTCCCCAGAGTCCAGCCATCAGTTCCCTGTGCTTGCCCATCTTGGTGCAAACAACATTTATGCCTGTAATGTTATGCAAGTGATCCCTGTAATATTGTGTAAAAAACACCTGTACATTTACATCTGTAATGTCGCATGAAAGCCAACAGTTGCATAAATGACCTTTTATGAAAAAGCCTGAGTCACCATTTTTACACAAAATGGCAGCCAGGCAAGGAAGCAGGTAGCCACACACCACTTGCCCAGCAGTTCCTCTTGTGGGGGCGAGCATGGCCAAGCAATTGATGGAGGGCTGGCATTGCAGTGCATGGGGCAAGCTATGGTGTGTACATCCATCCACAGTCAAAATATTCTAGGCTGTTCCTGGCAAGAAAGCCAGGAATACACACACACACACACACAGAGAGAGAGAGAGAGAGAGAGAGAGAGAGAGAGAGAGAGAGAGAGAGGGAGAGAGAGAGTTTCAGAAATATAAATAACAGGAAAACACAGGTAATGACAAGACAAAATGCTGATAATTAAATGATTTTAATAGTGTGTCAAGATGAGGGATAACAGTCTTGGGAAATGAGACTGGTAAATTATTATCCCTCAGGCTTCTCCAGCTCATCGCCATTCAGGCGTGGAGAATGCAGTACGCAAACTACCTGAGCCATATATTTAACTTTAACACAATATTAACGCCCGCCAACCTGGGGTGATGATCATCAGGAACCCTTCCGCTCTGTTTCTCACATCCTTTATGGCGGAATATATTTAAGGAGAGAAATTGGAAGACAAAATCACAATTAAAGCAACAACAACAACAATGACAACAACAACAGAACAACAACAACAACGACAACAACAACAGAAATCACAACCCACCCTCTCACAAATGGACTTTCTGATTAAGCCCAAATGAATGGATACACTCAGAATTTAAGTGCCCTCACCTGAGAAAGGGACTCCATGTTTTAAGTAGCAATGGACAAATCTTCGTCAATGGCTTGAGTCCACATTAGATTACATGCTTCTCCGCCCCATATGGAAATCTGAATATATTTCTGTCTGCATTATTTGTACAAATTTCTTAAAGGTACTCCCCCCCCCCCAATTGATAAAATAGGTGTTCTGCAGATTTTACAAATGTACATATTCTTTATGTGCACACTCTAAATGTATGGGTCTTTGGTTTATTTATTTCTTTGTATGCATCCTCTTCCAAAACTGTAAATGTTGGGTTTTGTTAGCAAGATGCATCCCATTCTGTGTTAAGTCTTAGGAGGTGTGGATGGAGTATTCTTGCAAAAAAAATGAAATAAAAATGAACCCAATGAATTGTTCATCCATCCCCAACTTTAGGTTGTTAGGCCTGATGGAAGAAGGGTATCTTGGAAGTGGGAAGCTAAATACAGGCTATGGCAGGTAAGGGCAGAAGGTTGGTTTACAAGTGTTTTGGACTTCAGCTCCCAGAGGCCCATGGCAGCATGACCAATGGTTAGGAAAGCTGGGAGTTAAGGTCCAAAAGAACTATTTAATGGTCACCCTAGAGGTACAGGTTAGGAAATAAGTTGACTGAAGGCTGGTAGTTTCATCCACAGAAGAAGAACCAGTTGGCTTCAGCCTGCAAGTAGTTACCCCCACTGAAGAGGTCAGATTCAGGAGGCCTGAAAACCTTTAGACTTGTGAGTTGCCCCAGATTCATATAGACCAACTGTCCATATTTATCAGGGACTGCTGCACTTTTCTCATATCTGTATACCAGGGAAAGGATTCCTACCTGCATATTGTGGATGGGCTTTGAGTACTTCGCTTGATGCTGAATCAGGATTGTCCTCTCTCTGGCCATTTCTACACCAGCCCAAAAATCCGGGCTGGTCACAGCCGAGTCCCTATGCGTCCAAATGATGCACAGGGACTCCCTGGGCAAAGGGGGATGAGTATCACTTTTCCCTGGGAAAACCTGATTCTTCTTGTGGTCTTGGGATCGTCCCAAAACCGCGGAAGGTGTGGGCGCCTGTCCTGGCTTCTTCCCTCCTCCCCACAAGTAGAGGGGGTCAGTAGAGCGAAGGAGCCAGGCTTGGAGGAATTGGGCGTTGGAGGGAGTGGGGTTGGGGCTTTTTTTTTAACCTTAATTTTTAACCTTAATTGCACTTGCACTCCAGCTCTTCAATATATATATATATATATATATATATATATATATATATATATATAGTGAGTGTGTGTGTGTGTGTGTGTGTGTGTGTGAGAGAGAGAGAGAGAGAGAGAGAGAGTTCAATCGCAGCTTTTAAAGCTCAGCTAAAACTTTTCTAAAAACTTTTCTTTTTCCTAAAGCTTTTAAAACTTGATTTTGCTCTGACTTTTATACTGTTAGTTTTACTCTACCCTGTGCCTGTTTGGTGCATTCTCTTCCCCTTCCTATTGTTTTATTATGATTTTATTAGAATGTAAGCCTATGTACTCTGTACAGCACCATGTACATTGATGGTGCTATATAAATAAATAATAATAATAAGAGAGAGAGAGAGAGAGAGAGAGAGAGAGATGTTGCATGGCCGTTTGAATGCAGGGCAACAATCCTGGAAGCAGGTAAGTCCGGGATTGTATCCACTGAGTCCCTCTACACCCTTATGGTGTAGAAAGGGCCTCTCTCTCTCTCTCTCTCTCTCTCTCTCTTTGTTGGAATCATACAATAATTGACTTAGAAGGGTCCTATAAGGCCATCAAGTCCAACCCCCTAATCATTGCACTTTAAAGCATTCTTGACAGATGGCTGTCCAGCTGCACTATGAATCTCCCTAGAGCCTTCTGTCAGGGATATTTTAATGTGGATTCCTGCAGTGAGCAGGGGGTTGGACTTGATGGCCTCATAGGCCCCTTCCAACTCTACTACTCTATGATAAGTCACATTTTAAATCCCCCCATTGTAAAAAAAGGGGGCAAAGAGGGTGATTTTCTAGGGATGGGAAAGAGGTGGGACCTGGAGCATGTGTAATTACTTCGATGTTGACAACCACCTTGCAAATCCCTTTGGCCCAAGTGTAGGCCTGCTAATTAACCAGCATTTTACCTTTGTGTATTGTTCTTAGAGCTATAATTTGCCCTGAGAGCTACCAATTCATGCTTACTTTGGCTCTGAGTGGCAGCCGGGTTTTAAGTGGGGGGAATTCTTTAAGCTGAATGAAGGCTGTTTGAAGAATCACACTCAAATGAGGATTGATGCGTCTGTCAGTGGGCTTGCTGTCGTAATCCGAAAGCCTGCGAGTCACAAAGGATCTTTCCGTTCTGTGCTCCCTGTAACTACAGCAGGAATGATCAGAGGAGCATTAAGCTGTGATTTGGCAGGCTGGATTGCTGCTGATGTTGAGAATTCAATTTTTTAAAATCAAAATGTTGCATTGCCTTCGGCAGTGGGTTCTTTTCCATTACAGCATCAAATCGCAGGGGTTTTAAAGTATAATTTCTGCCTGGAAGCTTAGGAAAATTCATAAATACAGTGTCTAAACCTGCCACGTGAGGCCATATTTATGTCTGATGCAGGGTCGAGGAACCTGTGCTCCTTCAGACATTATTGGATCTAAGTCCCATCAGCTCCAACATCTGGAGAGCCACAAGTGCCTGAGCTGGTTTTGTTGTTGTTATTAAAACGTGGTGTTGGTGATGACGGTGAACATTTCCCAACCTTAATCCTTACCCACACTGGCTCTTAAGAATGCAACCACGTCCCCCCTCTTTTTGAAGGGTTACCACACATTTGCAAATTGTGGATAGGTATCATAAGTTAGGGTGACCCTATGA
Source organism: Elgaria multicarinata webbii (assembly GCF_023053635.1). NCBI lineage: Eukaryota > Metazoa > Chordata > Lepidosauria > Squamata > Anguidae > Elgaria > Elgaria multicarinata. The sequence goes on along the minus strand of NC_086187.1, from coordinate 10,775,760 downwards.
AAAGGAGGACAGGGCTCCTGTATCTTTAACAGTAATATAGAAAAGGGAATTTCAGCAGGTGTCAATTGAAGAGGGTGAAATCCCCTCTTCATCACAACAGTTAAAGCTGCAGAAGCCCTGCCCTCTTTTGTATCTGGCCACTCTACTATAGCTAGTGTAGCTTTAACTGCTGTGATGAAGAGGGCATTTCACCCTCTTCAATTGACACCTGCTGAAATTCCCTTTTGCACTTTACTGTTAAAGATACAGAAGCCCTGTCCTCCTTTTCATATGGTCACCCTACATAAGTATGTCAACAGGTGTACAACTGGTTATTTGTGTTGCTAATTCCCACCTTTCTTCCATCATGGAACAGTGAATACATAAGGTTCTTAGGCATTCACTGATCCAGGCCCTGAGCAGGCCCATACATGTGCTTCGTTGCCTCAAGGCTTCTGTAGCATGTGCCGATTCACCATGTCCTGGTGTAGAGCAATGCAAAAACTGCAGCAGTGGTGTGATGCTTCGTTCCAAGGGATGTTGTGCAATTACACTGCCTCTGTTGAGCCGTATGTATTTATTTATTTATTTATTTATTACATTTTTATACCGCCCAATAGCCAAAGCTCTCTGGGCGGTTCACAAAAGTTAAAACCATAATAAAACAACCAACATGTTAAAAGCACAGTTACAAAATACAGTATAAAAAGCACAACCAGGATAAAACCACGCAATAAAATTGATATAAGATTAAAATACAGAGTTAGAACAGTAAAATTTAAATTTAAGTTAAAATTAAGTTTTGAAATACTAAGAGAATAAAAAGGTCTTCAGCTGGCGATGAAAGCAGTACAGTGTAGGCGCCAGGTGGACCTCTCTGGGGAGCTCATTCCACAGCTGGGGTGCCACAGTGGAGAAGGCCCTCCTCCTAGTAGCCACCTGCCTCACTTCCTTTGGCAGGGGCTCACAGAGAAGGGCCCCTGTAGATGATCTTAAGATCCGGGCAGGTACATATGAGAGGAGGCGTTCCTTCAAATAACCTGGCCCCAAACTGTTTAGGTCTTTAAATGTCAATACCAGCACTTTGAATCGGGCCCAGACCTGGACCGGTTGTAAAAGGAGTGGCGTAATGTGATCTCGCCGGCCAGTCCTTCCCCTGGAGAGAAAAGACTGAGCTCAAGCAATCCAAATTTTGCTCCCTGTAGAATTATCAAAATGCATTACATTTCCACATCCCCTTTTATTTGAGGGCCAAGAGCACACACTTCGGTTGCAGAAGGTCTTGGTGCCATGGCCCCATCAGAAGATTGCTCAAAGGAAGAAGTGATAGAGGCCCCATCCAAGGGCGATACCCAGGCCCTGCCAGGATCCATGGAGTGGCCAGGGCTTTGGTCCTTGCTGGAGCCCACTAAGGCCCCAGCCCCTCAGGAAGGGGGGATCTGATCAATTGCCCCCTAAATCCCAGGGAGTATCACCACCAGAGGAGGCAGACCCAACTCAGAAAACCTCAATGAAGTGTCTACTCGAGAGCAAAGGGACTCCTTATAAAAAGAGGACCTTCCTCATGAAGAGGATTGTCTGTAACCAAAGTGAACAACTGCAGCTGGGACTTGGCTGGGGTCATGGCAGCTCCAGGATAAAAAGCCCAGTAGATGCTTACAGGAGATTCTAGAACAACATCTGTGTTTGACTCAAGGTCCATCCTGTAGTCTCCTTTGACCCCTCTCATTTAAGTGTCCTTGGCCTGGATTTGACTATCTCTTTACATGACCGCCTTTACTGCTAATGTGAAGCAGGATCTTGCATGATGGGTAATTGTGGTCTGTCCTGTGTGTCTTCCAGAGTTGGGCAAGTGGTGGGGGTCCAGTGAGTGGTACTTGAAGTGGGTAGGGGGGAGTTCATTCATCCCTACTTAATTGCTCATGGTTCCCCATTAGGGATGGTAGTTTTACCCTCCCCTGTGCCTGCTTACCCTACCTTGTACCTGTTTGCATTCTCTTCCCCTCCTTATTGTTTTACTATGATTTTATTAGAATGTAAGCCTATGCGGCAGGGTCTTGCTATTTACTGTTTTACTCTGTACAGCACCATGTACATTGATGGTGCTATATAAATAAATAAATAAATTAATAATAATAATAATAATAATAATAATAATAATAATAATAATATGTCCCTTTAGGGTTCTCCTTTTTTACCACCAAGATCACTGTATCTTGTTCTGTATGTTTGAATGTTTTTCTCCACTGAGAAATTCATGCCAACTTCTGTGTGCTTTTTTCCAAGCATATGCATTTTTGTGTGTATGGCAAAAGTGGGTTTGTGCACATCTAAGACATGTCTGTAGGTTGGTTTATAGGTTTTTGAATTTTTGTTTGCACACTTTTCAAATGTGTGCTGGTCACCAGTTACATTTTGTGTTTCATGGAGAGCTTCACAATCTCAGAAATGTGTGGAATTCTGACAGCAAATTACAGTCAGCTCTGGGATGTAGGATAAAATCCATTTTAAAAAAATGGCAGAGTGAATTTCTCAACCATCACAACTCCTCATTTAAAGTAGCGTCCATCTTCCTGGTGGTCATCTAAGATACTCATTGTCAATCTTTTTTGTGTTTTTTTTAATATGCCCCCAAACACCACCACTACCTTTGTTTAAGATAGAGTCCATAAGTCCTACCAGAAGTATTAGCTCCCACTGTTCTTGGAATGAATATCATTGATTCTTATGCTGCATTGTTCCTTCCTCCTGCCTATGCGAAAGAACTCTTGGACTGCAAGTTCTTAAGACATGTCACATAGGGAAGCTCTCTGCCTCTCAAACTACAAGCCCAAGTTTATCTGAGTCAGCAACTGTTCAGAATCTTGATTCCTCTACTCTATCATTGCTTCTGATTGGGCTCAGCAAGTCTCAGAAGATCTGGACAACAGGTACAGGGAAATAGGTTTCGTCAGAGCAGCACAGCAATTTACAAAATGTAATGGAGGGAGATAAATATATTGGTAAATATATTCTTCACGCAGCACATACTTAAACTATGGAATTTGCTATCATCACATGAAGTGATGGATGCCAGCTTGGAGGATTTTAAAAGAGAGTTAGGCCTTAGCTAGACATAAGGTTTATCCCGGGATCGTCCCAGGGTCATCCCTGCCTGCTCCTGGAATATCCTGTGTGTCATTTACATGAACAGGGATGACCCCAGGATGATCCCGGGATAAACCTTAGGTCTAGCTAAGGCCTTAGACAAATTCGTGCTGCCTCTAGAATCCAAGGCAGTATGTTTCTGTCTACCACTTGATGGGGAACATGGACAGGAGGGTTCCTCCTTGGTGGCTTTCCACTGGCAGCTGGTTGGCCACTGTGTGGACAACGCTTCTCCAAGTGGATCCAGTATGGCTCTTCTTGTGTTCTTAGGGACCAGGAAAATTGCTTCAGGGGAGCTGATGTGGCACATGGGCTACTGGTTTCCAATTTACTAGTAGCATTTTAGTGAGAATTATGGTCAAGTCCCTGTTTTGTATGCAGAAGGGCTCTGGTCCATCTTCACATAGGGCCTTCTTCAAACCTGGGAGAGCTATTGCCAGTCATGATCAACAATCCTGGGCTGGGTATAAGTCAGCTTCCTATATTTGCGAATGGTACTGGAATGCGTAACTTTTCTCTCAGAGAAAGGAAGGCTGCTCTATTCCCCAAGCATGTTGTTGTTTAATTCCTCTTTACCCAAATATTGTGTTTGTTTGTACTACTCACTTAAAACAGGATGTTTCCTTCTATCTCTGTATCTATTTATCAAAGGAGAAAATAACATCGTTTTTTTAAAACGTATCTGGGACAAATTCTGTAATCATTCTTTTTCCCCTACCTCCAAATAAACTTTTGCAAAGTGAAACCTTTGTAGTTCTTCCGACTGGATGGATTCTGAAGGCACAATGTATCACTAGAAAATATAAATTAAACATCCCTTTCTTTCTTTCTTTCTTTTTTCCTTTTTAATCTCAAGAAGAACTGCTGCACTCCCCATGCCCCCAGAGTAAAGATGTTTGCTGCACCAAGCTGGGAATTTGGTGTGTGTGATTTATTATAATGTGCACTGTTTCTTTGGCTTTTTGTCCTCGGAGCAGCATGGGAACCCACCCGATCGAGCTACTTTGCATACTAATAAAGATAGCTGCCTGTAATTATTCAGCAGTTACTGTATTATCCCCTTGAGATAAATCATTCCTAGTTTATTTACTCTTCTTTGTTTCAATTATTTTGAGTCTTTCATCCAACGTGGCTGCGTTTCTTGTACCAAAACAGGAAACCATTTTCTTTTATTCCTATTCTTTGGGAAAGGAGAGACAAAAAAAAAAGGCGGGGTCTTATCTATACCACCATTCCTCTTCTGCGGGGGTGGTGGAAGTTTTGCCAAGTGATGGATCTGGTGCTGCACTCTACAATTTAGGGACATTGGAAAGAGTTTTAATCAAGTAAGGCTACTGGTCCATTTAGCAATATAGGCCACAGCTAGACCTAAGGTTTATCCTGGGATCATCCAGGGTTCACCCCTGCCTGAGCACTGGATCCCCTGTGTGTCACCTAGATGAACAGGTTTGACCCCTGGATGATCCAGGGATAAACCTTAGGTCTAGCTATGGCCATAGTCTGCCTACACTACCTGGGAAAGGATTGGAGTGCCCATGCTGACTAGCAAATTGTACTTATTTATTATCATTTATATACCACATTATTCATATGGTTGGTCTTTTTTAACCAACCAAGGCAGTGTTCAAGAACCGCCAAGCCACCATTTTTTGGCTTCAGCCCCAACCGGACACCCGTAACAACCCTAGCTGTGAAGGGAAGTGGGGCGGGGGTCAAAGCTCAAATTCCTTTTGGATTGGGGAATCTGAAATAATGTATGGCCCCACAGATGCTGTCTAGGGGCTATAGGATTGCTCCCTTAAATGCTCTGTTTTTAACGTACACACCCCACAAAAGTGTGTGTGTGTGTGCGCGCGTGTGTGTGTCCCTATATTTGACTTGGTTCAAATCATGCCTCTTCTGTGAACTCACTAGGTGGCCTTAGGCACTCTTTCTTTCTCTGCTTCGGCTCTTTATTTATTTATTTAAAAAAGATAGTATCACTGACCAACCTTGTAAGACTGTTGCAATGGTTATATCAAAGTAATATGTGTGAATCACTTTGAACACTTGAAAGTGCTGTATACAGATAGGGATGGGAGAACCAGGGATGAATGAGCTTGCCAAAATACTTCAAACTTCACCTCAAAGCTTGCTTCCTGTATCTCCCATTCTGATTTGTGGCCTCCCCACCCACAAAGACACACATTCTGGTTCAACTGAGAAAAGTACACCTTTTTTTCTCTCCAAATTGGCAATGCTCCCCCATAATTGAGTAAAGCATGACAACAAAAAATTAAAAATGCAGACACAATGAAAAACTTTCTATAAAAATGGCCGCCTTTTAGCTTATTATAGGACTGTTACCATGATATGGCGATGGGGGCATGCCATGTGGATTTACTGCCTTGAATACCAAATACCTTGAAGACCTTTGTGTCCCCATCAAATGATATTAGGGAATATCCATACCAGCATCTCTGTTGTGCTTCCATTTTGCCCAAGGCCCCACTATCCCATGTCACTGCAACAACATGGAAACTTCAAATGGATCCTTTGATTTCCCCAATGTTCACTTCCTGGCACATGCAAGATTATAGAGAATGATTCATGTATCAGGAGGATGCTATAAAATAGAGGGTTTGGGGGAGTATCTTCATTAAAGATGCATCTTCCTTGGGAATTTGTCTGTATCAGCATCTCAGTTGGAATATTCTTGCAAGGAAGAACAGCTTTGAATAATTAAAACTTGCATTGTTTGAATTTTCCCCAGAGTGCTCCTTGCACGCAAAATACAGTTGTAAATTCAACACCGATTTGATTTTTTTTGTCGTTGGTCGTATTAACGGCCAAATCAACTATTTCAAGTTGATACAAGCGATAAACTAGACACTAGAGAGATCACTAGACAGAAATTGATCTGAAGTCAGAGAGAACCCCATATGGGCTGGAGAGTGGTACATGAAGCTCCTGTTAAGTGTCAGCTATTTCATTAATTTCAATATCAAGGACAGCTTTATGCATGCTAGAAAAGAACACAGAGGGGTGCCCTTAAATTGTAGCATAATAATGATGATGATGATAATAATAATAATAATAATAATAATAATAATAATAATAATAATAATAATAATATTTTATTACCCTCCTTTCCCTCTGGATCGAGGCAGGGAACAACATTAAATACAATGTAATACATGAAACTGGTTAAAAGAGCATATAAAACCAATACAATATTAAAATAGCAATCACAGCATCTTAACATTCTTAGGTTTAAAATTCATCTAGGTAGGCCTGCCAGAAGAGGCTAGTCTTTATGGCTGTCTTAAACTCAGAGAGAATATTAAGCCGATGATTCTCCTCTGGCTGGCAGAAAAAAAAGGTCCTTTGAGTAACAGTTGTCAACCTCGTTGTGGATGGCTGGAGGAAACCCTTCCCAGATGTCCTGAGCGTGTGGGGCAGATTGTATGGGAGACTTCGATCCCGCAGGTATGGTCGAGCTGTCCCTTGAATGTGATGTGATGGTACAAAACAGCAAATGTGATGTGCTGTTTTGTACCAACTGAAGTTTCCGGACCATTTTCAAAGGCAGCCCCATGTATCATTGCAGTAATCCAAACGAGAGGTTATTAGAGCATGGATAACTGTAGCTAGGACATGCTTTGTATTCAGAAGATCCTAACAGCTAAGATCAGGTATTGGGTGTGAGAAAGACCCCTGAGGCTCTGGAGAGCCACTACCCATCAATGTAGAAAACGTGGGGCTGGTTAGAGAAATAGAAGGACTCAAAGCCAATCTCCAGCATCTGCAAGCAGGCCTGGGAAGGATGGTTGTCTGAAACCGTGGACAGATGCCACCAGTCAGATGAGACAATAATGGGTTAGATCAGGATGGAGAACATCTTTCAGGGGACTAATTCAGGAGACTCTTTGGACTGCATCCCGGTGGTGGATGGGGCCAATGGCAAAAAGAGATGGGACCAGCATACCAAAAATAGTAGTAGTAGTAGTAGTAGTAGTAGTAGTGAGTAGTTATATGAATGTGTCCCTTGAATGTGTTTCATATGAAAAGAGCATCAACAGTCAAGGTGAAATGACTTTCCTCCCCAAAATTCACCTCTGAATTTTGAGGTCAATAGTGTCCAAATATTCACTGAATATTTAAAAGTATTTCATTCCGTTCTTCTGCCAACAACGGTTCCAGAGCAACTTGCGAAAGAACAATTAAAAATGAACAAGTAATTAACACAGTAAAAAGCAAACAAAAAGCTGTGAATGTAATGTTGAAATAGTCTATTCAAAGGAGAGATAAGGGGGAAAATAGTTTGGTTCACATTTTAGTACAAACAGACCTAACTTCCACACCCTGAACTTCCCCAATACACAAACTGGAACACAATTATTCTTCAGTTTGTTTTCACTTCTCAAAAAATAGACACAAAAATGGAATATTGCACACAAAAATGCATTAGGAAAAATGCACACCAGTGCATTTTGTGAGCAATATTTCTCTCAACACACACACGTGTGTGTGTGTGTGTGTGTTGGGAGAAATACATTTCCATGTAAACATTTGACACCCAAGTTTATAAAACTGATGCAGAAATGAAATAGTGCTTCCCAAAGTTGCAGAAAGCAAAATTGATGGATTTACCCATTCCAAATGCAAATATGCGGCAATGTTTGCAACATTTAATCTTACTGACTGCTGTTTCTCCTCCTTTGCGCGGGGCAGTAGGTATTTACTGCATCTCTGACAGGGAATTACACTTGATCATGATGTTAGAGATATTTTACACTTACATTTGACAATTAGTACTTCATAACCAACATGCCACAGAGTTAGATATTTCATGATATTGGATGGTTCCTCCAATCAATCAATCAATAGAGAAGATCAAGATACCCTAGGGGAAAAAAAAACATGTTTCAAGTCTTTGTAGGGAAATATCTGAAAATATGTACCATTTGACAGTATTTGATAGCTGGCATGCAATCCTGTTTAGTCTTTGGTAGCAGACAGCTTATGAAAATGGTTGAGCATACTCAGTGCTAAAACAACAACATTGAAATGCTAAGCTGAAGCAATCCAAATTCTGCATTTCATATCAATTATGCAAATGTACTACATTTGCATTTTTCATCCTTGAACTCAAAAGAGAAACTTTGGGAATATATTTTTGACCATGGTGTTCATCTGGACAGACAGGCTATTAATAAGTCTAAATTTTCAAAATGGTATAGGCTTTATAAATTTGACCATCGAAGGGCTGTTTACCTGGTAAAGCTCACATCCCCAAAGCTTAGGCAAGCATTTACAGTCCTCCGTTTTCAGACTATGCCTACAGCTGTGACGGATGGCAGATATCAGAGCACCCCTTTGGCCTTCTGCTTGTGTATTTGTGGCCCCCCAGAAATTGAAGATTTGCCTCATTTTTATTAATTTTTTGTTCTTTATATTCTGAACCAAGAACCAAATTCTTGGAATCTATCTTATATCAATTACATCCCAATACCATTTCAGAAAAGATTTTCTATCTCCTGTCTGACACTGAATCTAGGGTAACCCACAAGGTATCTCTTTTTGCCCTGGCAGCAATGAAAATTCGAGCAAGACGTATTTCTGAGATTGCAGTTGACTGTTCTGGAGATGCTCTAATTTAACTACAGGTTTTTTTAAAAAATTGTTATCTATGTTTTTAATTGTATTGAATTTTATCCTTTTATTATGTAAGACCTATATGTGATTATATGTAATATTTTAATTTTGCTGTCCCTTCATACTGTATTTATTTGGTATGCGAATGGTCTATGGCCTAAGCATTAATAAATTACTACTACTACTACTACTGCTACTACATTTGCATGTTGCCTTTGACTTGAGGTGAAATGCCATATCTCAGCAGTAAAACTCATGGTTTGCATGTGGAAGGTCCCAGGGTCAACCCCTTGCATATCTAGTTAAAAGAGGAGCAGTTTTGTTTTTCAATTAGAAAATGACAAGTCCTGTGTCAACTTGACAAACTGATCTCAGTAGGGATACATAGAATTGTGTTTGAGGGATTGTAAACCTCCCTAAGGGGGTATAGCAAATTCCCTGGGCTGTGCCTTTGGGAAAGGAGCATAGTTTACTGGTAAGACTTTATTTGTTTGTTTATTTATTTATTACATTTTTATACCGCCCAATAGCCGAAGCTCTCTGGGTGGTTCACAAACATTAAAACCATAAAGACATAAGTTAAAATACAGGATAAAACCACACAGCAAAGTTGATATAAGATTAAAATACAGAGTTAAAACAGCAATGTTTAAATTTGAGTTAAATTAGGTGTTAAAATACTGAGAAAATAAAAAAGGTCTTCAGCTGGCAATGAAAGGAGTACAGTGTAGGTGCCAGGCGAACCTCTCTGGGGAGCTTGTTCCATAGCCAGGGTGCCACAGCGGAGAAGGCCCTCCTCCTAGTAGCCACCTACCTCACTTCCTTTGGCAGGGGTTCACGGAGAAGGACCCCCTGTGGATGATCTTAAGGTCTGGGCAGGCACATATGGGAGGAGGCGTTCCTTCAAATAGCTTGACCCCAAGCTGTTTAGGGCTTTGAATGTTAGTACCAGCACTTTGAATCGGGCCCGGACCTGGACTGGCAGCCAATGAAGTTGTAAAAGGAATGGAGTGATGTGGTCTCACTGGCCAGTCCCTGTTAGCAAATGTGATGCGCTGTTTTGTACCAACTGAAGTTTCCGGACCATTTTCAAAGGCAGCCCCATGTATCATTGCAGTAATCCAAACGAGAGGTTATTAGAGCATGGATAACTGTAGCTAGGACATGCTTTGTATTCAGAAGATCCTAACAGCTAAGATCAGGTATTGGGTGTGAGAAAGACCCCTGAGGCTCTGGAGAGCCACTACCCATCAATGTTGAAAACGTGGGGCTGGTTAGAGAAATAGAAGGACTCAAAGCCAATCTCCAGCATCTGCAAGCAGGCCTGGGAAGGATGGTTGTCTGAAACCGTGGACAGATGCCACCAGTCAGATGAGACAATAATGGGTTAGATCAGGATGGATAACATCTTTCAGGGGACTAATTCAGGGGACTCTTTGGACTGCATCCCGGTGGTGGATGGGGCCAATGGCAAAAAGAGATGGGACCAGCATACCAAAAATAGTAGTAGTAGTAGTAGTAGTAGTAGTAGTAGTAGTAGTAGTAGTGAGTAGTTATATGCCTTTAAATCAATTTTGTTCTGGGCTCCACAATTCAAGAAGGATGCAGACAAGCTGGAGCATGTTCAGAGGAGGGCAACCAGGATGATCAGGGGTCTGGAAACAAAGACCCTATGAAGAGAGACTGAAAGAACTGGGCATGTTTAGCCCAGAGAAGAGAAAATTGAGGGCAAACATGATAGCACTCTTCAAATACTTAAAAGGTTGGCACACAGAGGAGGGCCAGGATCTCTTCTCGATCATCCCAGAGTGCAGGACATGGAATAATGGGGTCAAGTTACAGGAAGTCAGATTCCAGCTGGCCATCAGGAAAAACGTCCTGACTGTTAGAGCAGTACGACAATGGAATCAGTTGCCTGGTGAGGTTGTGGGCTCTCCCACACTAGAGGCCTTCAAGAGGCAGCTGGACAACCATCTGTCAGGGATGCTTTAGGGTGGATTCCTGCATTGAGCAGGGGGTTGGACTCCATGGCCTTGTAGGCCCCTTCCAACTCTGCTATTCTATGATTCTATGGCAACCCTATGAATCAGGAAGCTTCAGTCGCATCTGTTGTAAACCACCCAATTCAGATCTTGTAACTTCATGTCCATCTCTAATTTGGTCTTCCTCTTTTCCTTTTCCTTTTCCTAGCATTATTGTCTTTTCCAATGAGTCATTTCTTCTCATTCTATGTCCAGAGTATGATATTCTCAGCTTCAGCATTTTCACTTCTTGTGAGAGTTCTGGCTTAATTTGTTCTAGAACCCACTTATTCCCTTACCCCCCAGCATTGGCATATTTGAGTTTATAGCTCTTACTGGCAGTAAGTAAAGCCCATACTAAAACTTGTATTTTTGTCCTTTCCTTTCTATGCATTTACAGAGTAGATATACACACGCACCCCAACACCACCACTGGAAATGATGGCTGATCATACTGTTGGCTGTCACAATAGAACTCAAAATGCAGCCTAAATTTCTTACATTACAGAACTGTCAGATCTGGAACATTTGTCCTCTCATTAATTAACTTTCCAATTAATCTCTCTCTCTCTCTTAGATACTTTGTTGTGTTGTTGCTTGTCTAATTGCCATTGCAAAAATAATAATAATAATAACAGCAAGAAAAGAAATAATGCACTTGAGTGATGATACCAAAGGCAAAAGGACTTGAGGACAAATGATGGGACCATGATCTCTGACATGGTCTTTTTTTTTTAATCTAAAGAGTAAGGCAGTATGACCTCTGACCCTCCTAAAAGTCCTTTTTAAGAGTCTGCCACTGACATTGCTATCATATGTGACAAGCAAACATCTCGCAACCTGATACTATTAGCTACCATGTGTAGTTACCAGCTGTGTTCTTTCCTGCAGTAATAAGTAGCATTGTCAACAAATTTTGCTCAAGTTAAAAGGAAAATCAAAGCTGCTAAGGAACTGAGCGGGGGAGCTGTGAAGCATATTGGGAGGGGGAATGTTCACAAATTCCCAAACAGGCAATTGCATTCTAAAAATCGGTATTTATTTTTTAAAAAGTGCACTTTGAAATGCGCTTTTCCCCCCCTTTAAAATGTGCATTTTTTCACTTCAGTCTATGGGGGATGTGCACCTTTTTGAAAAAATGCACACAAGTCTGTGCACTTTCTCTATTCGAATTCTGCATTTCCCCCATTGGAATGAACCCCAAAACTCGTCACAAACAAAAACCTGTCAGTGAGGAATATCGGGCTTTCAAGAGATGTTTGGAGAGTTCCAGCAAGCTTGAACCTGCCTGGTTCTCCCATCAGTAATGTTACCATTACCTAAGGGAAGATTCATTGATGTAAGACGGTCAATCTGAAATGCCCAGGAAATCTATACCGAGACATGCGTTTTCCTTTGTAGATACTGTATGCATCATCCATCTTGCTACAGACGAGGGTGTTTGCTTTGTCTCCTACCTCGCAGTTTGAAATCTAAAATCTGCACACAGCAGTCCTGGACAGGCATTCTTCCAAATACTCCAGATACAACTGGTTTTGTAAAATCCATTCTGCCAGCATTTCATGGATGGTCAGGTGCCTTTCGTTGCCTTGCCCACTCGTTGAGGGAATTGGAATTTTTCCAGCTATCAAAGTAGTACAAATCTGTATTTGCAAAAATGTGCAAATCTTCCTCCCACATACCCACACACCCCTCATGCACATTTTCATATTTTAGCTTGGGGGGAATGCACATTTTTGGCTTTTAAAAAAAGTTAAATATATTTTTACAACTACACTTGTATAAAATTCTGGAAAGTAAAACAAACAAAAAGATTCCACAAATCTTTGGAACTCATGAGACTCAGAAAAAAAATTATCATTATTATTATTATTATTATTATTATTATTATTATTGAATCATAGAATAGTAGAGTTGCAAGGGGCCTATAAGACCATCGAGTCCAACCCCCTGCTCAATGCAGGAATCTACCTTAAAAGCAGCCCTGACAGATGGTTGTCCAGCTGCCTGTTGAAGGCCTCCAATGTGGGAGAGCCCAAGACCTCCCTAGGTCATTGGTTCCATTGTCATACTGCTCTAACAGGAAGTTTTTCCTGCTGTCCGGCCAGAATCTGGCTTCCAGTAACTTGAGCCCATTATTCCATGTCCTGCACTGTGGGATGATGGACAAGGGATCCTGGCCCTCCTCTGTGTGGCAACCTTTAAAGTATTTTGAAGAGTGCTATCATGTCTCCCCTCAATCTTCTCTTCTCTGGGCTAAACATGCCCAGTTCTTTCAGTCTCTCCTCATACAGCTTTGTTTCCAGACCCCTGATCATCCTGGTTGCCCTCCTCTGAACCCCTCCAGTTTGTCTGCATCTTTCTTGAACTGTGGAGCCCAGAACTGGATGCAATACTCAAGATGAGGCCTAACCAGTGTCGAATAGAGGGGAACCAGTACCTTGCGTGATTTGGAAGCTATACTTCTATTAATGCAGCCCAAAATAGCATTTGCTTTTTTTGCAGCCACATCATACCGTTGGCTCATATTCAGCTTGTGATCTACAACAATTCCAAGATCCTTCTCACTTGCAGAATTGCTGAGCCAAGTATCTCTCATCTTGTAACTGTGCATTTGGTTTCTTTTTCCTAGTTGTAGGACTTGGCATTTGTCCCTATTAAATTTCATTCTGTTGTTTTCAGCCCAGCGCTCCAGATCACTTTGAAGTTTGTATCTATCTTCCAGGGTATTAAGCCATCCTACCCAATTTTGTGTCATCTGCAAATTTCCCTGCACCTCCTCATCCAAATCATTAATATCTATCTATCTGTCCTGCCTTTTCTCCAGTACTGTGACTCAAGACAGTTTACAAGATTAAAGCATGTACAATAAAAACATTTAAATATGAATTTAACAAAGTTAAAATAGAATTAAACCCACAGTAAAATTAAAAACATTTTTTTAAAAATAAAAACAGATATATATATATATATATATATATATATATATATATATATCTCCAATACATTAACGCTGGTCCAGAGTATTTCCAAAAGCCTGCTGGAACAAAAAGGGTTTTGCCTGCCTCCAAAACTGTAACACAGAGGAAGCTAGTCTAACCTCCCAGGGAAGGGAGTACCAGAGCCTTGGAGCAGCCACCGAGAAGGCCCTCTCCCACATTACCACCAGGCGTGCCGAGAGAAAGGCCTCCCCAGAATATATCAGAACACGGGTAGGCTCATATGGGAGAATACTGTCTTTCAGATAACCTGGACCCAAACCATCCATTGTGGAAACCATGGGCTCATCTACACCAAGCAGATATTCCACCACTGAAGTGGTATGAAAGTGGTATATAAAAGGCAGGAGCCACACTACTGCTTTATAGTGGTACTGAAGTGCACTGACGACTGTTGGGACCCATGACACATACCATATACTACTTTCATACAACTTTCATAGTATTGTATCCTGCTTGGTGTAGATGTGTCAATGGGCCCCAACATTTGCCAGTAGTGTGGCCCCTGCCTTTTATATACCACTTTCATACAGCTTTTATAGTGGAATATCCTGCTTGGTGTAGATGAGCCCCAAGAGTCAGATTCATAGAAATCTGAACTTAATTGATTCTGTTGTAGATTTCTCCAACATCTCTAGATACAAAAGGCTCACAACCCCAGACTCTGTCCTTCCACCACACACTCCTGTAAGACTTTTCCCCTCTGATGAATCTTCTCCAACCACTTTTATGGTTGCCATAAACTTTGAAAGGTATGCAATTTTCCCCCTCACTATAAACCAATAACGCCTTATTTGGAAGTCTAATTCAATTAAGAACACACCATAACTTGTGGATGATTAAACTGCAAATTGTGGGTGTCCACCAGGCAAGCAGTTGCATTAAATTTGTTTGCCTCTATAATTCACCTTCGAACCACACGGTATATTTTCCAGGACCACTCAAGGATGTAGCTGCCTTGCCCGAGGTGCTGCACGTTACCTAGTATTTATGGTGCATCTGATATACACAATATCTTCTTCAAGGAGACACCCATACATCAATTGAACTTTAACACAATATTACATTGTCCTAATGGAAAACTGTTATAGTCGAATGATTTTTCTTCTGCATCCCCTCATGCACTTCCTCATACCTGGACATGGCTTTTTTGAAATGTGCTCATTTATGTTTTATTGGAACATGAACCTTTCAGTTTATTTCTCACCATTTTTTGTGCCCTTACAAAAGAAATCTCATTTTCTTTGTGGAAGGAGCGGGGCAAGGGGTAACATCTATAAAGTCAGTGTTGACATAATAAAAAAGATTCCTATTTGGGTTTCCATTTTCAAATGTAGCTCAGCTAAACGGAGTGTTGCCCCGTTCTACCTCTTGCTGTCCCAAATGGTATATGGCTCCACTTAATCAGCATAACATCTTTGGATCTGGTTTTCTATATTGGCTGGGAGGGTGGGGATTTGGGGAGGGGTATATCGTTCCATTGCCATGGACAAATCACTACCAGGTTTAGATGTGGTGGGATTCTGAGCCTCTGCACTGACTGAGATTGTCTACCCCAAGAATCACAGAATCATAGAATCATAGAATAGCAGAGCTGGAAGTGACCTACAAGGCCATTGAGTCCAACCCACTCCTCAATGCAGAGGCTGATGGATCCAGATGGTATTCTGACAGCTCTTGCAGATTGTCCTGTCATCTTGGCCGGTGATTCCATCAAAGCTAGGGATGTCTCAGGCCCCCGACTGAGTCTGACGGATGCCCCTGCATCCGCCCCTGGACCCAGTTGAGCACCTGCAGTGTGCTCGCAACCCCATGCTCCGAACACCTGCACAGTTCAAAGAAGACTCGGCAGCCATCTGCCCTGATTTGGAGCCTCCATTGTGCACCACAAGAGGGCTCTGGAAATTACTCATTCCCCCCCCCATTGTATAAATGGGCCCTTTACGCCCACCATTTATTCAACGGAGGGGAATGCACAATTTCCAGAGCTGCCACTTTTGCATACAGTGGAGGCTCCAGATAAGGCTGCAGATGGGGTTGCACTCCCTCTAAAGGAGCAGGTCTGTAGTTTCTGGGATGTTCCTGTACCCACCTTTGTCACTGGGTGGCCTTGGTGGCCCAGAGTGCCCATTAACAACTTCGGTTGGTATGCCAGCTATGCCCGTTCCTGGACAGGGATAGCCTAGCTACGGTTATTCATGCACTGGTAACCTCCCAGTTACATTTGGTTATTTCTCAGTTGGACTACCGCAACCTTCTTCTGACTGGCCTTCCTTCTTCTCACATCAGTTCATTGGTTTCTGTTCACCACTCTGCTGCTAAGATCATCTTCTTGGCTCGCCGCTCTGACCATGTTACTCCACTTCTAACCATGTCACTCCACTTCTGAAATCTCTTCATTGGCTTCCAATTCACCTCAGAATCCAATATAAACTTCTCCTGTTAACCTACAAAGCTTTTCACTGTCTAGCTCCTTCCTATCTTTCCTCTCTCATCTCACACTATTGCCCCGCTCGTGCTCTTCGCTCCTCTGATGCCATGTTTCTTACCTGCCCAAGGGTCTCCACTTCCCTTGCTCGGCTTCGTCCATTTTCTTCCGCTGCCCCTTACGCCTGGAACGCTCTTCCAGAACATTTGAGAACTACAAGTTCAATTGCAGCTTTTAAAGTTCAGCTAAAAACTTTTCTTTTTTCTAAAGCTTTTAAAACTTGATTTTGATCTGACTTTATACTGTTAGTTTTACCCTACCCTGTGCCTGTTTGGTGCATTCTCTTCCCCTTCTTATTGTTTTATTATGATTTTATTAGAATGTAAGCCTATGCGGCAGGGTCTTGCTATTTTATTGTTTTACTCTGTACAGCACCATGTACACTGATGGTGCTATATAAATAAATAAATAATAATAATAATACTGTAATGTGCTCTATGTGGGGCTACCCATGTATGTGGTTCAGAACCAGCAGCTTGTGCAGAACACAGCAGCTGGGGTGCTGACGCAGATGCCCACATAAAAACGGTGTTAAAAGTTGCCTGTTGCCTGGCTGCCTGTTAGCCACCGAGCCACAAACAAGGTGGTGCTATTATCTTATAAAGCCCTAAACAACTTGGGACCAGGATACCTAGCAGACTGCTTTCCCTTATATACCCCCAGGCAGCATTTACAATCATCAGAGGAGGCCCTGCTCGCCATTCTGAGATAAAGAGAATGTCGTCATGAAGAATCTCAACAGGGGGCCTTCTCTGTAGCGGCCCCCACCCTCTGGAAAACCCTCCCTCGTGTGGTTCAGGAGGCGGAAAATGTAATATCTTTTAAACACCTCCTAAAATCATATCTTTTTAGAAAAGCCTTCCCTGGACTGTAACTTATTCCGGTTTTAGGTGATTTTTAAAGTTTTAAATTGGATTATTATATTGCGGTTTTAGTTGTAAACTGCCCAGAGAGCCTAGGCTGTTGGGCAGTATAAATATGTAATAAATCTATATAAATAAAAATGCAAATGTTCGTTTGTTCCTATTCTAAAATCTCTGAAAGTTCTTCACCGATTGCTTTGAAATTTTGACACAACGTTGCATTCGAATACGCGTGTGTTTTTATGTAACTATATTATAGATGGGGACAAAAGTGTGTCTTAGAATCAAAGAAATAGGGTATATAAAAGCCCAGAGGCCTCCTCCAAGCCACTTATGCAAATAGGAGAGAAGTCATTGTGACATCACCAACCAGTAGGCCAATCCACTGCCTCTGCCTTCTCTCCTATTTCCATGTTCTCTCCTATTTGGCGCCATCTAGCGATGTTTCTCAGAACTGCGGCCTTCTATGGAAGTTCCAAGTTCTGAAGAAAGGTAACTGCCAGGAGATTCCAGCCTAGCAGAGGGGCCAAAACCCACTAACCTCCCCACCACACCTGTGACAGGTAAAAACATGCTTTTTTAAAAAAAAACAGCACCATCTGTTGGACGTAAAAGCAACATGTGTTGGTCAGGCTGGAAGATACATAAGCAGCAATGAAACTGTATGGCGAATTCTTTCATTTCCCATACATGAACGAAGTCTAGCTGTTGTTCACTTAGCAGTACATCTAGAAAATGGACAACGAGTTTATTTCACAGCTGCAAATGTGCAACAGATAGCCCTGAATCCACTGGCTACAACTTTAACTGCTTTCTTCACGTTATGTCAAAATGACGCGTTTGCCAAAACACTGCTGTATTCGGAAGTGCCTACGTATTACACATGGAATGCAAGTAGAAAAACATTTGAACGACGCAAACGAGGAGAGCGAGTCGACGGACAACCTGGCATATTCAAAGAAACTATGATAGGCAGACTGTACACCGTGCATCCCAATCAAGAGGAATGCTTCTTTCTTTGCATGCTGTCGGTAAATGTGCCCGGTCCAACGTCTTTCCAGCAATTGAGAATTGTCAACGGCGTTACACATGCCACTTTCCGCAGTGCATGTCAAGCTCTGAATTTATTGGAGAATGACCGACACTGGGATGTATGCATTAATGACGCGTACAACACGTCACATCCAAATCAAATTCGTGCATTGTTTGCAATCATATTGACCGCCTGTTCTCCTTCATCTCCAACAGAGTTATGGGAGAAATATAAATCGCACATGGCTGAAGATATTTTCTGTTGAATACGCAAGGAAAATTCAAATATGAACATGAATTTCACACCAGAAATCTACAACGAAGCGTTGATAATGATTGAAGATTTGTGCTTAGAAATCGCGAACAAAGTTCTCAATCAATTGGGAATGCCATCATCGAATCGATCTGTTCCTGCTTCGTTCGATGTAGAATTGCGTCGTGAACAACATTACAACACGGGTGATCTTTTGTCATATGTGCAATCAAATATTCCTAAGCTAACGCTTGAGCAAAATGGCATTTACGATCAAATAATGCAAACTGTCAATAACGGGGTTGCAGAAATCTTCTTCTTAGATGCGCCAGGAAGAACTGGTAAAACGTTCCTAATTAGATTGCTTCTGGCAGCAATTCGATCCCAAAATGACATAGCCTTAGCTCTTGCGTCGTCCGGAATAGCTGCGACATTGCTACCAGGTGGAAGAACTGCTCATTCCGCTTTGAAATTGCCATTGAACATGCAATTCATTGAAACTCCCACGTGCAACATTTCCAAAGCATCCGGCATGGGAAAAGTATTGCAGAAATGCAAACTTATGGTTTGGGATGAATGCACAATGGCACACAAAAAATCACTCGAGGCTCTTGATCGATCATTGCAAGATTTGCGTGGAAACATCAGACCATTTGGGAACGCATTAATATTGCTTGCAGGACATTTCAGGCAAACATTACCTCTAATTCCTCGATTGACACCAGCGGACAAAATAAATGCTTGCCTGAAATACTTTGTGGCGAAACGTAAAGACGTTAAAATTAACTACAAATATGCGTGTCCATCTGCAAAACGATTGATCAGCTGAGATATTCTCACGTCAATTGCTGGAAATTGGGAACGGAAAGGTGCCGGTTGATCTGACCTCAGGACGAATTCCATTGCCTCATAACTTCTGCAATTTAGTGATGTCAAAAGAAGAATTGCTTGAAAAAGTATTTCCCAATATTCAAACCAATTATAAGAATCACGATTGGCTGAGTGAATGAGCTATTCTTGCGGCCAACAACAAAGACGTCTACGAACTTAACAATATTATTCAGTCTAACATTCAAAGCGAGGCAGTCACATACAAGTCCATCAACATTGTTGTGGAAGCAGATGAAGCGGTTAATTATCCAACAATTTTTTTGAATACACTCGATCTGCCAGGGATGCCACCGCACGTACTGCAATTGAAAATCGGCATGCCAATTATCAT
This sequence comes from Elgaria multicarinata webbii, assembly GCF_023053635.1. Classification (NCBI taxonomy): domain Eukaryota; kingdom Metazoa; phylum Chordata; class Lepidosauria; order Squamata; family Anguidae; genus Elgaria; species Elgaria multicarinata. Next base: position 10,756,119 of record NC_086187.1, on the reverse strand, counting down.
GTTGCAAAATATCAACCAGCCAAAACTTTGCAACGGCACGCGGCTTGCAGTAAAAAAATTACCGAGCAACGTCGTAGAAGCAACAATCTTGACAGGACCTTTCAAAGGTGAAGATGTCCTCATTCCTCGCATTCCTATGATTCCAACGGATATGCCATTTCAATTTAAGAGATTGCAATTCCCCATTCGATTGGCGTTTGCAATCACCATCAACAAAGCTCAGGGCCAATCTTTTGAATTGTGCGGTTTAGATCTAGACACGGATTGGTTCTCACATGGACAATTATATGTTGCGTATTCTAGAGTCGCCAAACCAGACAATCTCTATATCTGCACAGACAATGGAACAACAAAAAATATTGTATACCCACAAGCATTGTGAAATCAGACATATTAGAAACGTGCGCTTTCTCTTTTCTTTCTTTTCCATTTAACCAGACTGAGCCACAGCAACGCGTGGCCGGGTACAGCTAGTAAATAAATAAATAAACAAACAACTACCAGGCATTTGCTGAACCTCAGAGTGCTTGAAGAGCAGGCCTGAAAACATGCCATAGCCCAGTAATCTCAGACCCAGAAAGTTTAGTAAACTGCACATCTGGATTCTAAGAATCAAAGAGAGTAAAAAGGCTGCAGTGTCCATATTAGCCCCCCTAAGCATCACCATGGCCTACTTTCTTCCCTCTCCTAGGTAGAACACATTTGGATGTCTTCTCTAGAGAACTTAACATTTGCTTTCTGTTGTTGTAGTTGCTGCTGCTGTTATTGTTAGTCTTTTATATAATTGCACGAGATAATATTGCAAAGTCGTATAAAATTAAAATCAAGTTTGAAATAGGGTTTGTTAATTACAGCATTTAACTGTTGTGGTTATTGTTTCCTAGGAGATTAATGAGGTGAATTATTGTAACATAATTAGACTACAGTATATCTAATCTCTTCCATACCCTTGTGGTTTACTGTTATTCAAGTATCACTTGAAGGTTAATTTCACTTAGCTGGTGTGTATTTGACTTTGGCAACACACTTTATATTGAAATATGTTTATAATTATATTTGAAAGTCGTTAGGCAACCGCTTTGCCAAAATTATCATCATAAGCTTTACCAATAGAGGTAACGATATTATAAATTGTGCAAGCTAAGGGCGTGCGCGCACACACACATTCTAAACTTACCCATAAAACTCAGAGGGACCATATGCCGTTGGTTCATCCCAATGGTATTGATAAATACATTCCAAATGCAGATGTGCTTTGCCTGGCCTCTTTCGATAGTCTATCGTGATATATGACAATTCTTCAAGGAAGCCAAGTTGAAGACTATGAGAATTCCATTAGAGGGCTGCAAAGGATATACATTTTATGTGCCAAATTACAAATTCAATAATCCCCCCAGCTACCCTCAATATGTTTTTAACTGCAGCTTAAAAAAGAAAAAGAAAAGAAAAGCACACTCAGAAGTTAACGAATTCTTCATTGTACAACCAAAGGCTAAGTCACTGAGCTATTAGAATGGAAGATTTGGAAGCTAATTTTTTTTTTTTTTTGTAGTACCTTTTTTCTTTTGGTTTTATTATCTTTGTCCATTTTGAATAGCAATATATGGTATTAGAACTAAGAGCTAAGATAAGACCGTGCATTCTGTCAAATGTACCTTCCCTTTTCCCCTAAAGAAACTAACCAACCAATGCTGCTGGTTTTTTAAAATCCCAAGAATGAAGCTTACGTTTCCCTCCTAAACCATCTTTAAAAGAAAAGAAAGCAGATCAACTCATCTTCATCTTAAATTTTTTCCTGCTTATTTCCTCTCATGCTGACTCCAGCAAAATATTATACAGAATAGCTACAGTTTGTAGAAAGGGATGCCACTTAATATTTACTCATACTGTATAATTCCTATCAACCACAGCGCTATGTGTGAATGCATTCCTATGCACATGTGTACACATGAGTGGTCATTTTGCATTTACTTAGGGATGTACAAAAGAGCAAAACTGGAGTTGCCACATTATTCCAAATACCATCTTGAACCTTTGTTCCAACTCAAGTTCATATCAGATTGTTTGCAGAAATACAAGAAGAAGAAGAAGAAGAAGAAGAAGAAGAAGAAGAAGAAGAAGAAGAAGAAGAAGAAGAAGAAGAGGAGGAGGAGGAAACCACAAGCTTTCCTGGTTTGGCACATGCTGTAGAGCCAGCTCAGGAATCTACAAGCTGATAACCAACTCCACTCCTTAAAAAGATTCCTCTGACATCCTTAATCAAGGGTTGTTGTACCATTCAGACACCAATTCCTTACGGTTATCTATCTATCCCCCACTCAAGGTGCCATCTGAAGCAGGCCACTTCACCCTGTTTCATGGCAGGGCTGGACCTGCTTGAAGTCCCTTGGATGTTTTGCCCAAGAAGGAAAAGGAAAGGAACCTCTTGTGCAAAGCACTTGAGTCATTACTGACTCCTAGAGGGACGCCTGCTTTCGCTGACGTTTTCTTGGCAGACTTTGCAGCGGGGTGGTTTGCCATTGCCTTCCCCAGTCGTGGTTCCCTTTCCCCCAGCTAGCTGGGTACTCATTTTACCGACCTCGGAAGGATGGAAGGCTGAGTTGACCTGAGCCAGCTGCCTGAGAACCAGCTTCCGCTAGGATCGAACTCAGGCCGTGGGGAGAGTTTCGGCTGCAGTAACTGCCGCTTACCACTCTGTGCTACATGAGGCCCAAGAAGCACTGTTAAAATGTGCAGGGGTATTTGTGCCACAGGTCTTTATAGTATAGGGTGACCATATTTGGGGAACCAAAAAAGAGGACACCTAGTGTGTGTGTGTGGAAGCAGCTTTCTGAGTCCTGCAAAAAGTATGTTATTCTCCCGCCACCTTAAAGAACCCGATTGGAGTGGAGGAGGGGAAAGGATTTCATTCTGCACCACCACCATCCACTTCAATTGGGGCCTTTTCTATAATGTCCATGAATGACCCACTTTCCCCTTTAAGACCTCAATTGGAGCTCGGGGTGGGGGAATGATGTGCCTCAAGAAAGCATGTCATTCCCTCCTGCCATGCTAATGGCAGCCTTAAAGAGGAAGGTGTGTCATTCCAGGACATTATTGAAAATTATAGAAAATCCCCCCTGACACTATGGAAAGAACAAAAACCAGGACAAATCCGGGGAAATCCTGACAGTTGGTCACCCTATTATAGTACTTTTTTTTTTTAAAGGGAACCGATACCTTCACAGAATGTGATGGAAATTACAAGGATAATTTCCCCTTGATCATGACTGCCAACTTATCCCCTATGTTCCTTCTGGCCCCTTGTTCTGAAACCGACAACCACCCTAGGTAAGAAAACTGCAAATTTCAGAAGTACTGGTGCAGCAGTATATGTGGCTTTTTAAAGAGTTTGTTTCTTCTTCTCCCCCTCCATGGGAAATGTGTATGAAAATGGCACATGTCACAGAAATGTTCCCAGCTGACAAAAAAAAACCAACCATGTTTCAGAAGGGTAGATGCAGGAGCTAGGAAGTTATGATGATTGGAAAACAGTTGACGGGGGTTTCTTAGCGTCATGCCATTAGAAGAATGGCTGTCTCGTGCCCCCATCCTTCACCTTCCATCCTTGAAAGATTTGCTCTTTCAAGCTTCTTGAAGCCATTAATAGGGGCAGAGGGACATTGCATTAGCTGCCATTTCAGCTCTTTAGAACAGCCATACTTACTAAAATATTACAGATCTTGCTAAAGGCTTTATTTCCACTTCTTCTGACAGTTTTCTTGGCTGTAATTCATCTGGGCCTAGAGCTTTGTCAACTTCTAATAGCTTTAATTGCCTAATTAAAGTATCAGCTGTGGTACACGTATGAAACTTTCAAAGATCCTGTCTACACCACCCCACACACACACACACCTCCATCCTCCTAAAAACAAGTGTGTTTCGGCTTTGTGGTCTCTACTTCTTTCCTCCTTCTTTTGTGTTTTTAAGTGCAACCTGTCATTAACACTAATAAGCTTCATTCCACTTGAATTGCTTTTCTCTTTTCTTCTTCCATTGAGAAGTAGCACTTGGGTGGTTTGGGTGCATAATAATAATAATAATAATAATAATAATAATAATAATAATAATAATAATAATAACAACAACAACAACAACAACAACCCACCTCTCGCACTGGATCAAAATATGGCAGCTTGATTGGTCACCGGTACACCTAGGGGGGACCACATTACACCAGTCTTAAAATCTCTTCACTGGCTGCCAATTAGTTTCCGGGCGAAGTATAAAGTGTTGGTTATCACCTTTAAAGCCCTACATGGTTTGGGTCCAGGCTACCTGCAGGATCGCCTTCTCCCGTACAATCCGCCCCGCACACTCAGGTCCTCTGGGAAGAATTTACTCCAGCCAACAAAAACAAGGCTGACAACTATTACCCAGAGGACCTTTTCTTCTGCCGCTCCCAGTTTGTGGAATGGCTTGCTGGGAGAGATTCGTCAACTTACCAGTCTTCCGGAATTTAAGAAAGCCATAAAAACTGGTCTTTTCCGGCAGGCCTGCCCAGCTGAATTTTAAGATGCCTTTTTTAATGGTTTGCTGCTTTTAATGATGCACTGGTTTAAAACATTTGACTTAGTTGTATATATTTTATGGTGCTTTTATTTGTGTTGTGCCCCGCCTCGATCCAGAGGGGGAGGTGGGTAACAAATAAATAAATATATTATTATTATTATTATTATTATTGTTATTGTTATTGTTATTGTTATTATTATTATTGTCGTTGTCATACTGCTCTAACAGTCAGGAAGTTTTTGCCGGGAGAGATTCGTCAACTTACCAGTCTTCCGGAATTTAAGAAAGCCATAAAGACTGGTCTTTTCCAGCAGGCCTACCCAGTTGAATTTTAAGATGCCTTTTTTAATGGTGCAGGTAATGATGCACTGTTTTAAAACATTTGAATTACCCCGCCTCGATCCAGAGGGGGAGGCGGGTAACAAATAAATAAATTATTATTATTATTATTATTATTATTATTATTATTATTATTGTCATACTGCTCTAACAGTCAGGAAGTTTTTCCTGATGTCCAGCCAGAATCTGGCTTCCTGTAACTTGAGCCCATTATTCCATGTCCAGCACTCTCGGCCAATAGCCTCCTCCACCCCAGTTTTTACCTTGTCATAAGCCCCTCTACTTGCATGGTTCACTCCACCATGACTATCACTCTTATGTGTGCTGGGGGGGTGGGGGTGGAGGTGGCACTGTGGTTTACTGTTAGTGCTTCTTTGGACTCCTTTAGCTCCTATTGTTGCTTGTGGAACAGTTGCAATAGGAGGTGGTCATTATTGCCAACATGCATCATAGCGATAAAAAGCCTGCTTGAACCTGCATGCTTTCCTGCTGTTCCAACACAAAGGTTCCCTTATTCCCCTACTTGACCTGGATTCTGGGGCAAGTTTTTCTTGTCACCGTGTCTTCCCACAACTCTCTGCTGTATTATTTTCACAGGGACATTTACAGAAAGCCAGAAGGCACATTATTTACTTGAGAGAGTAAAATGGCACCGAACTTTGTGAAATGCTTCACGTCTCGCTCCCCAGTGGGTGGGTGGGTGGTTGAGGGGTTTGTCTTGTGGAAAATTCATAATCAAGCAGTTTTTAAAAGCCTACAATTCATCTGAGAGGCAGCAGTTCCACTCCGTCAGTTTCATATATAGACACACATGCACTTTTTGTCTGCTTAAAGAAAGCTGCTTACTCAAGGTACCTTGTGTTTACTAAATTTGCTAAAAATTGCTTATTTGCAGATCCTGACAAACAGGAAGAGGTCCTTTAGGAGCTCATTTTTGCATAATGATGTGGCAGTGCTACACTATGACCCTAACAAGCTATAGGAGCAGGGCATGTAATGATTACTTGGTGCATCCGTGCAGTCAGATAATGTGACACCTATCATGTATTAGCTGCACTTGTCCCAGTAGAAATGGGACAAAATAGTGCTGGGTTGAAACCTGCCCCTTCTTTGGGGGAACTTTCTCTCTCCCTGGGAAAGACGGATTGTTTTTTCTGCCTTTTTCACAGGGAGGGGCGAAAATGAGAGGTTTTTATCCGTGGGGAGGGGGACAGGGTTTCCACATACCTTTTTAAGAACAGCAAGTTGCTGAGGGGCTTTCTTCATTTTTTTTTAGTTAAAACAAAAACAAAAATACCCCCTTTCGCTTGCAGGAGGAGGAGCCTCCAATGCTATTGGAGACCATATGACCTCACCCTATCCAATAAGCATTCAGAACTCCCGGGCTTCTGAAAATGGTAGGGGGGGGTACATTTAAAAAGGTATGTGGAAACTAGGGTAATGCTCCGCTTCGCTTCGGAGAAGCAATAGCGGAGCAGCCTGATTTGCCTCTGACAAAGGCAGAGATGAATCGGGCCGGGGGGCCTGCAGATCGAGGCGAAGCGTTTCACTTCGATCCGGAGCTCCAGACACAGGTAAGTGGGAGGGAGGGGGACTCACCTGGGGCCGCCACTATTGCAGTCTGTGCGGCGACGGCGATGGAGCCAGGTAAGGGGGCGGGGAAGGGGGACTTACCTGCCTCTGTCATGGTCCGTCATGGGCTTCAATTGAGGCCCCAGCTTCAAGTCGGAAGAGGCCGCAGCCTTCTCTTCTGACTTGAAGCTAGGGCCTCAATTGAAGCCCATGATGGACCATGATGGACACAGGTAAGGGGTTGAGGGGGAGTTGGGCTTACCTGGCTCTGCTGCCACCGCCGCCACCGTCCATGCGGTGGCGGCGATGGAGCCAGGTAAGGGGCAGGGGGAGGAGAGCTTACCTGCCTCTGTCATGGGCTTCAACTGAGGGCCAGGCCTCAAAGCAGAAGCAGGCTGCTTCTGCTTTGAAGCCTGGCCCTCAGTTGAAGTCTGCGACAGAGGCAGGTAAGGGGGTGGGGGAGTTTTGCTTACCTGGCTCTGCCACTGCAGTCCATTGCAGTCTTCAATTGAGGCCCCAGCTTGGAGCCGGAATAGGCTGCGGCCTTCTCTTCTGGCTTCAATTGGAGCCTCAATTGAAGCCCGCAATGGACCGTGACGGTGGCAGATAAATGGGTGGGGGGTGGCTTACCTGGCGGCGGTGGCCATACGGCGACAACGGTGGAGCCGAATCTTGCTCAGTGGAGCGGGGGACTGTCAGATCGGCCCAAAGTGGTTCAGGCCTGATCCGAAAGTTCCGAATCAGGCCACGAAGCAGTTTGGGGGGGTCCGTGCACAGCCCTATTGGAAACCCTGTCCCCCTCCCCAAGGAGAAGAATTCTCCAAAATTCTCACCTCTCCCAGCCTCTTTCATCCGAGTTTTCATTTTCCCTTCACCTCCACAAATTGCCAACAATAGCGTGGTTGAAATTTTCGGCACAGCATTATGACTGAACAGACCTATGAATTGGACACATGTGAAACTGACACAAGCCAGAAATAGATTGATCTGCCCATCCCTATCTGGGTTAGGTATCTGCAAAGCAACTTTGGTTTCAACAATTCAAATTTGATTCATTTTTGTTCCATGTGATATTATCAGTTATTGGCCAGTTGTCCATTCATACAAGGAGTGGGGATGGGTGAACTCACCATAGTCCAGGTCGCACACCATTTGCTGGACCCCCGCCGGCTACTTGCCACATGCTGTGAGCCTCTGGCCAGTCCACAGGCGCCCAGTAAGCCATGCACAGCTGCCCTATCCCTTGCCATGATACAATTTTGCATTAAAATGGTGGCTTAGCTTTTTCCGTAAAGGTCCATTTGCGCAAATAGTAGCCATGAAGTGGCAGATTATGCCAAGTTGGGCAAGTGCAGGGATCTGTGGACTGGGCTGGCAATTTCCCACCAGACCTCAAGGCCCAGCTAAACACCCGCTCCATCCCTATAAAGGAGTATAAGAAGTCTGAGTTTTGCACCTAGCTAGGGATGGATGAACGTGCAGTGTTCAAAATTGCTATGATTCTCTGAACATCAGCTTCCTGATGTGCCCAATTCCCATTCACACTTGTAATTGCTGCTTAGTCTGTGTGGACGGGGCGGGGGGGGGGGAGAAAGGAGCAAATGAAGCAGCAGTTGAATGTGCAAATTTGCTCAACTTTCTTTTGTTAGATTTGCAGAAATTCCCTAACTTTACCAAATTCCCTAACTATACATGCATTTCCCAACTTTACCGAAATTTCCTCTGTAGACCAAAGTGGGACTGGCTCAGTCTAGGTTAGAAATTTGGACTAATTATGGAATCTGAGTAAATTTCAGAAATGTGCATAAACATGTTTGGCAATTCACAAGTAATTTTGATGGGCACCGACGCTCACTCACGATAATGTTCATAGTTACGAACAGGGCACGGTGGCATGTTTTGTGAGCAAAAATGAAATTTTCATAAATCCCTGTGCCTAGAACACTAGCTGTACACACACAAGGGAGAGGGAAGTAGAGGCCTCAGTGGATACTATCTGTTTACTCAGCTGTGCACGAAAGACGGTGTTCACACCAGTGGAATTTGCTCTCCCATCCTCCTTGTGTTTTTATCTTTAGAAAAAACTGAAATAAAATAAAATGGTGCTCTGGTTTCATTACATCCACACCTGCAGTTTTTATTTTAATCACAATGGATTGGAGGAAAGTCATTCTGGCCCAGCCATCATTTCACGCGGTAGACAGCTTGGGCCCTGAACACTGTGTCACCTTCTTCCTTTAAACTGATGGTGATAAATTATGGCAGGTTGAACTTTACACTCTTGTGTCCAGATATTTTATTATTGCTCCTTATCTTGGGCCTTGACTGCATAAAGGTTTCGAGGGAAATGGAAAGTACCAGACTTCAAAACATTACTGCACTTTGGTTGATCATCCAGAGAGGACTAAGGATGGAAACTGGCAGAGGGAGGGGGTGGGAAATGTCAGTCCCTGAAAGGAAAAAAAATCTATTACTCTGAAGGTGACAAAATTTGCCAAGTCACCAAAGGAAATTTGCTCACAGCATATCAAAGTGAATGAGTGCCCTTCACTCTTGACCATCCTTGATATTAAATGTGGACTCCTATAAATATTTGCTCAGAAGTAAATCCCATTGGGTTCAGACCTGGTAGATACCCAAGCATTACAGATGTTGATCAGTTTGAGGTCTTATCAGATAGGGCCTACTTTAAATATTGGAGTAGGCCTAGTTAACAGCCCTCTTCTGAACACCATTCCCAATCTGAATGTTTTGCCCATAAACTCAGAGAATGCTACAGGGTGCATCATTGCTTTCCCTTTGGGATTTGATGTCTCACCCTGGGTTCCATACCCAATTCCCTCTCCTTCCCAGATTCTTTTCACTCTCTGGTTCCCACCATCTCAGACAATTAACCAGGCATCTGACCTGAAGCCTTCTCTTGCAGTTGGGCCAATTCTGAAGTTACACTCCCCGATGACATGTAACCAGTTGCAGAGTCTGGCTATGCCAGGTTCCCAGATCTTTTTATCATCATCATCATCATCATCATCATCATCATCATCATCATCATCATCTCTTTTTTATTGTGAATATTAACTAAACAGAACAAGAAATCATGATAAAGAAAGCAAGAAATTATCATCATTTTTTCATAGAATCATAGAATCGTAGAGTTGGAAAGGGCCTATAAGGCCATGAATTCCAAACCCCTGTTCCTCCCGAAAGGGGGCAACTAATGGGCATTGAGGTTCCCAGGCCTTGATGTTTCCATTACAATACGGGGTTCTAAGTCATCCCTGTCTGATTCAGAATCAGACCCATGATTCCTCAGTGTTAACAATAGGGATGTTGGAGAATTCTGCAACAGAATCAAATAAGTTTGGATTTCCACAGGGGACTGTCCGTCCCCCCGCCACAGAACTGTACAGGTTCCCATTGTTTGTTTGTTTTACTTTCTAGAATTTTACTCAAAGTTGCATTTTACCCATAGGCAAAAGCATGTAAATGTTCATGGGGGAGGGATTAGGAAATTGGCAAAAGCGATTCCGTCAATGAGCAGACAATGGAGAAAATAAACAATCCACAAAATGTAGATGGAATGGATTTTTAAAGATTAGTACCTTCTTAGTTAAGGCCCTCTGTGTGCTTCGGCCAGCCCTGATGCCACGCATCATCTATGGGAGTCTAAATATCTTTAAGGGGCTCTTGAGTTTTAAATATGATGGTATAATTTCTGCCAACCTCGCAATTGTGTGTGTGTGTGTGTAACATAGAAATATACATATTACTATGCTAAATACTGATTATGTTCTAATATTCCTTTGTACATTTGTGTTCAATTCAATCTGTTTGCATATTTTGATTTTGGATTGTGATGGCCTTTATCTATATTCTGGAAGTGGGGAACGTCTTCACCTTGAAAGCCACATGCCTTCAGAAGCTTCACTAGGAGGACAAGCTCATCTGACCTGGAGACTCCTGGTCATGCCTGTTTGGTTTTTCTTGGCAGCAAGGCCCAAACCAGGGACTTCTGGGGATGTGCCAGGTGGGAGGGCAGTCCTGGATCTAGGGATGTACTGATCGTGTAAAATCTGTTCCTTTTGCATTTTGCAGATAGTCAGGCGCTTTTCATTCGGTCATTTGCTCATCAATGGATATATATATATATATATATATATATATATATAATTTATTTTTTTAGTTTCCAAATTTGTGCAAATTTCCACCCACCACCCCCTCAAAAGAGGATTTTCACACTTTAGTCTATGGGAGAAATGCACATTTTAGGGCAGTGGTTTTTTTTCTTCTTAAATGCATATTTTTGTGTTAATAAATTTGCACAAAATTCTGGAAAGTTAGAAAAAATGGTCCACAAGTCCAAGGAATCTGCCCAACGGGGGCGGGGGGAGCCAGTGTGCTGTGGAATCCGTAGGCCAGATTCACAGAAATCTGAATTCATTTAATTCCATTGTGACTTTCCCTGACATCCCTACTGGGATCCTCTGAATTCAAAGCCTATGCACTCTCCTGATATGCTCTGCCCTGAATCCCTCCCACCCACCTCATGTTTGAGGGTGATGCAGATATTGTGTCCTCCATTGCTTTCAATAGCAAGGAAAGTAGAAGCAAATATATGCTAGCAAATCAAAGAAATGCCCACCCTTCCCACCCTGGCTGGGGAGAGCTGGCACGATTTTGGAAGTCGCAAAATTTGCCATCAATCACTTCTGTCCCTCCTCCACAACATAATATTCTTTTGTAACCTTTATTGGATGTGTCCTATATACAGAAGCATTCTCAGTAAGGAACGTTTACCTGGAAGCTATCTAGGAAAACATCAACACCAGAACAGTACTCTTTAGCATCTGAAGGAAATACCGACGGCTGCTCCAAACAAGGAATAATGGACAAGCAGATTTGTGCCTTCCTCTTCTCAGTTTAATGAATAAATTATCTTCCCATTTGTTATTTATCTCCTTTAAAAAAAAATTCCACCAAAACCTTCCATTCATAATTATGGCAATTCATGAGTATGTAGAAGATTGGCACCTGCTACATCGAGAATAATGGCATGATTCAATTGCCTAGAAAGAATAGGGAGCCCAGATAATTTCTGTCTGGAAATGGTTGAATTCCTTGCAGGGCTGCCTGTTACAATTCATATGCATTGTAGGAGACCAAATGGGAGTTGTGGATTTTCTTATATAAAGTTAAAGAATTCGCAGGCAGCAGCTGGCTTTTTATATCACCGAGACAGAAGTCATGGTCATTGTTTCTTCTTCTTCTTCTTCTTCTTCTTCTTCTTCTTCTTCTTTGGAGGAAGAAAAAACCAGAAGTTGTTGTTGTTGTTGTGGTCGTCATCATCATCTTCATCTATTCTGACAACTAAAAGAGCAAGTAGATAGAGGGGCATTGGCAGAGTTTGGGCCCAGTTGTGAATGAGAGGGTCGGAAGAATAGAGATGGGCAAGTTGTAAGCCTCCAGTTGTTTTGGCCTGCAGCTCCCATGGTGCTTCACCATTGACTATGCTAGCTAGGGCTGATGGGAGTTGTAGGCCAAAGCAACTAGAGAGACATGAGTTGCCCACCCCTGCAATGAAAAAGTATCATACTCTAGGACTCCTTTTTGGAGCATTGGTCCCCTCACAGAGGACCTTAGGCAGATCAGGGTTATTTAAGGCCCCCATTAGAGATGGCTGTTGACCCTTCCCCTCACAATAAAGTTATCCCTCTCTCAGACTCAGAAGCAGACCAAGGCCCAAAGGGTGCAGGTATCTAAAGATTCAGATGATACCAGGCTTGGGTTTTGTTCTTAATAAACAATGTGGTTTCATTTATTTATTTATTTATTTATTTATTTATTTATTTATTTATTTATTGCATTTATATCCCACCTTTTTTCATCCAAGGAACCCAAGGGGGTTGGACTCGATGGCCTTATAGGCTCCTTCTAACTCTACTATTCTATGATTCTATCAAGGCTGCATACATAATCCTCCTCCTCTCTGTGTTATTCTCACAACAACAACCCTGTGAGGTAGGCTGGGCTGAGAGTATGTGACTGGCCCAAAGTCACCCAGTGGGTTTCCATGGCTGAGTGGGGACTAGCACCCGGATCTCCCGACTCTCAGTCCGACACCTTAGCCACTACACCACACTGGCTAAAGTGTTGTTCGGTTTCCCTTTCCCTGTGAAATGCTGCAAAAGCTCAAAGTGTATTTGGCGGCTCTTCTTCTGCTGGAATTTTGAGGAATGGAAGCTGATGAACTACATTCCGCTCAAGGGGATGGGGGAGTTGCAAGTTATGCAAGCCCCTTCTCCAGGGAATACTTGTGTTTTGAGAGAGACAAAAGCTCTTCTATAACACTGGCAATGTTTCCCAAGGGAGTTCTGAATCACCCTGTTGCCATGGAATTGGATGTAAAACAACTCTGATGGCAAATCTGGAAGGCCATGTTCAGGAGAGGCATCTATAGATGTTCTGAGGGAAGGGAAATACATTTCGACGTTTCTGAGGGTCTGAAGGCAAATTATCAGCCATCATGTGTAGCTCACCAGGTGCTCAACAATGGCCTTGTTTTGCACTTTTTCCCTTTCAAACAAACTGAAAAATAGATTGCAAGTGAAAACAGAAGTGAGCTGAACTGAGATTTGAAGTTAAGTTTGGAGAATTTTGGTGAGCTTGAACATCCCTGGATCTCCCTTAAATGTGTATCAGTAAGATGCTCATCTCCAATTTGCCACCAGGCAGCTGGTTTGGGCCTATTATGATTTTCTTGAGTTTAAGTCATGAGCCTGTTTGTCTTTGGATAAAGAGAAGTGGCAGGTGCATATCATTGAATGGCTGTCCGTCAGCACTACCGCCATTCCTGATTTATGGGACCAGAGGCATATGCAAAGGAGGCCAATCTTCTTACCAGGCTCCTGTTGTGTCACAGAGGCTTCAGTCTTAGTTGGGCACTGGAGTAAACATCAGAGAAAGTGCCAAATCCATGGATCGGCACCTTCCACTTCCAGCCCCAGCCCCTAAAAAGCATATTTTTGTGATTTGTTTGAATATCCAATTAACATGAGGTTCTCTAACTCAATGAATAATAATAATAATAATAATAATAATAATAATAATAATAATAATAATAATAATAATATACCACTATCCACTAGGGCTATGCACCCCCTACCCGAACCGCTTCAGATCCCGATTTGGAACTTCTGATCAGGCCTGAACTGGTTTGGGTCCATCTGGGCCTCCCCCGATCCACTCTGGAACTGGATCCGGAGTGAGATCCAAAGCAAGATCCAGAGGCCCGGATCAATATTCGGCCCCCTGTTTCTGGCCTTAGTCCTGGACTGCAGTTGAAGCCGCCACCCAGACTGCAGAGGACCCAGGTAACCCCCTCCCCCTTACCTGGCTCTGTCACCATCATCGCATGGACTGCAGTGGCAGCAGAGCCTGGTAAGCCCCCCACCCCACCCCCACTTACCTGGCTCCATCGCCACCACAGTCTGGGCAGCGGCTTCAAGCCTAAGGCTGGAAATAGGCCACGGTAAGCCCCCCTCCTCCCTTCCCCACTTACCTGGCTCTGCCTCTGTTGCCACACAGAACGCGGCAGTGGATGGGGGAGCCAGGTAAGCTACCCTCTCCACAATTACCTGGCTCCAAAGTTTCGGAACGCTCCTAATCGTTTTGGACCATTCCAAACTGCTTCGGGCCGATTCGGACCTCCCCTGATCTCCTCCAGAACCGGGCTTCGGAGGTCCGGAACGGCCCGCTCCAGATCCAGGGATCCGTAACAGAGCGGAGCACACCCCTACTATCCACAATGTTTCAAAGCGGTAAACATAGAGTATCATACCATCAAAACAACAATAAAATATAACAATATAACAACCAAACCACAGAAAAATATAAATACTGATCACTTATAAAACTGCACTCTCTACTTCTTGCTGGGCCGCACTTCATGGAAAGGCTGTGTGAAGAGTGGGTTCTTGAGGGGACAACTACACGTCAGAACTGTGGGAGCCTGTCTATTGATAGTTGGTAATGTGTTCCAGAGGGTGCGTGCTGTGACACTAAATGCTCTACTGTAAGTGATCCTGAGCTGAACCTCAAGAGTATGTAGCACCCTCAGGAGTGATTCCTCTGATGATTGCAAAAACTGGGCCGGTAGAAAAAGAGGTGAAGCAATCACCAAGTTGTTTAGGGCTTTATATGTTAACAACACCTTACACATGGACTGGTAGCTTCTTGGCGGCAAAGGAATGACTCTCTGGCCCTGTTCAGACAACACGCTAAACCATGCTGCTTAACCACAAAATGGTTAATGGAATGCTTAAACATGGTTAATGGTGTCGTCTGACACATGTTTTCCCTAACCATCTGCCCCGTTAACCACATTGTGGTTACACTCACTAAGGAAAACTTAACCACAAAAGGGTTAAAAGTGTTGTCTGCAAGCATCAGCTAACCTCAAAGCCTGGAGTGTCATCTGAATCAGGCCTCTGTTAGAAAGAGCCCCCAGTTGGCAGCCTCACTACTGCTTTCTCCACCAGCTACAGCTTCCACACCTTGCCCGAAGGAAGCCCCAGGTTGATAGCATTACAATAACCCACCCTTGAAGTTACCAGTGCCTGAAACACGATGGCTAAGCAACCATGGTCCAGGAACCACCGTAGATGGTGTACCAATGAAGTACTCCTAGCCACCAAGGTCACTTGATCCTCCAGTGACAAAGGTAAATCTAGGAGTACCCCTAAACTATGCACCTGGTTTTTTAGGGAGAGTTCAACTCATCCAGAATGAGCAACTGGCCTTTCCCCCAGCCCTGTGGCCCACCTACCCCAGCACATCTCTCTTGCCAGGATTCAAACTCAGTTTGTTGGCCTTGATCTATCCCACCACTGTGACAAAGCACTGATCAAGAGCCTGCATTTGATTCAGCTGTTATAGAGAAATAGAGTTGGGTCTTGTGTGCATCTTGCTCCAAACCCCCAGATGATGGTGTGCAATGGCTTCATATAGATGTTGGATAGCATTGAGGAAGAAACAATGCCCTGAGGCACCCCATAGTACAAGTGCCAGTGGGCCACTGTCTGAGACTGACCCAGTAAATAGGAACAGAACCAAAGAAGTGCAGATACATTCCACAAAGCTGATGTAAAAGGATACCACGTTCAATGGTATCAAAAGTTACATAGAGCTTGAGTAAGAGGAGCAAGGTTGCAACCTTCTATCTAGGAATGTTGCAAGGGTCCAGGAATCTTAGGGCCCTTTACAACTCTAATCTTGTGGAAATGGCTGTTTATGGCAGCCATTGTGTGCAAGATCAGATCTGTGCACTTTCAGGAGCCCAGCATTTCCTGACAATGGGGGAAAGTGGGTGGCTAGCCATTCATGGGGTTGCACAGCCCAGCTTGCACAAACAAGTGGCAGTGGTGAGGCCATGATGGTGATGAGGCCATCCTTACCTCTATCCCTCTCTCAGTGCTCTCTCCATCCCCAGTGAGTCTATCTATCCTAACCTCTATCCCTCTCTCAACCTTCTGTCCACTCCAGTGAGTCTGTCCAGCTCTCCATCCCCAGTGAGTCCATCCACCCTTACCTCTATCCCTCTCTCAACCTTCTGACCACTCCAGTGAGTCTGTCCAACTCTCCATCCCCAGTGAGTCCATCCACCCTTACCTCTATCCCTCTCACAATGGAATGATCAAGGCTGGTTTGGTCCCAAAACCAGGCATGAAACCAGACAATAAAGGGCCTAGATAATCAGTTTTATCCAAGAATGCCTGCAATTACCCTGCCACCACCCTTTCAACCACCTTCACTAAGAATGGTGTGTTCATGAATGGGCGATAGCTGTCAGAAATCTTTGGATCTGATGTGGGTGGGACCTCTTCAGGAGTGGTCACATTTCCTCCTCTGACAGGCTTTTTTGTTGCACACCGAGCTCCAAACTCTTGATACAGTTTGTATTTGTCAGCCCCCTGGCTTGAAAACACCTTCCCAGAAATGTACTCAATGTACCAGGCATCACACAATGCTTGTCTCTTAAATGAGACATTTGCCTTGGCAGCTGCACACCTGTTTTAAATTAGGTGCCTGTCATCCTTCAGTTATCACCTGGCTCAGAAAAATTTCTTGCTAAGTATGTTTCAGGCTTATACAGCTACCCCCCTCCCACTCCTTCAGTTAAGAATTCCTTATCTTGGTGATGATCATCAGGTCCAAATCAGTCAGGTTCCAGAGTTTGGTGGGAGCTGGCTGCTAGTCCAAATTGGCCCAGCATGCACCAGTCTAGGTAAGTGTCAAGTTCCATAAGCAGCAACCAAAGATTAGAATGGCCAGAAGCAGAAAACGCGGTCCAAGGAAACCAAGACTGGCCCTACCATTAGGCAGACTAAGGCAATTGCCTCAGGGAGCACATGAGGAATGGCAGATGAGAAAAGTGGGCCACACAGCCTGTCCTGTCCTGCTGCCTTGAGGTGTCGTGGAGGAGGATGCTGCCCCAATGTCAGGGTTGGCAAAAGAAAAGAAAAAGTCTCAACTATCTTCACAGTTGGTATCTTCTTTAAACATGGGAGGGGCCTTTGTCCCCTCCTTGTCCCCTCCATCTTGACCTTTGTCTCAGGCAGCAAGGAAGCATTTATCACACCCTTGGCCAGCTATTCCTTCCCTGCCAGTTTTAACAGGCTAAGAGGGGCAAGGATTGCACAAACCTGTCCAAGCACCTTGTCAATGTCCTCAGGATGCGCCAACTGAAAGTTATTATTATTATTATTATTATTATTATTATTATTATTATTATTATTTATTTATATAGCACCATCAATGTACATGGTGCTGTACAGAGTAAAACAGTAAATAGCAAGACCCTGCCGCATAGGCTTACATTCTAATAAAATCATAGTAAAACAATAAGGAGGGGAAGAGAATGCAAACAGGTACAGGGTAGGGTAAGCAGGCACTGGGTAGGGAAAAACTAACAGTAGAAAGTCATCCAAGAAAACTGGACAAGGCTGTGGTCTGGACACCTCACCAGAATCACCTGCTGTAACACTGGATTTTAAGTCCTGCAGGATGCAAGAGTTCTTTTTTATCCTAGAAGTGCCTAGCAAATTTATTATTATTGTTATTATTATTTATTTATATAGCACCATCAGTGTACATGGTGCTGTACAGAGTAAAACAGTAAATAGCAAGACCCTGCCGCATAGGCTTACAATCTAATAAAATCATAGTAAAACAATAAGGAGGGGAAGAGAATGCAAACAGGTACAGGGTAGGGTAAGCAGGCACAGGGTAGGGTAAAACTAACAGTAGAAAGTAACAGTAGAAGTCTGCACAACATCAAGTTTTAAAAGCTTTAGGAAAAAGAAAAGTTTTTAGTTGAGCTTTAAAAGCTGCGGTTGAACTTGTATTTCTCAAGTGTTCTGGAAGAGCGTTCCAGGCGTAAGGGAGCAGCAGAAGAGAATGGACGAAGCCGAGCAAGGGAAGTAGAGGCCCTTGGGCAGGCGAGAAACATGGCATCAGAACAACAATGAACAATGAACAACAATGAACAACAATGGGCCTCAGGTGGGTCTATAATCTTCTTAGGGTCAGCATGAAATAGGCCATGAATGACCCTGAAAAGATCTGCTGGACTGCATATGAAAGATCAAATAAAGGCAGCAAAATGTTGTTTCTTTGCAACCCTCACTACCCCCAAGTACACCTTACCACAAGCACACACCAGTGTGCAATTGTACCCACTAGAAAGTCTTCTCCATCTGTACTCAAACCATCTTCTATTTTGTTTCATCACTCTCAGCTCTGGAGTATACCACAGGGCAGTACCAGCTCTACACAGGAGAGGATGGTCAGGAACAATCATGTCACCACTGGGACATTTCTGCATTCTACAGATCAACCAGGGTTTTGGCATGAGGGACAGCCGTATCAGCTGGAAACCTCCCCAGAGCCCTCTGGAAACCATCCTGATCCATTAGTCTCCTGGGTTGGGGGGGATCCTAATAGGACCTCAACCATTGCAGATGGGAAGAGATGCTATAAGTCTAAACCTCAGCAAGCAATGATCTGACCATGTCAAAGGGAATGAAGAAAGGCCCCCATCTTCAGATCACCATCACCATGTTCAGTTGTGAAAAACAAATCTAGAGTATGTCCTGCTACATGCGATGGGCTGATGACTTATTGGGACAGTCTCATGGGTTTCATGAAGACCATGAAATCCTGAGCTTCTCCTGGCAAGGTGCCCTCAGCATGAATGTTATTATTTTTATTTATTTATTTATTTATTTATTTATTTATATAGCACCATCAATGTACATGGTGCTGTACAGATTACACAGTAAATAGCAAGACCCTGCCGCATAGGCTTACAATCTAATAAAGTTGTAGTAAACAATAAGGAGGGAAGGAGAATGCAAACAGGCACAGGGTGAAGCTAACAGTATAGAGTCAGAACAAACTCAATATTTAAAAGCTATAGGGAAAAGAAAAGTTTTTAGCTGAGTTTTAAAAGCTGTGATTGAGTTTGTAGTTCTCAAGTGTTCTGGAAGAGCGTTCCAGGCGTAAGGGGCAGCAGAAGAAAAAGGACGAAGCCGAGTAAGGGAAGTGGAGGTCCTTGGGCAGGCGAGAAGCATGGCATCAGAGGAGCGGAGAGCACGAGAGGGGCGATAGTGTGAGATGAGAGAGGAGAGATAGGCAGGAGCTAGACCGTGAAAAGCTTTGACGGTCAACAGGAGAAGTTTATATTGGATTCTGGAGTGAATTGGAAGCCAATGAAGAGATTTCAGAAGTGGAGTGACATGGTCAGAGCGGCGGGCCAAGAAGATGATCTTAGCGGCAGAGTGGTGGACAGAGACCAGCGGACTGATGTGAGACGAGGGAAGGCCAGAGAGAAGAAGGTTGCAGTAGTCCAACCGAGAGATAACCAGTACGTGAACGAGAGTCTTGGCAGAAGAGACAGTCAAAAATGGTCGAATCCTGGCAATATTATACAGGAAGAAACGACAAGATTTAGCTACTGCCTCGATATGAGGAATAAAGGAGAGCGAGGAATCAAATATAAAGCCAAGACTACGAGCTTCCTTGACCGGAGTAAGTGTGACATCGTTGACAGTAAGAGAGAATGTTGGCATCCCCCCAGAACCAACAATTTAAGGGATCTCAAAAACACACCTCAGACTACCTCCATCAGCTCAGATGGGGAGTCCGTTGAGTAGGTGGCCCACCAACAGAATCCCCAATCTGTCCCACTGGTTGAACACAAGGTGCAAGCACTCCACACCAGTAGTCAATTGGACAAGGAGATGGAGTGCTATAGACCACAGCAACTCAACTCTCCTACCCAACCCTATGTTCAATTTCAGTTCCTCTCAGTTCCTCATTTTTCCAATCTTGAATTTAGCTTGTCTTGAACTTTGAGAATTTCTCAGGTATTAAATTGGCTTCATCCCAGATACACCCACACCTATTTCCACACATCTGATGAAAATGCAGAAGTATTTTTGTGCACATTCCTCCTAATGGATGCATTTCACCAATAATAATAATAATAACAATAATATATTTCTTACTTGCCTCACCATTTTGATCAAGGTGGGGAACAGCAGTAAGTATAAAATACATAAAATACTCATTAAAAACATAGTATACATTGTTAAAAAAAATCCTAAAATAATCCTAAAAGCACCTTACACATTTTTTGCAAGCAATTTTTTGAAATATAATATATTTTAATGTCATTTCCTCTAATATACACTCTAAAATAAATGGAGAACTCCATTACAAAACGTAGAGAAGTGCAAATTTATTTATTTATTTATTACATTTCTATACCGCCCAATAGCCGAAGCTCTCTGGGCGGTTCACAAAAATTAAAACCATAGTAAGACAACCAACAGGTTAAAAGCATAAATACACAATACAATATAAAAAGCACAACCAGAATAAAAACCACGCAGCAAAATTGATATAAAATTAAAATACAGAGTTAAAACAGTAAAATTTAAATTTAAGTTTAATTTAAGTTTACTTGTCACTTTGGGTCTTTCCCTTCCAGATGTTTGAGCAAGGGAGGAGGAGAGGAGGTAGGCTAGAATGTCAGTGTTGGATGCTGAAGAAATCAGATCTGTTTCCCTCCCTGCCTTCCTGGTTTTTTGTTTTTAACCTAGCTCATTAATTGGCAAATCATGGCTATTAGTTTGATGTTCATGGCTGTGTTCTAGCTCCGTGTCCTGTTTCTTGACAGTAATTACTTAATGCCAACACACATCTCTCCCTGACTGTTTCATTAGTAAGTTGCATCTAACTGTGTGCCAGAGGCGTTTCAGAGTTGCAAGTTCTCTTGCCTGTGGGGACCACGGTAATGAAGAGTGGGAAGGAGAAAAAATGACCCTCTGCTGTGAGGTCACCAGCCAGCTTCACCCTCTCACCAGAAGCTAAATTCAGCACTCTGAACAAATGTGCTGCTCTATGAACACTGCTAGCTTATTTTATTTATTTATTTGGATGGTGCGGTCTAAAGACAATGCATTTGCCATGGTTCAGCAGAAAGGAAATGTAAAGATGAAGAGAGATAGAGATAGGATTTCTCTTTCTCTTAGTAGTCTGAATGTAAAGATTTAGTCAAAGAGGTGAGACTAATTACACCTACTATTTTGTGCCAATTACGGTCTTTATGGCTGTGATTTTGTGGAAATCCCAATTTTTGTGTGACTATTCCCAGCCATGATGTTGTTCAAATATCCCATTTGGTAGCTGGCATGGACATCCTGGATTGCCCCATCTTCTTTCAGATGGAGGAGGCTGGCCAGGCATAGGCAGATGCTGATTTTATGATGCTACTTACAGATGTTGGTTACAGATGGCCACCAGTTTGGATGGCTTTAGAAGGGGGATGGATAAATTCCTGAAGGAGAAGGCTATCAAGGGCTGCTAGCCCTGATGGTTGTGTGCTACCTCCAGTATCGTAAGCAGTAAGCCTTTATAAACTAGTTGCTGGGGAACATGGGTGGGAGGGTGCTATTGCACCATGTCCTGCTTGCTGGTCCCTGGATGATGGCTGGTTGGCCACTGTGTGAACAGAGTGCTGGACTAGATGGACCCTTGGTCTGACCCAGCATCAGGGCACTTCTTGTGTTTTTATGTTCCTTTTAGGTTTACCGATTGTAGTCACAATGGAAAGATAGCTCTGTCTAATACAACTAGAAATGAGCTGAGACAGAGAGACAGCTATAAAGCAGTAGTGTAGATCCCGCCTCCATATACTGCTTTCATACCATGCCTCAGTTTGCCACAATCCTTTCCTCCATATCCAGAATTTAGTCGAAGGCATAGACCTTTTATACACAGACAAGGGCCTAATCTACACCAAGCAGGATATTGCACTATGAAAGCAGTATGAAAGCAGTTTATAAAAGGCAGGAGCCACAACAAGCAGAATATAGTGGTATGAAAGTGGTAGATGGGCCCCAACAGTTGTCAGAGCACTTCAATAAAGCAGTCGTGTGGCTCCTGCCTTTTATGTACAGCTTTCATAGTGCAATATTCTGCTTGGTGTAGATTAGGCAAGGAAACCTCCCACCCGGTCCATCCCACTCACTCCTTCACATTTCCATCATCTCCTTTGGCTGGGATTAATAGCACCTCGTATGTTCTGGAACCAAGTAACTTGTGTCAAGCCATCAAGCCCTGCTCTATTCAATTTTTTGTTGGGGAATATTATTACATTGAAATGAGACTCTATCAGAGAAAATAAGAAATTGGATGGGCAGCAGAGCAAGGCACATTTTCTGAGCACTTTGCATAAATGTTTTCCCAGCCATAATAGCAGCTTCAGAACAGGAGGAAGAAGGAGCGGAAAAAGAAATAGAACTAAACTGTCAAATTGCAATTTCTATTCATTCTCTCTTGAAGCACTGGGTTTGCTTAAAATTTCATGGCCGCTGTGCTGTGCTCATACATAACTTCTTAAAAGAAACAAACAAGTATGCAACACACACACACATACATACAGAGATCTTATCTAAATGAGTGACGCTAGTGAAGTTCTCCAAGCACAGGCCCATAATGTGAATTTTCACCATTCATAATATACCAGTTCATTTGATTTTATGATAAGTCAAGCTCTTCTACCCTGAAATTATTATAGGCTGCTAATCTATATGCACTTAGCTGGGAGTAAGCCTCATTGTATCCAGTGAGACTTACTTCTGAGTAGAAATACACAGGATTAGATTGTTACTCTCTTTGCAATTAATAATGAGACTATCAGCAATCCACTTATGACCTGGACCCCCTGAACAACTCCTTAACAATCTATGCCTCCTTAAAAGTCCCACCTTCCTTCTTTAACCTTGCCACTCCCAATCATGTGGGGTTTAGGCTGTAGACATGGGATGATAGGCACACCAGACACTCAAGGTTTAACACAACAGTTTTCTAGTCTATTAAAACAACCAAGTTACAGATATAAATACTTAGTCAATAGAGCTGAATACTACAAAGGCATTAAAAGGGGAAAATGCAAAATGTAAGTCCTTTACCCTAGTTGCATTTTGGCTTTTCCAGCTGCTGCTTCCTCACGCTCTCATCGTTTCTTGCTCTCTCTGGCTGGTTCTCACCTCTCTTTCCCCAAATCAGAAAGTACTGTTTTAACCATGAAGAAATGAAATTTCACTGGAGAAATTAAACTACTCTTCACAGGGATATAATCCCAGGCCTCTAAGGCCTGACTTTTTTGCTTTGCCTCTGTAGGACTCAAACCTTCACATTTACCTAAGTTCCATTCATTTTGATGGGTCTACTCTATGAAGGGTTAACATCCGATGCTTCCCTTTGTGGCCTACCCCTGTTCTACCCTCTGTGTCCTACTGCACTTCAGAAATTGATCCCTGTCCTGCCCACCTTTGCTGCTGTTGGGATTGACATCTGCCTACCTGCCTACATTTCCGGCTTCCACAAAACTTGAGCCTTGTCTAGGGATATGGTGGGCTAGAGGCCTTCAAGAGACAGTTGGACAGCCATTTGTCAGGGATGCTTTAAGGTGGATTCCTGCATGGAGCAGGAGGTTGGACTTGATGGCTTTATAGACCTCTTCCAACTCTACTGTTCTATGATTCTGTAATTCTGTGTACCATGCACTGCTCTGCCCTTCATCCCCACAGCCAACCACCAGTACCCCCGGGAACCCTGAAACCTAACCCTTCATGTGTCTCAATCTTCTGAACCAAGACACATTATCCTACAGTAGATCATATTATCAACTGCTTGTAACACATTTCCGGACAGAGGCTTGCCCCATGGAGGAATAAAATCCATGTTGCAAGATAAATAGAGATGTGTGTCAGGTAATTTCCTGGTATTGACAAGCATTCTGCTGTCCTGGTGTGTTATAAGCCCAATCAAGTTGCCACTGCTGCTGTAAGGCTACAAAGTCATTCTGGCTGCTGCAAAACAGAATAAGTGTATGAACATAAGAAGAGCCCTGCTTGATCAGACCGAGGGTCCATCTAGTCCAGCACTCTGTTCATACAGTGGCCAACCAGCTGTCGACCAGGGACCAACACAGCAGGGCATGGTGTAACAGCGCCCTCCCACCCATGCTCAGCAGCAACTGGTGCACACAGGCTTACTGCCTTGGATACTGGCAGTAGCACATAGCCATCAGGACTAGTAGCCCTTGAAAGCTTTCTCCTCCAGAAATTTATCCAATGCCCTTATAAAGCCATCCAAGTGGGTGGCCATCACTACATCCTGTGATAGTGAATTCCATAATTTCACTATGTGTCTCCTGTCCACTCGCCATATCAATAAGGTCCTTTTGCGGAAAGTCTCATTCTGCTGAATGCATTTCTGACTGATCCAAACCTGTTTGCAAATAATCTCAGACACTTTTTTGAAGTGGAAGGATCTTATCTGAAGTCATCACCATGGGATGGATTGCCTCCTGAGATGACCTTCCTTGACTTCCATTTCCAAACTTCTTTGTATACATTGGAAAGACAAGGTCTGTTTAAGGAATACACACTTACTGTGACTTTTTGTAGCCTACAAGGCAAATTTAAAATCTCACTTCATCTGAAGTCTGTTGGTGACATGAATATTACAGTTGGATTCAGCTAAGTGATCTCTTTGAATATAATTGAGTGGTTGGCAACGTCGTGATGAATTCTAGGCAATCAAGTATCAGGTCTAGTCAAGCCTTTGGCATGTTCAATTATATGTGACAATGTATTTACCGAAGGCGGAAGACTAGATGAAACTCTGTGTGATAGTTCTCATGCTTCAGGGGCCAGACTATGAGTCGACAACAGTAAAAAAAATGAATATACCAGAGGATGCTGAAGTGGTTTTAGTTGTACGGTAACTAGGGATAGATGGATAGTCTGTTTCTGGTGTGTGTCAGCTTCACACATGTTCATTCATAAGCCTATTCTGTCTCCTTCCATTCCCACATCAATCTCCAATTTTTAGAAAATGTTATTGAGTTTTGCATTTCTTTTGAATCTCTTTTCACACTATCGCTTTGTAATGATATCGAAGTGCATTGATAACTGCTGGGGGGCACATTACACATTCCGCTTTCTTAGAGCTCCATCACACCAGTGATTTATAGCACTCTCGCCATGCTTGGTATGTGTTTTTGCAGCGCGGTACTCACATGACGTCACCCCTTGTCCTGTGCTCATCTTGCCTTTTCCCCTCCCTTTTCCATCTTATTTTGGAGTGGGGGAAGTCCATTTTTCCCCTTCATGCTCAATAAAGCCTATCCTTCAAGCTGTGTATTGCTGCCCTTGCGCTATATCGGAATATCCCATTTTTTGCTGGGGGCATGTGTATCAAAGGGCGGTCTCACTGACAAAAGAGGAGCCTGAGGTGGTTCTCTTCTTACCTTACACAAGCTGTCCTTAAATACTACAAAAAAAGCATGGAAACTTCATCATTCCTAGTGGAGCTAATACAGAAGTGATAAATAGAATCTGCATTTCGCTGTCTGTCGCTCTTTTCTTCCTTGTCTGTGGTGTCAGTTTTACTAAATTATATGGTGCAAAGAGCAGTCATATGGCACTGTAAATCTGTAAAAAATGATGAATGATATTTCAGATGGTTCCTCTGGGGCCATTTCTAAACTTGCCACTTGATCCAGACAGCTGCAAGTGCTTCCAGTAATCTAAGACAGTCACTTCAGCCTCCTTCCTCACCCCCATGCATCTATTTGTTGGTTCTTGGTTCGGCTTTTAAAATAACATCGTTAATTTGCAGCATTTGATTGCTGTGCACATGGTTGGCTGTAGCATCAGGCTATGTTTGTCTGTGGTTATTGCTCTTTCCCTGCCCTTCAACAGATTATTTGTTCCTAGGGATGCCCAAGATGGAACATGTTCAGAGGAGGGCAATGAGGATGATCAGGGGTCTGGAAACAAAGCCCTATGAAGAGAGACTGAAAGAACTGGGCAGGTTTAGCCTGGAGGGGATTGAGGGGAGACATGAGAGCACTCTTCAAATACTTAAAAGGTTGTCACACAGAGGAGGGCCAGGATCTCTTCTCAATCCTCCCAGAGTGCAGGACACAGAATAATGGGCTCAAGTTATAGGAAGCCAGATTCCAGCTGGACATCAGGAGAAACGTCCTGACTGTTAGAGCAGTACGACAATGGAACCAGTTACCTAGGGAGGTTGTGGGCTCTCCCACACTAGAGGCCTTCAAGAGGCAGCTGGACAACCATCTATCAGGGATGCTTTAGGGTGGATTCCTGCATTGAGCAGGGGGTTGGACTCGATGGCCTTATAAGCCCAGTCCAACTCTACTATTCTACGATTCTATAAGAATTTCATTTCTGTTTGCAAATTATGCAAACATGTCCCAGTCACAATCCCAAATGGGAACACCTTTTTTTAATTGAGAAATGTTCACAATGTCTCAAAATTGTGATTACATTTAGGGGGAACTGTGCAATTTTTTTATATACAAAAACCCACTGTGAAGTGCACATTTTTTAACAAATAAACAAAACATATATTTTTATTTTTTAGTCAATGAGGGTGGGTCGGGTGGGAGAGAAGTGTAAAATAGGCACAGAAATCTGAACATTCCCCCTTTGAAATGCAAATATTTTATGTTCAAATGAGTCAAAGCAGATGTCAATTATTATTATTATTATTATTATTATTATTATTATTATTATTATTTATTTATATAGCACCATCAATGTACATGGTGCTGTACAGAGTAAAACAGTAAGTAGCAAGACCCTGCCGCACAGGCTTACAATCTAATTAAATCATGGTAAAACAATAAGGAGGGGAAGAAAATGCAAACAGGCACAGGGTAGGGTAAACAGGCACAAGATGAAATGAGTTTTGCAGTGATATTCAGAGAATTTAAGTGAGCTCACAAATCAGTGGTTCTCCCATCCGTCTTACTGAAAGGCCTTAGCTAGATGGGGCGAAATCCTGGGGCAATCCCTGGGATCGTTCCTGTGCATCCACATGATGCAGAGGGGATCCCGGGATCAGGGAGGGATGATCCCTCCTATGCCCCAGGATCTCGTCCTACACTTTAGGCCCGCTTTTTCCATGGTCTCGGGATGAGCCTGAGACTGCCAGAACATATGGGTGGGCATTATGGGTTGTCCCAGTTCCTCGCAATGAGCAGGGGCCCATCAGGGGTGGAGTATGGGGAGGGGAAAATTAAGTTTAAATTTTAAAAACCCTACCTTCCTGCGCACGAGCATTTGTGTGCTCTTCTTCTTTAAGAAATATTAAAAATGGTGGCCGCAACATCCTCACCTTCTGACATCATCACACACCACATGTAAACAGAGGGGGAGATGTCACAATAAAAATATCATGAGATCGTCACCCCTCCCTCCCACTAGACCACCAGGTCTAGCTGAGGCCAAAGTAAAGCTTACAACAGGTAGACTGACGAGTGAGGACAAACTGGATCATGTTTGATGCATTTACAATTTGAACCTAAAATGGTGTGTACCTCATCAGTGCATAGATGGGGGGTAATTAGAGAGGAACATGAATAGCCCATTTCCCAGCTTATTTTTGGGCGGAGAAATTGAGGGGACCATTTCACTGAATTTCTGAAGGAAGAGGATAATTTCTTCAACAGTTTCTCATGGGTGGAGTACCATTAGTAATGACAGTTTCACAGCTTCTTTCCAACCCCTCAAGGACATTGTGGGATGGGCAGGGGCTATTACAACAAAGTGGTATAGAATATTTAGAGAAAAGTGTGCAAAGTGGCCTCCAGTGGAGGCTGGTGGCTCCATTTTTGGGTGGGTTCCAGTCAGAACCATCATCAACACGAAAGGTGATACTGTATCCAAGGTATCCACAAAATAAGTACAGCTCCTTGAATACCTCATTTAGAGTTCTGTCTGGTTCTGACTGAAACCCAAATTTGGATCCACCACCACCCAACTGAAATTGAAGCCACCAGCTTCCACTCATGGCTTCCTTTCTTTAGGTAGGAAGAGAAAGAAGAAAATCTCAGATATTTTCTCAGGGTTTTAAAAATATATATCTTCTGGACTATTTTGGCTCATTTCTAGCAGGAATAAGCATGTAGACTATCTAAAGGAACTCTGGGAGATTCTCTTTTTAATCATGGTCCCTTGGAGAAAGCTTTAGCATCATGTTTCCAAGGCAACTTATCTTATAGACTAATTAAAAAGTTCTATATCTTTCCTATTAATCACATGCAAAATGGTCACTAGGGCGACAGATAGAGGCTTTTCCCAACCCAACCTAGAGATACCAGCCAGGGATGGAACCCAGGCTCTTGGGCAGGCAATGTAGGTGCTCTACCACTGAGCTATAGTCCTTCTCGCAGTTCTCATGGTTCTAAATAATTTATTTTATTTATTTACACCATTTGTATATCACTCTATATCTAAGTCAGATTCTGGAGTGGTAAACGTAAGAGTAAAATGATAGATAGATAGATAGATAGATAGATAGATAGATAGATAGATAGAGATAGGCCTTAACTAGACCAGGCTATATCCCGGGGCGAACCCCAGGATTGTCCCTGTGCATCCACGTGATGCACAAGGGATCCCGGGATCAGGGGGATAATCCCTCCCTTGCCCCGAGATATAGCCCTCCCCTTTGGGCCCGCTTTTTCTGCAGTCCCGGGCTGAGCCCGAGACCACGGAACATCTGGTCTGTTTCCGCGGCTTGAACCCGCTTTGCATGATTATGTTGAGTTATGGCATAAAAGCTGATTAGTTATGTCACAGACTGGGACTCTGGCACATAACCTTTTTGTATTAAGTCTCTGTCTGGGCCTCCAGAGACTAGCAGAGGATGCAGCGGTTCTCAGCCAAGAGACAGCAAAGACATGAATTAAGGCAAAGATTCTTGTAGGTTAAAACAAACCTTTTTACTGGCAAATATATATAATTTAGTTATGGCAATACAGATACAAATACTTACAAACGGTCAGTCAATACAGCACACATCAAGTTGTATAGTGGGACAAGCAGCGGACGCAGATGGATAGAGAACATGCAAAACACATTTACTTTTATAGACAACCTGTACAATGATGCACATGTACATTGTACATTGATGGTGCTATATAAATAAATAATAATAATAATAATAATAATAATAATAATGCAACTCCTTGCAACCCTTAATTGAAGACAATCACTTAGACAATTATTCAATTATTACACTCAATGTCCAGGTGTAGAGTTGACCTTTAAATTTCTGCTGAGTCCTCTGTTCTTCCAGATCCTCAGCAATTAACAAAGCAATGGAAAACATAACCAAGATCCATTCCAGGATCCAACAGATTACTTGTGCGGAGCTGAGAGACGCGCATGGGGTGCAGCACTCCTCAGGAGTACTACACCCATCGGGGTTAGGATGGGGGTAGTGGGGAAATGAAATGAAATTTTAAAAAGCGCCTACCTTCAGTGCACGAGCATTCGTGTGCTCCTCTCCCTTTAAAAATAAAAAATGGCGGGAACAACGTCTCTTGTCCTGAGGTCGTCATGCCTTACATGTAAACTGGGGCAAGATCTCACGTTAATCCCAACACGAGGTCTTCCCTTCCCTTCCCCAGAAAAAAAGGTAGGTCTAGCAAAGGCCATAGATACAGATAGATAGATTAAAACACTGTATTAAAATTGTTCTTTTCAAAGCAGAGTACCAGTTAACATACCAATAAAAAACATGGCTGGTCAGTTGAGGAATGCCTCCTGAAACAGGAAGCTCCAAAAGCAACACAGTGTTGGTGCCTGCCTGAGCTCCAGGAGGAGGGCGTTCCAAAGAAAGGGGGACACCACACTAAAGGCTCTTCTCCAGGCAGAGTCCAATTGGGCCATTCATCCATTTGGAACCACCAGAGGTATGCCTTCCTATGACCGCAGTGACCAGGCAGGTTGGTAAAGGAGAAGGTGCTCTCTTAGGTAACCTGGTCCCAAGTTGTTGAGGGCTTTTGTACACTGGTACTAAAACCTTAAACCTGGCCTTGTAGGAATAGGAGGCAGTGCAGTTCCCTCAGCAAAGGAGTTGCATGCTGAAAAGGGGGCAGCGCCCCAAAACAGCAGAGCTGCTGCGTCCTGCACTAGCTCCGGCTTCCAGAACAGCCTTAAGAACTGTCAGTGTATTCACTCTAAATAAAGAAGGATTTTACAGACCTGAATGGTAAGGGTTCACCAAGCTCCTGAAATGAAGGGAGCGAATCGCATCAGCCAGGGTGTGCTGGTGAGCAGCACCTGGGATGTTGCAGGTCAGGCTGGAAACCCTGTGTATATATTGTGGGACGGACGCAAGAAATAAGAGACGACACAAGTGCTGGAATTAAACTGGGCCACTTTTATTCAAGATCTGCAAAGGGGGGTTCTCCTCAGGCATCCAGCCAGGCCTGCTTGCAGGCCTTCCTAAGTGAAAGGGCGAGCTTTCCTGGCTCAGCAGGTGGGGCTCAGTTTCGCCACCCTGCTGTCCATCCCCAACCAGGGGTAGGGAGACCTTCCCTTGTCACCCCCAACCCCTGCCCCCCCAGGCTCAAGGTGGGTGAGCGAGGTCGGCCTCAAAGGTGGTCCTTATCCCCCCGGCCTGGCCACAGGGCTCAACACCGGGAGCCCTCGGGAGTCACCAATCACTGTAACAGTGCCTTGGAATCTCGCCATTATATTCCCTCTGGATGCCTTCTCTACCTGCCTTGAAATGGGTGACCAAATCGCTAGCAGCCGAATTGACCTAGTTATACTCCCCCGATGTCTCACAGTGTGGAGTAGGCGAAACAACTCATGTCCAATTCAGGGCGTGAGCAAAAAATTCCTACTCGGCCTCATAGTGGCGACCCAAAGAACACACTGTCTACAGGGAGGGAGGGAGGGAGCCGTGGAGCACGAGGGCAAGAGGGCTTGGAGGGGTCGGGCATCCACTGATAAAGGGCCCAAACCCCTCCCAGCCCCCAGTGGCCCTGCCAATGCAGGATAGCCACGTCTCTTGCCTGCGCCGCCCACAAAACCCTCCCCACGCCCAGGCTTTGCCGGGCATGGCAGAATGGGCCTTCTGTAGATAATGTTCATATTGTGGTTGGGTAGTTGATGAAGTCAGTGGTGGTGGATGGTTGTTAGAAATTATATTTGTGATTAATTGGACCAGCAGACTCTGTGTCTTTCTTCGGACTGGAAGAAGGGAAGCACGTACTCTGACAAGAACATCCCCACATTGCAGTAATCCAGTCTTGAGATTACTAGTGTCTGTACCACTGTGGCCAAGCTAGCAGTATATTCAAAAAATGCAGCTTTTTTAGTCAGACCATTGCTCTACCTAGCACTGTATTGTCTACACTGACTGGCAGAAGCTCTCTGATTTTCAGATAGGAGTCTTTCTCGGCTGAGTCTGGAGTTTTAAGGAAACAAAAGGCTGAGTTTGGACGACACGCTAATCAACTGGGGGGGTAATAGGAACAGAATGGGAAACAACCGTTGATTAGCGTGTCGTCCGAACTCAGCCAAAAGATGGGGAAACCCCTCCTCTGAGGTTCTAAAGAGCCACTTTGGGCAGCAAGGATACCAATAAGCAAGATCCACAAAGAGTTAAACTTGGGTGGCTTTATACGTTGTTAAGATGCGGCAATCCTTGAACGGAGTGGCAAGTGCAGCTTCAGTAATGCTGGTGGAATCAGTGATCTGATACATAACAGGGATCAGCACTCAATGGAAGAAATGCTAACAAAGCCAGGATATGTCATAAATGCACCAAAGGGTTTAAGGACACGAATTGGCTCTAAAAAAATTGGCCCAGCATGCCATGTTGAGTTGATTACCAGCGAAATTCTGAATAAAAAGGGTAATGATATTCACACACACATAATTTTAAATACAGCTCTTACCAGCCATTAAATTGCTAATCATGTTGCAGCCCTTAGAATTAGCATTCCAGATACTCTTAGGGGGGTTGTGTGTGCCAGAATAATTACATTCTAATCTAGGTATCATTAAACCCCGACTTTGCTCCTGTGTGTATTGTTGGTGAACTTTCTATTTCGATAATGACTCCAAGAAAGCAAAGAGAGAAACCCGGGTCATGGGGCTCACCTGCTGGAGGCCATTCAGACACAGTCCTTTGCAGCCAACAAAGTGCAGAGAGGAGGAGGAGAAGGGAAAAAAGAAAAAGAAGAGAAGGTTTGTGCCATTAAGTTAATAATTCAGATACCACTGTACATAAAAACAAGGGGAGAGAATTACTCTGCTCACCGCGGTGAGTTAACATGTAACTCGTGTCAACTGTGGTCAGGGTGACAAAATAATAACAATTGTGGAAAATATTAGCCCAGCCAGATTTTAAAAAAAAACAACTTAACTCTTTGGGACTCTGTGGTTGCTAAATTGGAATGTGATTAAAACAACAAGAAAGAAAAAACCCAGGACAGACTTGCAGCCTGCTTATATGCAAATAGATTTCGCTGTCTCCTTGCAAGTAGGAATGGTGAAATTTATCAGTTCTGCTATCTCCCACATTCAATTTTTCCTTTTAAAAAAAATCAACTCCTTTCTGACCTACTTACTAAGAAATTTGAGGATTTTGGTAAGCTCATATTAAAAAATTACAGGAGCAAAATGCTCACCTATCTGCATTGAGCAGATTCAATAAGTACAGGTATTCCCAGACTGGGGAAGGCTACGTTGTACTTGCCTGTCATGTCGCTCTTGAAGATGAAGCTGTCTGAAAGGATGTCAAAGGAATCCAGCTGGGAGGTGAAACTTACTGAGCTTTAATCAGTTCACCTCCCTGGACCTTCACTCATTTTACCATGAGTTGGCCCGACTCAGTCTACATCAAGTTGGGCAGCTCATGGATTTTTCCTTTAAAACAAACACAAATCTGTAAAAAGCATTTAATGAAAAACTGCATATTTTGTACATATGGCTGAAATTTGCATAATTTGTGCTACTCATGGGCATAATTTGTATAATTTTTGGCAAATTACAGTCAACATTTGGGTAACTTGGTCTTTTGCAAGTTATGTCAACATTTGCGTAATTTGAGCAAACCATGGCTGCAATTTACGCAGATTGCTGTTTACAAAAATAAATAAATAAATAAAAACAACAACAACAGTTTATATTAGCTAGTCAGGCCATGCACATACAGAAACATAACAAAATACTCCTAACGCCAGAGGCAATGCCGAAATACAAAGTGTGAATAATATGGCTAACAAGGGCAGGTTAAAACATCTTGTAATCCTTGCCAATATTTGTTGAATATTATTTTATATTAAAAAGTTTAGTCTTTTATGGCTGCCAGATCATGGATTTTGTAAACACCCAACCCCCCAGCTCAACTTGCAAATGCAAGCCAAGTAGGGGGACACCAGAGAAATCCATGAAAGGGGTAGTTTTTTTCAGGGAAAGGACATCCCTAGAAAGAAAGATTCGAAGCCAGGCTGTTAAGTATGTATTGCCTTCCTGGATCACACCATATATCCTTCTCATCTACTGGTGTGGTTGACATACAGTATGTATCTCCCAGGTCAGAAATGTGAATTCAGGTGGCTCCTAATGTGTGCTTCCGATATTAAGCAAGCCTCGTAGCTCAGAGTTTGTTCCCCAGCTTCAATTTTAATCAGAGATGGAGAAGATTTTACATTGAAGTTGGGAACCTATGTTCCTCCCCAGAAGTTGTATGACTCCAACTCACATCTGCCATAGGTAGGGTGACCATATGAAAAAAAGGACAGAGCTCCTGTATCTTTAACAGTTGTATAGAAAAGGAAATTTCAGCAGGTGTCATTTGTAGGCATGCAGCACCTGGTGAAATTCTCCCTTCATCACAACAGTTAAAGTGGCAGGAGCCCTGCCCTCTTTTGTATCTGGTCACTCTCGCTATAGTCCTGCAGCTTTAAGTGCTGTAATGAAGAGGGAATTTCACCAGTTGTTGCATGCCTACAAATGACACCTGCTAAAATGTCCTCTTCTATACAACTGTTAAAGATTCGGGAGCTCTGTCCTCCTTTCCATATGGTCACCCTAGCCACAGGGATGATGACAATTGTAGTCTTGTGACATCTAGAATAGTACATGTTTTTTTATCCTCTTTTTAAGGCCACAGCTAGACCTAAGGTTTATCCTGGGATCATCCAGGGTTCACCCCTGCCTGAGCACTGGATCCCCTGTGTGAAACCTAGGTGAACAGGTTTGACCCCTGGACGATCCAGGGATAAACCTTAGGTCTAGCTACGGCCTAAGTCAGATTCATAGAAGTCTGAACTCCGTTGGTTCCATTGCAGATTTCTCCGACATCCTTAAAATCTACCCAACAATTTAATTTGATATGTAAGTACGTAACACATACATTGCCATTTTTCCTTATTTTTTCATAACTCCCATGTGCTCTGAAAATAATGGAAGAAGGGTGGCTCTATTATTTTTGAATGATTTCAAATTTTCCAGGGGGTTATATTCTTAAACCAGGTGTTATATCCTTGCAGCAAACCAGAAATGCCAGGGATTATTAAACCTGTGACCTTGTGAATGTGAAGCATGCATTCTATCGCTGAGCTATGGGCTATGGGCCTCACCCAAGTAAGAACCTCTCTGTGAGGGTCAGCCATTCATTTGCACACCTCGGAAGGAATGGGTTATCACTCACCTGCGTATAGTTCAGGTGTTGCAGGGTTTATGTGTAAAGCAAATGCGTCTCAGCAGACCTTGCACAAGGAGTTGGAAACCATGCCAATCTACTGAGAGCTAAGCAGTAAAAAGCAGTCGCAATATTAACAAGGAGAGATGTAACTTGTGAGTGTTTTTAGCATGCTCACTTCCCTCAGGGAGGAAGTGAGAGGTTAATATTCACATTATATGCTGGGCGGGTGGGGAATAAATGCATTGCAGCGTGCACAAGAACCAAGATCCGGTGGCAAAGCTGGCTATGTACAATGTACAACACATTTCTCTGTGATATTAGGTAGTTGTTATTTACATTTCTATACTGCCCCACAACCGACGCTCTCTAAGTGATTTACAAAAAATAAAATAAAGGTGTGAAGAGGAATCTTTACCAACTCTTCTCTCATGCAATGGAAGGAAGAAATTATTGGATTTGTTTGTCCAGTAATGCCCAAACAATGTGCTGAAAGAGATGCAAATTAAGTGATTGAGAGCATTAATGAAGGAGCCTTTACATTGCATCTCAGCCTGATCTTTTCAATTCAGCCTCCTGAGTATTTCTAAAGCCTGTCAGCATCAACTGTATCAGGCCATATAGCAACACAAAAACAGAGCAAAAATGTAGCTTCCTAACTTTGAATCCCATCAATTCTAATGGGTGCATATATAACATTTATAGACACTATTCAGACGACACATTGAGCCGTGGTATTTAAGCATTTTGAGCTAAATAGGATGGCTTAGCATGTCAGGTGAACATTTCAAAGATTTGCACGAGTGATGTGTACATTTGGGGAAAAGTTGTAAGAAAATAGGCATGGATTTTCACATTTTAAAAACCAAACGGATTTTGCAATCTGATGTGGTCTCAAGTTGGAATTATCCTCGAGATGGAAGTTGGGGAACTTTGGTGAGTTTTTACTGATTTGCATATCCATATTACCATGGAGATGTTCTTTCTGAGTCCTGCCACGAAGGGAGAAAGCAGACATTACTTCAAATGTATATCTAGCAGCTGAGCCTTCTTTTCATTTCTACTCTAGAGAATACAGATCTGCAAAGCCCTGTCCTCCACAAAAATAGGGTCCCAATCCAGATCTGGAACCCTTTGCCTGTTCTAGAGTAAAAACGTAAAGAAGTGGTAGTCATAGACACACATTTAAATTAATGTCTGTTTTGGCCCTGAGCTATGTCCTGGCACGATACACATGCACCACAGAGGCGAGGAGGGATATCGATCCCTAAGCCAAGTGCTCTGTACGGGGATGGATAATGCCCATAATTAGAACTGTGCCCAGCCCCACTAATTCACCTCAGAGGCCAATTCAGGGCTTCCAAATTGGCCCTGATTTGACTCAGGGTGCTTCGGAACTGCCCCAGTCTACTTCGGATTCAGTTCTGAATCCAAAGCAGGAGCAGCAGTTGTGGTTTCCCAGGTGTGAGGCCAACTGGGACTCCATAGGATCTCCCTCCCGCTCCCCCCTCCCCCCTTCTGCTTGCCTCCTGAACCCAGCAAGCAGCTGCCCCCACCTGTGGGAAAAATAACTGAAGCCTCTGCACGTGTTGGCGAGTTGCCTGTCCTCCAGGAGAACCAATCTGGCTTGCTGTGGATCTACTGTTGTGGACTATGGGAACTGGAAATGGCATTTGGAAGATGGGTGTCTCACCAGCATGAGTGGAAGCTTCAGGTAGGTCTCATAGGTGGGAGGCAGGCAGGGGGCAGTGGTTGGTCATTGGTCTGAATTGGCCCAAAATGCTTCAGCCCAAGGGGCCCAATTTGATTGTGAACTGGAGTTGGTTTGAGGTGGGCCAAATTTGGTTTGGGATTGAATCAAAGCACACCCCTACCCATAATTACTTGAGCCAGTGTGGTGTAGTGGCTAGAGCGTTGGACTGGGAGTTGGGAGATATGGGTTCTAGTCCCCACTCAGCCATGAAAGCTCACTAGGTGACGGTCACAGACTCTCAGTCCAACCCACATCACAGGGTTGTTGTTGTAAGGATAGAAATGGAGAGGAGGAGGAGGATTATGCATGCCGGCTTGAGTTCCTTGGAGGAAAAAAGGTGGGATTACAGGAAACATGGCCGTGTTTCCTGTAGTGAAGGATGGTCAGTAAAAAGAGCATTCCACCATGTTAAAAGGAGTTACTGGGGGGTGGGTCTACCTAGCATTCTAAAATGAAAACTATTTCACCAATCTTTCTGAAACGGAGACCTGCCAGAAAGAAATGCTGATTTTACATACCCTGCGCATTTCAAGAAGATTGGTGAAACGCGCAGGGTATTCAGGGCAGGGCGGTTTAGTTCAAATGACAAAAGGGGAGAAAGCCTCTCTGTTTCAAACAGACTCATCTACTTCCGGGTTGGCGACCCTTTTTTTGCACACAAAAAGCTCCGAATTGGGACTCTTACCATGCAATCCAATAGTAGGATTGTGTTCCCCTGTCCTTCTAGTTGGTGGAATGGCCTTTCTTTTTTAAAAAAATAATTTCAATTTATTTTTAATTATTCTTTTTTGCATCCAATGTTAGTCTATGGGAAGCTGTTAAGCTAACGCATGTGTATAAGCTTCCCAGGAGGGTAGCCCGGGCCCGCCGCTGCCGGAGAAGGTAAGTGAGGTGGGGAGAGGGTTGCCTGGGCCCGCCGTGATGGGGAGCCTACCTTCTCTGGCAGCGGCAGACCCGGTAGCCCGGGCCCGCCGCTGCCGGAGAAGGTAAGTGAAGTGGGGAGGAGGCTGCCTGGGCCTGCCGTGATGGGGGCCTACCTTCTCTGGCAGCGACAGACCTGGTAGCTCGGGCCTGCCGCTGCCGCAGAAGGTAAGTGAAGTGGGGGGGGGGGTTGCCTGGGCCCGCCAGGGGGTGTGTGGCAGTGGTGGCCCCAGCCAGGATGGGGGGGGGCACTTACCTGCTCCTGTGACAGCAGGCTCGGGTTAAAATGGAGACCCTGGCTCCACCAGGAAGCAAGGCAAAAAAATGGGCCTTTGCTTCTGGGTGGAGCCAGGGACTCAATTTAAACCCAGGCCTGCAACCACCAGATAAGATAAGTGAAGTGGGGAGAGGGTTGCCTGGGCCTGCCGCGACGGGGGCCTACCTTCTCTGGCAGCAGCGAACTCAGTAGCCCGGGCCCGCCACTGCCGGAGAAGGTAAGTGAAGTGGGGAGAAGGTTGCCTGTGCCTGGGCAACCCCCACCCCACTTCAGTTATGTTCTCCGGTGGGCCCTGGCTACCAAGCCCGCTGATGCCGGAGAAGGTAGACCAACCCCCCGTCCTGCAAGAACCACTTCAGTCACCTTCTCCGGCAGGCCCAGGCTACCAAGCACGCTGCCTCTGGAGAAGGTAGAAACCCCCCCCCCCCCCGTTCCACCTGAGACTTCAGTTACGTTCAAGGTAACTGGAGTGGGGCTCAGCGGGGTGGTCTACCTACTCTGGAGTCAGCGGGCTTGGTAGCTCTAAACAAAAAAAGAAGTAGGTGGCTCTAAGTTGTTCGTCATCAGTTTTCCACAACTCCACAGTCACCTCTGCATATTCTATTCTCCATCCTGTCCTCATGGTTTATCTACTTTGGGAGAATGAGAATTTCACTGGTACTTTCTGCCTCCTTAGGGAGGATGTGGCGTTAAGGCTGGTGAGCCTTAACTCCCAATTTCCCCGCTTTTTGGTGCTTGGTGGAAAAGTGTACGTCCTTAACGTTGTTTTATAAACCGTAGGTTTTTTGTTTATTGAATATAAATTATAGAATGAGTTCAGCAAAGCAAGAGTAAACATTGGTAGGTGCTCAGTAACGTGTTTGTGTGCGTACACGCACACACACACACACAAACTTTTAATTATTATCTTTAAGATCCAATCACAGAGAACAAAGCATATGGTTCAATTGTCGTTGAACGTGTCATTCTAAAACTTTGAAGTCAAGGACTGCCTTTGTAGGAAAGAACAATCAATTGCATGTTCTTCTGAGACTTGAACAAACTGTAAATTAATTTTGATGTTATTGAAATGTATCCCCAAAGCTGTGAAACCATTTACTTGATGATGAAGGTGGGTTCTTTTTCAGTAGTGGCCTAAGTTGTGTTGCATACATAATAATAATCATTTAAAAAATTACAAGAAACAAAACTGAAATAGGAACCTGCTGAAGGACAGGCTATAAATCAAAATAAATGAATAAATACATAAAATTAAAAAGGAGGAAAAATTGAAATCCATGTTTGCAGGTCATTTATTCCAGTTGACATTCCTTCTTGCTGGTTGGATGATTGGTTTCTCAACATTTGCAAGATGCTTGAGGGGACAAAATATGTGAGGATGGGGTAGGGGAAAATTAAATTGCTCCAAGGTGAGCTCAGGGCAACAATGATTGAGGGAATTTGCAGAGGCCCCCAAACTCTTGTTAAACGGCAACTATAATGATGTCTAAAAAAGCTGCAGAAGACTTTAAAGTGAGTCCCCTTGATCATTGCTTTTAGGATGTTCTTTATATTTAATATTCTGGATTTATGTTAGCTTAGCTATGTTGCAAAGCTCCCTTATGTACTTTGATAGAAAGGTAGGGTGGACATAATCATCATAAATTTAATAAATAATAAATTCTCCCAATATTTCAGCATTAGTGTACTTTCAGTACATTTTACCGAATGGCATCTCCGCATTTAATAATGGATTGACCACCAACAAACAGGAAAACAAAAACCATTTTCAGGTCCCCTTCCTTACGGAATCCTTCCTCTCCCGGCTCCTCTCATCATAGAGGGCTTAAGGGAATGTTGTTGAAGCTTGATCAGAAGCCAAATCTTCCAGATGCCTTCTGCTGCTTTCTGCCTTGAAATTCAGGCCTAATCTACATGAAGCAGGATATTGCACTATGAAAGTGGTGTATAAAACGCGGGAGACACACGACTGCTTTATATAGATTGACCATATGAAAAAAGGAGGACAGGGCTGCTGTATCTTTAACAGTTGCATAGAAAAGGGAATTTCAGCATGTGTCCTTTGTTAGGGTGACCATATTTGGGAAACCAAAAAAGAGGACACCTAGTGTGTGTGTGTGTGTGTGTGGAAGCAGCTTTATGAGTCCTGCAGAAAGTATGTTATTCCCCAGCACCTTCAAGAACCCGATTGGAGTGGAGGAGGGGAAAGGATTTCATTCTGCACCACCACCATCCACTCCAATTGGGGCCTTTTCTATAATGTCCACGAATGACCCACTTTCCCCTTTAAGACCTCAATTGGAGCTCAGGGTGGGGGAATGATGTGCCTCAAGAAAGCATGTCATTCCCTCCTGCTATGCTAATGGCAGCCTTAAAGGAGAAGGTGTGTCATTCCAGGACATTATTGAAAATTATAGAAAATCCCCCCTGACACCATGGAAAGAACAAAAACCAGGACAAATCCGGGGAAATCCTGACAGTTGGTCACCCTACCTTTGTATATATGGAGAACCTATTTATTTATTTATTTATTTATTACATTTTTATACTGCCCAATAGCCTAAGCTCTCTGGGCGGTTCAACCTGGTGAAATTCCCTCTTCATCACAACAGTTAAAGGTGCAGGAGCTATACTAGAGTGACCAGATTTAAAAGAGGGCAGGACACCTGCAGCTTTAACTGTTGTGATAAAGAGGAAATTTCACCAGGTTCCCCATATATACAAATGACACCTGCTGAAATTCCCTTTTCTATGCAACTGTTAAAGATACAGGAGCCCTGTCCTCCTTTTCATATGGTCACCCTACTTTATAGTGGTATAGAAGTGAGCACTGACAACTGTTGGGGCCCATTGACACAGGCCATATACTGCTTTCATACCGCTTTATCCTGCTTGGTGAGCAGCCCTGCCAAATTGTGACCAACCTGTTCCTATTTATCACAGTGAACCATAAACACTAACAGCAGAGCAGATTACATTGTAGATCAGGCAAAACATCCTAAAAACTCAGTCAATTTGATTGCTGGGCACACACACAAAATAATAATTCCTACTTGGCCCTTTTATGAGCAGACAACTTGATACTGTGTTTTAAAAGAATGGTGGAAGGGCAACAGGGTCCCATCCGGTTTGGAGTGAGCTTAAATAGTCCTGCTAGTCCTGCCTCCACAACATTGCAACTGCATCTGCACACCACTTATTGCATGCCCCCATCTACTTCTAGGGTACAAAAAAACCCACCCTCCTCCTCCTCTGATTATGGCAGGTAGGATTTCAGTTACCGTATTTCTTCGATTGTAAGACACCATCGATTGTAAGACGCACACTAATTTCAGTACCACCAACAGAAAAAAAAAACTTTGATTCTAAGAATAATAATCACACCCGCAATTCTAAGGTGCACCCCAATTTTAGAGATGTTTATAAGGGGGAAAAGTGCATCTTAGAATCGAAGAAATATAGTAGTTATGTCTTCTTGTCTTCCATTGTCCTTAATGTCAACTACAGTAGATGTTAGTGTTTTATTTTGTTTGTTTGTTTTAGAAAACAAGATTTCGAAAATCACTTTACATACCCTCATTAAAGTCAATATAATTTCTGACAAAGACATTGTATATCTGAGTTACAGGAAGAAAAGTAGGGGGGAAGTGCCACATAACACGGAAAAGCAGTTTGTGCTTTACTACATTGTAAAACATCAATTTGTGTTAAATGTGGAAATATAATAACTAGGATTCAACAATGTGAGTCCCCAGGTTGTGGCTCCTCTTCTGCCTTTTCTTTTGAATACCCAGGCCTGGAAAGATAAACCCTATCAGAGGGGTCAAGGAGACCCCTCTGATAGGCACAGGCAATACCTTATTCAAAGGGTTCTGTGAGCTGGCAAAAGTGGAGGGAAGGGAGAGAGGCATTAGACTTGCTTTCCTGTCTTAGGGTGTGTGTTTTTTACCACCATCACCATAGTAAAACAGAGTTCTAGCCACTGGAACTAAACATAAGAACATAAAAAGTGCCATGCTGGATCAGACCATGGGTCCATCTAGTCCAGCACTGTGTTCACACAGTGGCCAACCAACTGTCGGCTAGGGACCAACAAATTAGGGCATGGTGCAACAGCACCCTCCCATCCTTGCTCCCCTGCAACTGGTGCACACAGGCTGACTGCCTCGAATACTGGAGGTAGCACACAACCATCAGTGCTACTAGCCATTGATAGTCTTCTTTCCACTTTGATCTTGCTACCAACTTCCCCTATGAGTCTCAGAGGACTACAAAATAGGATGATGCGGGTTCATGCCCCTTATCCCTCCATTTTTTGCATCTACTGACATTGGAGTTCTGACATAGAAAAGGAATGGGCCACATAGGTTTCTACAGGGGCATCCAATGGGCATGTTTAGCCCGGAAAAGAGAAGATTGAGGGGAGACACAATACCACTCTTCAAATACTTGAAAGGTTGTCACACAGAGGAGGGCCAGGAGCTCTTCTCGATCCTCCCAGAGTGCAGGTCACGGAATAACGGGCTCAAGTTACAGGAAGCCGGATTCTGGCTGGACATCAGGAAAAACTTCCTGACTGTTAGAGCAGTGCGACAATGAAATCAGTTACCTAGGGAGGTTGTGGGCTCTCCCACACTAGAGGCCTTCAAGAGGCAGCTGAACAACCATCTGTCAGGGATGCTTTAGGGTGGATTCCTGCATTGAACAGGGGGTTGGACTCGATGGCCTTATAGGCACCTTCCAACTCTACTATGCTATGATTCTATGATAGTTCTCCTCTTCCAAGGACACATCTTTCTCTCCATCCTTAGAAGAGGAGACCCAAACTATCTTGTGGCCCCTGTGATGCCCTTCCAAGTACCATAGGATTGCAGCCTAAGTAGCTTAAAACATGGGATTCGTGTGATTATTTTTAATCATTAAAGGCGATGTAAAAACATATTTTATGCACAGTCTTTTTATCTCACATTTATTTTTATATTTCTTCATAGCAATTTATTGCAATAGATACATCACCATTACTACAGACATTTATGGTACTATTAAAATTCAATGCCACCATAAATTTAGGCTGCTTAAAGTGTTGACATTTGTAACAGCTTCCACAAGGACATATTTTATCATGAAAGTGAAACTTGGAACAGAAACTTTTGTTAACAAAAGAAATAAGATACAAATGAGGAAGTGTGTGTCAGAAATGGAGCCAACACTCCTGAGTTGCGTGTGGTCATCCAGGAATTGGGCCATAGCATTTTCACAGGTGGTAGCCACTCTGTTTTTCCCCACCCCTTTTCACCCCAGCTCCAAAAGCACTGAGAAAAGCCCAGCTACTAGCATTAATCATGATACCTCACTGTAACATCTGAGATGGCGTACCTCTGAAAAGCAGAGGCTTTGGACAAATGATAGAACAACCTTTCCAAACCCAGTGTCCTCCAGATATTTTGGAGTAGAATTTCTATTGTCCCTGAACATTGGCCATGATCAATGTTCAGGCCGGGGAAGGCTATGACATAGGAAACCAATCACTCTCATGTCTAGCTTGAACGTTCCCCAGAGGCGAACTGTTACCCGTTTTTGCTAAGTAAAATGTTAGGCTAGATAGACCTTAACCTGATCCAGCAATGCAACTTGTAGGTTTCTAAATGATAGGGGACCTAAGGTTTATGGGCCATATCTGGCCCACCTTGGATCCAAATCAGTTCTCTGTGATTCTCGAGGTAGTCATAGGGCTCATCTACACCAGTCAGGATAGTCCACTGTGAAAGTGGGAGCCGCAAGGATAGGAACCCAGATAGAAGCACCATGGTGTGTCCCTCTTGGCTCTCATTGTACCAACGCCACTGCTGAGTGACTGCAATTGCTCAGTGGGAGGTGGATGGATAGGGACTGAGCGAGGAGCACCATGGCTCCCATCCTGTTGGCGGTTGACAGGAGGAGGGGGCCATGTCCATGAAGGCTGATCCTAGAGATGTCGGACTTGGCCATGTGACACATGCCTTAGTTACATCCTGTTTGGATTACTGTAATGCACTTTACATGGGGCTGCCTTTGAAGAGTGTTCGGAAACCTCAGTTGGTTCAAAGAGCTGTAGCCAGATTGTTGACCAGGGCTGGCTACAGGGAGCAGACAACTCCCCAATCAAAACAGCTCCACTGGCTTCCGGACTGTTTCCGGGAACAATTCAAAGTGTTGGTTATGACTTTACAAAGCCCTACATGACTCATGTTCAGGTTATCTAAAAGACTGTATTCTCTCTTACGAGCCTGCCCACGTTTTAAGGTCTTCATAAACAGTATATTAAGGCTAAATTTAGTCAACAAGGTTCATGTTATTCCTTGTTTCGAAGTATCTTCTTCAAAAACGTCGGTCTTAGTACTCTGTAAAAAATAACAATTCCAAAGTATTAAATAAATAAATAAATAAATAAATAAAAATATCGCTATTTGAAGTTTTTGAAGAAAATACTTCGAAACAAGGAATAACATGAACCTTGTTGACTAAATTTCATCTTAATATACTGTTTATGTGATTAGATGATAGTGTTTGATGTCTATGGGTCGGATTTCCATGCAATGACTGTTTAAATCTGGTTTGAAATGATTGTTAACTACAATTGAATGCTATACTGATATGTAATGAAATGCTACACTGATGTGATAGTTGATTGTTATAGACTTGTATTAGTATTGGATTGAAAATAGTTATTCTAGTATAAATAGGTACGTATAATTTTTGAATGACGATTTAATTCATTGGGTTTATTTTGTTTCTATGGTGGTCGCCTTTGGGGTTCCTTTTGTTTACATTTTCACCACCACTGCCTCCCTTATTATAGGAAATGAAGGAAGGACAAACAAGAGATCGCTGGTTGTCTCTGAACAATGCCTCGTGTTCGGCTCCCCTGCATGCTTGCGATCCCGGCTCACCTTGCACGAATTTGGAAATGGGTGAATCCAGCAGAGATCAAGCAGGAGGGTTGCGTCGTTTTTCACAAATTTTGCACAAAGCTCCAAATTGCCATAGAGCAAAGCAGGGACGATTCAGGCTACTGAGGAAATTAGTGGAAACTTGTGCAAATCAAATGGCAATTGGGAATGCGACAATGCAAGTACAAGTTTGGAGATTTTTGAACATTTTTTGGATGGACACATGCTCACTCTTGAGCTCATGCTCAGAACTTTGAATTATTTATGTATTGCATTTCTGTGCCTTCCAATAGCCAAAGCTCTCTGGGTGGTTCGAATGGGGCATGCTTGTATGTTTTGCAAAATGAAATTTTCATAAATCCCTACCTGTTATTATATCAGTCCCATCAGATCTTGCTTTCCACAGATATCTTCCCCAGGTTTCAGCATCTATGATTTTGAACCATCTAGATTCTAAAAGATGAGATTTTAGCTAATAATCTCTGTCTCTGTCTTTATTAATAGGAAAAAAAATACA
Source organism: Elgaria multicarinata webbii (assembly GCF_023053635.1). Lineage (NCBI taxonomy): Eukaryota > Metazoa > Chordata > Lepidosauria > Squamata > Anguidae > Elgaria > Elgaria multicarinata. Next base: position 10,711,144 of record NC_086187.1, on the reverse strand, counting down.
ATTCATCGAGGTTCTTTCCTTCTGCACTTCTGAACACGGTTGCATGGCTGTTCCAATTGTCACCCATTAAATTTCCCCCATTGTGATTCCATGCAATCTGTCTGGATTACTTTTAGATTACTTTTTCTCAGTTTCCTCTACCATTTACCTGTGGGGGTTAGGATCCCCTGGTGGAATATTGACCCTCTGCTACAAAACGGAATTGAAAGGTTGTGACATTGTCCCAATGGTATCACCCCATTTATTTCAAAGGCAAAAAAAAAAAAAAATTGGAGCGAAGAGACTGTGTTATGCATGTGTAGTGTGTACGAAGGATAAGGAGTGGAGAAGGATAAAAAAAAAACCATAGTAGGAAATGGATCTAATAGCAAACCACTATTTCCTCCAAGCACCTCTGTCTGTGATTCTTGCGTAAAGTCTTGGAAATACTGGCATAATGCCATGACTCTGCGAGCATGTATAATTATACCAATTGATGTACCCCAACCCTCTACAGCTTGATTGATTTACAATCCGAAGTACATCCCACTGAATTTAGTGGGACTTACTCCCAGGTAAGCATGTATATGATAGCTACCTTCAACATACATACAGTATCTGGAGTGGCAGAGTAGAATAACTTCAAAAATAAAATAAAAAAGACAGTTACCAGGCCCCATGGAGCAAGATTGGAGGCCAGGGGAGGTCGTGGGGGGAATCGGGGGAAGGGGGGCTGGGAGCGCTGTGGTCTGTCCACCGCTTTTCCCGGCTACTCGTGCGTAAGTGCGGTAGACCGGAAAAGCGGCCGAATGGTCCACACACCCATGGTCCCAGCCTCAGCCCGACCTGTGGCTGGGACTGCGGGGAAAACCGGGCGAAATGGGGTTTCACTTACCCCGCTCCCAGGGAGGTTTCACCCCTGCCTAACCCCAGGATCCCCTGTGCGTCATCTGGAAGCCCAGGGGCAAGCCCAGGGCGAGCACCGGGCTAAATCTCCATCTAGCAAGGCCCATGGTCACTCAAGGAAAGCTTTCTGAAACAAGGATGTTTTCTGGAACTGCTGGAAGGAGCAGAATGTTGCCTGCCTGCCAAAGGCAAGAAATTTCATAGGATGGGGGCCACCACACTGAAGATGCTTCTCCTGGTGAACTCCAATAGGACCATAAGTCCATTTGGAACCACCATGAATAAGCCCTCAGATTACCTCAGTGACTGTGAGGTTGGTAAGGGAGAAGGTGCTCTCCCGGGTATCCTGGTCCCAAGTTATTTAGGGCTTTGTACACTAGTACTATGAGCCTCATGTGGCACAGAGTGTAAGTGGCAGTTACTTCAGCCAAAACTCTCCCCATGGCCTGAGTTCAATCCCAGCAGAAGCTGGTTCTCAGGCAGCCGGCTCAGGTCAACTTAGCCTCCCATCCTTCCAAGGTCGGTAAAATGAGTACCCAGCTAGCTGGGGGAAAGGTAAATGCGACTGGGGAAGGCAATGGCAAACCACCCCGCTATAAAGTCTGCCAAGAAAACATCAGCGAAAGCAGGCGTCCCTCTAGGAGTCAGCAATGACTCAAATGCTTTCACGAGAGGTTCCTTTCCTTTCCTTTCCTTTCACTAGTACTGGAACCATAAAAATGGACATGATAGGATCTTTAACGTATGATTGTTATAACATGTTAGATGTTGCTGCTTTCTTTTTTATTTCTCTCCCTGCCTCATAAATACAGTGTCACCAATATTGCATTCATTATTACACCATTTAGACCAAAAAAAGTCCATAGGAGGATGCTGTGTCTGTCTTTTGCAAAGCTAGAATTTTTTTCCATGGCTCTGATAATCTTTTCTTCCTAACCCATTTTTTTTCCTGACTTCAACCAGATTGAACATAACTCACAGTAATAGATTGAAAAGAATTGTTCTTTTTTTATCTTCCCGCAGTCTATAGAATGCCTAATCAGTACGTATAATATGTGGAATTTGTCCCACTCCCAGGGAGGAACCTTCATAATTCATTAGTGCCTTCACCCAGCTTGAGTTACACACTGCTTGTTTCATTCAAGAGATAAAAATCCATATCCCAGGAGTGCTCATTATACACCTCTTTGGTATAAACCTATTCAGTTTCTGAACTGGAATAAAGCTGAATAGATAAAGACACTTATCAGCAATCATTACTGTCTAAAGATCTTCACCATTGCCCTGAGCATGGCGATCAACACAGAGGAAATAACCCCAATTGTTTCAGCTTTAACAGCCCCAAAGAAAAACATTGTGAAAAGAGCTATAAAATGGAGCAGGGTACAAATGGCCTTTCAGTGGCAAATGTTGGAAATCTGGCCACCATTTTGCATTTTCCACAACACCCGTGACATAGCATTGTTCCAGCACATCGTCTATGCTTGTGGGTTGGGGGATAATGGGGGTTGGGGAATAGAGAGTGTGAGGAGATAGTCACCACCACCCCAAAATGGTGGAGAACATTCAGAGAAAGTTCTCCAATGTGGTCTTATTTTTCTAGCAGTGTGAGAAAAAGAAATAACTCAGGAAAAAAGTCTTCTGGAATTTGTTCAGCTCACCTCTAATAGAAGTGCAAGTGGTGTGGGTTTCTGAAAATGCTTAGATTCTTATATTTACCAGAGTGAATGACCTTACCAGAGTGAATACCCTCATGTTGGAAGTCTGGGTGCAGTGCAAAGAGTTCATGTTATATGGGATTTGGTTTCCCCTTGAGTTTCTGCTAAAATATGAATTTTCTTGGCTGGAATGAAACAAATGAGGCAATTTGAGGGAAGCAATGAGAGCTTTGATAAGATGAATAAGAAGAACCATGCTGGATCAGACCAAGGGTGCACCTAGTATAGCACTCACTTCACACAGATGCCTTTCCAGCATGCCCTGGAACATGGGCGTGCGGAGGCCATTGCGGGTGGGGGTGGAGAGACGCTGCGTGGGGGCAAGCCATTGGCTCACCCCTAGTGGAGCCACTCATGTTGAGAAGAGGCAGCATGAGTATAAAACATGCCTCGCCCCTCCCAGCCCCCTCTTTGGTTCTAGTCTCCTTCCCTTCATCCCTGAAGGCAGTGTGGGTTCGCTGGTTGCCCGTTACGGGAGCCAAGTAGGAATTTTTTGCTCATATCCTAAGTTTGCTATGAGGTGTTTTTTTTTTTGCCTTCTTCACACTGTGAGGCAACAGGGGAGTATTAAATAGGTTAATTGGCATTAACTGGTCACAATTTTGATTTGGCGGTTACTTGCGGGCATCGTGGGTGAGGATAGGAATGGTGAGCATTCTTTGGCACCGTTAGTGGTGAGTGGTAATGCCTGAGGCTCCCAGCTGGTGATATAGGGCTTGCCTCTGAGGCCAACCTTTCGCATTCACCTGGAGTTTCGCAACACGGGGGGAGCGACACCGGAAAGCCTGCCGACCCCAATTCGGGGAAGCAAGAGGAGTGGTGGAATATAGGCCACACTTCTCAGGCTATAAATGTCTCGCCTGATCCCTTTAAGGCCAGTTTGATGGCCAAGATAGGATGCCCGCTTAGGCTTCCACCTCTTGTAGAACTTCAAATAAAAGTGGCCCTTATTTTAAATCCATCTTCTGTGTGTCGCCTCTTTATTTACACACTCCACTCACGCAGTGGTCAACCACATCTTCAGGGTGGTTCCATGTAGCTACCCCAGTATGGCAGTTCCCTACTTTGGATTACCACACTGGGGTAAGTGGGTGGAGGATCATCTTCTGGGGCTACCACACTAAGAAGGCATCTATGACTCGAGTTGAGAAGTTTTGTGTGTCTAGCTAAAAACTAACCAAAATCACTTCCTGTGAAAAACTTTAGATTGTTATTTCTGTTTTCACATTTCATTAATACCAAAGTGTGTTTGCTGTGTTCCCCATAATAAGAAAGGAAATCATAATTGTTTTAGCTGCACTTCATAATGAATTATAAATGCCAAAGTAAAATTGCTTCCAGCATTTATAGTAAGAGTTCTGTTGTGCCTGGTAAATTAATGGTTTTATTTTTTTGTTTTGTTTTCAAATTAAAGGAAAAGAATATATATATATATATATATATATATATATATATATATATACACACACATACATACACACACACACACACATGCGTGCCTGAAGTTTATATTTTATTAATAACACACACTTAGTGTGAGGAAATGAGAAAACATGAACTGCAACATTATTAGTTGCAAATATATTTCCCTAATTTAAATGGCATAATTGTCTTTAAAATAATGAATTGTGACTCATAACCCATAGGATCAATGAACTATGGATGCACACATTATGTTATCTTCTAAAGTAATCCAGTTTATAATAACAATTTTCCCTATTTCTGTTCTTCAGGCTGTGAGTGACACTTTTTTATGTGCAGCCAAAACAGCTGCAGCCCCAGACAAGGGGAAGATAATAAAATAATAATAATGAAGGGGGGGGCTCTAAAACTTTCAGCAGTACAAAAAACGTCAGCATCCCCACCCTCACAAAGAAACTGCAACATACAACCCAGTGAGTGACTCAATCCTTTTGACAGAGACAAAAATAGTAAATCAGGGGAAAGTGAGAAAGAAGAGTAGAAGAGAGAACTGTTTAATTGTCAGGATATATCATTGTCCAAGTCATAATGAGAAGCTCTCCTTAAATACTAGGGATGTGCTCCGCTCCGATTAGGAGCGTAGAAGCAGTAGCGGATTGGCCTGCTCCGCCTTACCCAGAGGCGGAGTAGGAGCGGACCGCGGACCCCCTAGAAGCAAGGCGAAGAGAAGCGACCATTTTTCGGAGCTCCGAGTTCAGTCGGAGCGCTCCGGTCGCCATCTTGAAAACATTTCGCCATAGGATTGCATTGCGGCAAATAATCGCGCATAACTACGTTGTTTTTGAAGCTATCGTTCTGGAAATTCTTGTGCACAGAGAGTCGTGGATGGGGGTCATTTTGAGACCACTCTCACCTCTCTGCGTGCTGTGGTTCACGTGCAATATTTTTTTAAAAATCGGGTCAACCGCGGGGCTCAAACTGCGTTTCGGCTTTTCGCCCATAGGATTGCATTGAGGGAAAGAATCGGGGATAACTGGGGGGGGGTTTAAGCTATCGTTCTGAAAATTCTTGTGCACAGAGAGTCGTGGATGGGGGTCATTTTGAGACCACTCTCAACTTTCTGCGTGCTGTGGTTCACGTGCAATATTTTTTTAAAAATCGGGTCAACCGCAGGGCTCAAACGGCGTTTCGGCTTTTCGCCCATAGGATTGCATTGAGGGAAAGAATCGGGGATAACTGGGGGGGGGGTTTAAGCTATCGTTCTGAAAATTCTTGTGCACAGAGAGTCGTGGATGGGGGTCATTTTGAGACCACTCTCAACTTTCTGCGTGCTGTGGTTCACGTGCAATATTTTTTTAAAAATCGGGGTTTGGGTTTTTTTTTTTTATTATTATTATTTTTTTGGAAGCGATGACAGGCACATTCAACTCCCAATCCTGATGAGAATTCATCTCCTCAGAAAGCATCCTCCTCCAATCCCAGCGTTGGAGGGGGGACTAAGGCAGACCCACCCTGAGAACTTTCTGTTTTGTGTCTCTTTGTGGGTTGGCGTTCGTGGAGGGAACACTTACTTAGCTAGTGCTCCTGCTTTGGAGATAGATTAATTTAATATAGGTTTAGTTTGGCGCGTGTGTGTGTTTGTTTGCTTCTTTCTGACTTGTAGCTTAGTTTGCCCTGTGTTTTCCCCTTACTTTGATTTAATATAAACTTTATTTTTGAATTTTGGAGTGTGTGGTTGGGTTGGTTGCCCCCCCCTTCCCTGTATTAAAGCCTGACTGTTCTGCTTTTGTGAAAGCTTTCTTTTGAAAGCATACACACACTTTTTGTCCCATTTCCCTACATTTATATTCTTAAACATATTTTATTATATTCTTTCACATAGTCCATTAGTATATATTCTCATACATATTATATTAGTATTCATATTTTGTTCTTCTTATAGTAGTGGTTGGTTCTTTTTCCCCCTCCCCTCTCTTAAATCCTGATTGTGTTTCCTTCTATCTTCTATATACCAAATATACCAAAAAAATTGGATTCTCTTTTTCTTCTCTGTGTAACTTCGACGGAGTGGGCTGCTTTTGTCAAGTTCAACAGGCAGCCACAGATTGAGCATTTTGGGGAAAGCATACGCACACCATTTCCCTATTCTTAAACATATTATTATTATATTCTTTGACATAGTCTTAGTAGTCTATTAGTATACATTCTCATACATATTAGTAGTAGTATTCATATTTTGTTCTTCTTATAGTAGTGGTTGTCCCATTTCTTGTCCCATTTCCCTACATTTATTAGTAATATTCTAAAACATATTATTATATTCTTGTAGATATTCTTAGTAGTATATTCTCATACATATTAGTAGTAGTATATTTTATTGTTCTTGTCCCATTTCCCTACATTTAAACATATTATATTCTTCTTATACATATTCTTAGTAGTACCTTATACATAGTATTAGTAGTATTAATATTTTGTTAGTCATCATGAAAAGAGAAAGCAGGCGTGCTGAAAGCAGCAAGGCTCAGTCTGCCAGCAGGGCTTCCTCTCCTCCTGTGAAACTCAAACGGGCAACTCCTTGGCTGACTGCTCCAAAACAGAAGCAGGACAAGCAGCAGGCAGAGCCACTCTCTTCTGCAACTTGTGCCCGGCGTTCTCTTTTTGAGGGTGGGAATGGGAAAAGTGCCCGTTTGCAAGAGGCACGTGGCAGCAGTGCCATTAGAGGAGGAGGAGTATCCCCAACTCCTTCATTCTCCTTTCAGCCCACGAGCCCGCTGATGGACCTAGACGAGGTCCTCAGCACAGTGGAGGGGGGGGAGGAGGAGGAGGCGGTGGGCCTCCAGGATGTGGGGGCTGAGGAGGAGCAGCAGCAGGCCGAGGCTCTCTCCCCAGTCTCATCCCACACCCCTGTTTCTGTGGCAACACCAGAGAGCTCAGGCGGGCAATTGGTGGTGTCACCACAGAAACGAAAGACAAGCATCGTGTGGGACCACTTTGAGTTGGGAGCGGATCCCCGCTTTGCTGTCTGTCGCCACTGCAAACTCAGCCTAAGCAGGGGTTCATCGACAGGGCATTATGGAACCAGCAGCATGAAGATGCATCTTCATAGGCAGCACCAGGCGATCTTGCTGGGGAAAGAGGCGGGCAAGGCGACTGGTTCCAGGGGAAAGCCGAAGGCTGCTGCTGGCACTGCCACTCTAAGCTCTCCATCTCCCATCCCCACAAGGGTTAGGCAGGCAACCCTGCAGGACATGGGGTGGGGGAAGTATTGACCCACAAGATGGCGTTTTCCAATGCCCACCCAGGGTGCTACTGTGTTGGGGCATCTGCCGGGACTGACTCCTCCCCAATACTAGATCTATGACATGTCACTCTGCCTGCCCCTCTGCTAGCCTGTCCTCCTCGGTGACCGACTCGCTGGGATGGTTTGCGTTTGCAATGCGTGACTAACTGCAATGCTGGCTTAGAAACCAGCCATCACTTCCTTGTGCCCCCAGAAATGCCCGCAGCCTGCCTGCCTGCCTGCCCGCCTCCCCCGGGGTGCTGCTGTGGTGGGGCATCTGCCAGGACTGACTCCTCGCCTACTCTGCCTGCCTCTCTGCCCGCCTGGTGCCTGGTTTGCTCCCAATCGTCCTCCTCTGTGCCCCTCAAGGCGTAACTGCTGGCTTAGAAAGAAACAACCAGCCATCTTTGCCTCACTTTGCGCCCACTTATGGGTTGGTTTGCTATGCGTTAGTGCTCAAGCCATCCTTGCGGCACTACAATGCATGCTGCCTGCCTGCTTTCCATTGATGGTGCTATATAAATAAATAATAATAATAATAATAATTCTCCCCTTCCCGCCTTGCAGCGATGGTGTATGTGTCTTGCTTTGACTCAGGGGAGAAGTCCTTCCTGCGCTCACTTAGACTTTATCAAATTCAATAATCCCTTTTTCAAATGTGCCAGAAGATTTAGGGTTATCTCGTGGCATGTTGGGATTGCCTTGGAACTGGCCCCATTGAGCTGTCTGCAATTGCAACTTTAAATCCCTGACATACTGGAGTGTTCAAATTTCAAAAGTTCCCCTAACATCAGGGGATGATGGGATTGCCTTGAAACTTGGTGTCCATGGGGACACATGGGTAAGCTGTCATGGGACCAAAGGATAGGTTTCTAACGTGCAAATTGACGTAGTTGTAGAATGGGACTTGATTTGGGGTGAGTTAAAAAGTTTAAGCCGCGCCAAAAATCAGGGGATGATGGGATTTGCTTGCAACTTGGCGTGCATGTGGACACATGGATAAGCTCTCCTGGTGCCGAGTTTGAGGTTTCTAACATGCAAATTGACGGAGCTATCCCAAGGGGTGTGAATGGGGTGCCCGATTTTCATAAATTCCCCAAAAATCAGGGGATGATGGGATTGCCTTGAAACTTGGCGTGCATGTGGACACGTGGATAAGCTATCATGGTGCTGAGTTTGAGGTTTCTAACGTGCAAATTGACGTAGTTGTAGAATGGGACAATTTGGGGTGAGTTAAGCCATGCCAAAAATCAGGGGATGATGGGATTTGCTTGCAACTTGGCGTGCATGTGGACACATGGATAAGCTCTCCTGGTGCCGAGTTTGAGGTTTCTAACATGCAAATTGACGGAGCTATCCCAAGGGGTGTGAATGGGGTGCCCGATTTTCATAAATTCCCCAAAAATCAGGGGATGATGGGATTGCCTTGAAACTTGGCGTGCATGTGGACACGTGGATAAGCTATCATGGTGCTGAGTTTGAGGTTTCTAACGTGCAAATTGACGGAGCTATCTAAAGGGGTGTGAATTAGGGTTATGGGAGGTGCGTTAGAGGGTAGAGCCGCGCCAAAAATCAGGGGATGATGGGATTTGCTTGCAACTTGGCGTGCATGTGGACACATGGATAAGCTGCCCTGGTGCCGAGTTTGAGGTTTGTAACATGCAAATTGACGGAGCTATCCCAAGGGGTGTGAATGGGGTGCCCGATTTTCAAAAATTCGCCAAAAATCAGGGGATGATGGGATTGCCTTGAAACTTGGCGTGTGTGTGTATACGCCCATGAGGTGTCATGGTGCCAAACGTGAGGTTTCTAACTTCAACGGAAAAAAAGTTGTTTACTTTTTTAGCTTTCAATGCAAGCCTATGGGGGGGCAAAAACGGAGCTCCGGATCCGATCCGGAGCTCCGAGCGGAGCGGAGCGGAAGTGGGCGGAGCGGGGGCGGGGCGGAGCGACCCGCTCCGAAAAATGGCGGATCTGCAAGTGAAGCGGAGCGGGGGGTCCGTGCACACCCCTAGTTCCTACTCTTTCTTAGTTCTTATTTCGATTGAATCTTTCTTTAAAATCCTTCTAAAGCAAATTCCAAAGCAATTGCAGTTTGTTATTCCCATATTGCAAGTTGGATTGGGCTGTTGCTAGGAGAGGGTGGTTTATGACCACTTGGGATGTCAGAAGACTCCATTTCGGGGGTGGCGCTTTGCCAGCTTGAAACCCCGCCCTCGGACATCTGCCAGCCGGCTTGACTCAGCCCTCAGCAAGTTGTGCCAGCTGGTAGATTTTCAGAGGGCAAAAGTGAGAGGGGCATCCTCTCCTCCTCCACCACTCACATTCACTATGTCATGATAGTGAGAATGGGGGAGGTGATAGGGAAGCAGCTCCCCCCTCTCATCCCTCCATCCTTGCTACCACAGCAGCAGTAATGAGACACGAGGAGGATGACAGGGGAGTGGTGCTCCCTTCTCCTCCTCCTCCATTTTGGGCACAGTGGGGGCACGGTGCTCAAGTTTTTCATTCTCCCTTCAAACCCCAGGAGTGAGCAGGAGGATGTTCTTAGAACAGAGGAGCCCTGCTGGATCAGGCCAAGGGTCCATCTAGTCCAGCACTCTGTTCACACAGTGACCAACCATCTGCCTACATGAAAACTGCAACCAGGACATGCCTGCAAGAGCATTCTCCTGCCCGTGTTCCTCAGCAACTGGTGCACACAGGCTGACTGCCTCGGATGCTGGAAGTAGCACACAACCATCAGGACTAGTAGCCATTGATAGCCTTCTCCTCCAGGAATTTATCCAACCCCCCTTTAAAGCCATCCAAAGTGTTGGCTGTCACTGCATCTTGGGGTAGTGAATTCCACAGTTTAACTATGCACTGTGTGAAGAGGTTCTTCCTTTTATCTGTCCTGAATCTCCCCTTAAGCAGCTTCACGGGCTCTAGTATTATGAGTGGAGGGGGGAACTGCCTCCCTATCTACTTTGGTTACTACAGAGATTCCTTATGCAAGCAAGCATGGGTGTGAAGGCTTCCAGATCAGAGAGTGGTGTTTCCAGGCAGATATGAGCCCCAATATTTCTGTTTTCAGATGGCACAGGTCCCCCACATGATCCAGTTCCCAGATGGTGCGGCCAGCATCTCTGTGGCAGCAACATGGTAAAAGAAACAATTGAGTATTGGACCTAGGGAGATAAATGCCAAGAAGAAGGACCACTGAGCAGTTGTCCCAGTTTCATGAGATGCATCATGTTCAAAGAATGAGGCCTTTGTTTTGCCATGGTAGATCCTAGTGTCAGTCACATCCAATTTTTTGTCCCTACAAATGAGCCATACTACATGGCTTTTATATCTTCCATTCAGTGTTATGATTCTCCTCTGTTCTTTAAGTGTCTTTGCACACACACAAGGGAGGTGTGAAATGCCAAACTTTACAATTGAATGCATGGCTTACAAGATGAATTGCAGCACAGTGCAGTATTTCCTGCCACAAGACATCTTATTTCTAAATTTCTCATTAGTTCTCTACGTTTTTAGTAGCTGCTGCAAAGCGATGGAAAATTTGCCCTTTGTGGTACCTGCTACAGATGGTTCTGTAACATTGTGGTGCATCTTATGTTTCTCTATTGGCTTCTTTTCTCTTTGTTTCTTTCTTTCTTCAAATTCGTCAGTGAAGCTATCATGCCCAAAAGGCAGACCAATACCACGGCTTCAGAATGGATTTTTAAATCTCTGCATGGAAAATAGCATCAACGTCAAAGGAGCAACAATACGAAGAATAGGTGTCTCCCCTTAAAAGTCAGGATATCTTATTCAATAGAATCAAATCCTTCTCTGTGAAGAAGTAGGAGGTGTTGAGGGTGGTTTCTCACTGCTGGTTCCCCTGAGTTCCTTTGTTGAATAAGATATTTTCCTCGTTACAGCAAATCACATACATTTACACCATCTCTCTGTCTTTCTTTTTAATGTGGTATTTGGAGTTTCTTGAGAAACTTTCCTCTCCTTATTGAATGTATATTTTTTTTTCTTGGCTTCCATTGAAAATTTTGTAGATTCTTTGCTTGAAGAAGGGACCAGTACATTTGCTTCAGGCAAAATCAAATAGCAGCACTAGGAATGATATGTATTTGAAATGGAGGAGGTAGAATGCAAACTCCCCCAGTTCGGAATGCCTCACCACCATACAGGGAGAGCCTGGATTCTTCCAAATTTGAACCACTTGAGTTCAAGTGCCTCATACTGGGCTTCACCCCGCCATACAGCCATTACTGTTAGTGAATATAATTCTCCCCATCACCTACCCTTCCCTTTCTCTAAGGCCTTTGCTACACCTAACTGTAAATCAAGGGGAGAGGAGGCGAGACCTCACGTTGTGAATAACACGAGATCTTGCCCTCATTTACACGTAAGGTGCAACGGCCTCAAGAAGAGAAGCATCACGCCCGCCATTTTTTTATTTTTAAAGGGCCGGCTGCACACGAGCCCTGCAGTGAGTAAAGGTAGGGGTTTTTTTTAAAAAAAAAGATTTCCCTGTTCCCCCCACTGATGGGCGCAACACGGCTCCTGGCTCCGTGCAAGTAATCACACAGAGCTGCAGAAACAGGCCACACGCTCACTGTCTCGGGCTCAGCCCGAGACCCTGGGAAAAACCAGGCCCAAAGTGTAGGGCTGCATCCCGGGGCCAGGGAGGGATGATCCCTCCCTGATCCCCTGTGCGTCATCTGGATGCACCTGGGCGATCCCAGGTATCTGTCCGGTATAACCGCTGGTCTAGCTAAGGCCTAAACTTACCTTGTGGCAGGAGAGAGGTGTCAAGACCTTACCTTCTTTCTGCTGAAGCCATTTCTACACCTGCCATTTTTCCTAGGAATGTCCAGGGATGATCCCTGTGCATCCAAATGACACACAGGGGATACTGGGAGCAGGCAGGGATGATTTCTCAATTTTCCTGGGATAATCCTTAGGTGTAGAAAGGGACTGTGAGATGCAGAAGAATGCAACGAGAGCACCCCAAGTGCAGGGATCGCTGGGACATGGCCATTCTACAGGGATCCTTGAGTCTTAGGCCATAGCTAGACCCAAGGTTTATCCCTGGATTGTCCAGGGGTCAAACCTGTTCATCTAGGTGACACACGGGGGATCCAGTGCTCAGGCAGGGGTGAACCCTGGATGATCTCAGGATAAACGTAGGTCTAGCTGCGGCCCTTGATGTGCTGGTGGGAAACATTTGGAAGCCCTCTTGTGCTCTACCCATAGCATAATGGGACTGCAACATGATTCCTGACTTCTGAATTGGGCTCAGGTGAAGATGTAGGCATGTCAGAGAAATGTGTTTGGAGAGGCTGGCGTTAGTTGGGTTTCCTTAGGCTCGGCCACCTGGACTTTGTTTCAGTTCCTTCTGTGGTACCTGGCTTGTGGTACCTGTAGCAAGTTGAGCCAGTACACCAACTTTCCTGGAATTTTGCACCTTCTTCTTTTTTTTTAGGTTCCAAAATTTGTGCAAATTTCTGAGCAATTAACAAAAGTTATAGCCATAATTCTCATGAATTTGACCATAATTTGCACAGATTGCTCAGAAATGTGTGCAAATTGCAGACCTTTTGGAAGGGGGGGATGTGCAAAACAGTTCTTGGAGTTTGGAGGAAAGGGCACAGCTCAGCTGGCAAGCATTTATTGAGGCATACACACCATGAAAATTCAGCAAGTCAAAAATGAACCAGATTTCCCAGCAATAAACATCCCTAGGAAAAAGGGAGCTATTTCTTCTTCTCCTTCTTCGGCCACTTATACACCAGCCCAGTGTAGAGGGAGGGTGATCCTGGACTTACCTTCTTCCAGGATTGTCCCTGTATCCAAATAGGAAAAAGGGAGCTATTTCTTCTTCTCCTTCTTCAGCCACTTATACACCAGCCCAGTGTAGAGGGAGGGTGATCCTGGACTTACCTTCTTCCAGGATTGTCCCTGTATCCAAATAGCCAGCACGATGTCCGGGATGGGAAGAGGGATGTCGCGTGAGTGGAGGTGGCCATTTTTTTTTAAAGCGACATTTTTTAAAAAATGGCCACCTCCACTCGCGCGACATCCCTCTTCCCATCCCGGACATCACGCTGGCTATTTGGATACAGCACACTCACACTCCAGCAAAAGGTAAGGGGGGAGCCCCAACCCCTCTCTCCCCCACTCCTGATTCCTCCTGGCCTGGCTCCTTCCCTCTACTTTTCCCTGCTACTCGCAGGGAGGAAGGAAGAAGCTGGGACGGGTGGCCACATGTCCCACAGTCTCGGGACGATCTCGAGACTGTGGGAAGAATCAGAATTCCCCCGGGATTATTTATTCCTGGGAAAACCCATGCTCATCCCCCCCTGCCCCCAGGACTCGGCCGTGACCAGCCCACATTTTTGGGCTGGTGTAGAAATGGCCGCCGCCGCCGCCTCCTCCTCCTCCTCCTCCTCCTCCTCCTATTCCTATTCTTACTGGAAAATAGCTTCCTTTGCTAAGCCCAGGTCCAAATTGAGGCCAAACTGATACTGAATTGAAAGGAGTTGATTCATCAATAAAAATTAGAATGTGCATGTATTTATAGGCCTGTTCAGACAACATACTAAACCATGGTTAGGCTGCTAACCCTTTTGCAGCAAATTCCTAGTGAGTGTGTTTAAACTGTGGTTATGTAGCCACCATAGTTAGGAATGGTTCATGCAACATCTAAGCCATAACATTTAGTTCAAACTGTTTAACAACCGTGGCTTAGTGTACAATCTGAACAGGGTCAGCGAAATGGAGGATGGCTGTGAAGGAGGACCCATTTACTTAGGTTTACAGACGTCAGAGGAATCTGTTTAGGGGCTGGAGATTGACAAGCTTTCCTTCACTCCCCCCCCTCCCCCGCAACTCTGTTCTGTCTTCCACCAGCTGGACTGACTCAATGTTCAATGAGTTGGACCAACTGGAGGAATTTCCATAAATTGATCTTGTTTGCATCACACAACATTTGTGCACGTTATGGTGGCAAATTGCTCAAATTAGAGCCATGACGATACAAATTTGCACAATTTGCAGCCTTAATTTGGGCAAATGGCACCCGTGGGTGCCACACGAAGGATCCAATTTGCAGAAATGGTGCCCATGGGTGCCACATTGGGGATCCAATTTGTACAAATGGTGCTTGCTGGCACCGCATTGGGGCAATGGCAATTTTCAGTGGGGAAACACAATTAATTTTCCAAATTCTAGAAGAAAGCTTGTGGCTTGGCTTATAAATGTAAGCTAAGCTGAGGGCTCCCAGGAAATACGATCAGCCAAAAACAGATGGGATTTCAACATGGCAGCCATCCTGACTTAATTTCTACAAATCCTAGCCATATCTACTCTTATGATCTATTTTACTTAGTCCTGAGCCTTAGCCCTTCCAAGTTGTGAAACAAACATCAAGCAAAGTGTACTTCCAAAATATACAGTGTCTTTCTTTCTGTGCTGAGTCATCACAGCCAGCTATAAGTACCCTTAATGCAGAGGTATACAAACATACATTTGTGTGAAATGGACGTGGCTATAATGAAGGCACAATCAGCCCTTTGGCAGGGTGATTGCATACCTTGTGCCTTAACCGACCTGCCACCATTTATGCAGGGATGTCTGCTTTTTAAGCATCGGATGACTAATTGATAACTAATTCCTTCAATTTGTGGTTCATTTCTCTTTTCTTCGCCCCACAAAAGATGGTTGCACCTGGCTGTGTGAATCAAAAAGTCATTATGAAGTCAATAAATGTATTACTTCCAGGAGCTTGCCAATGGACTAATTGCATGGTAATGTGTTTGCATTTTCTCTCGCTGATTAACACGGATTCCTTGGAACAAGCGGAAGCCATGTTAGGGCGAAGAAAAGGAGGAACTTCTAAAATGATAGAGGTGGTTTGATGGTGGTGTTCCTGCCCTCTGAACACATGCTCATTTTTTCTGTCCTGCAATGAGCTCTGAAAATGTGCCGAATGGCTATGCATATTTCCAGCTTGATTAAGTTTGAAATAGAGAAATGCTGTCATGAGGGTTTAAGGGGGCTGGATGGCATCAGGGGTTGAAGCCCCATCCCTGATATTATTGGGTCCCTGGCTGAAGCACCAATTGGTGCTCTTCCAACCCAGCACTATGGCCAGGAAACCAGCTTTAGACTTCCTCTACCTCTTTTAGACTCAAAGACTGTGCTTCCAGAAGCCAGCCTCAGGACTCGACTGGCTACTTGGAATGACAGCTGAGTATGAAGCATCTGAACATCAGATGGGTTGGCTTGGTGAGCTGAGTTTGGCCCAATGGTCAGAGGTTCCCCATCCCTAGCCTATAACATCACAAGTAGACAGCCTTACCCATAGCAGGTACAGACAGTTTGTCTGATTTAGAATTACTTTGGGGCTCTTTTTGGGCTGAATGGTGACTCATAATTTTCATGCAGTAACAAACTTTTTTAAAAAGTGAGGAAGTCCAGCAAGGTAGTTCAGATCATGGTAGAAGATTCAGGCAGACAGGGGTCCAATATTTACAATAAGTCCAGGCAAGGAAGTCTTTGAGATAGTTAAGAGTTGTTCAAGCAGAAGTGACAAGGTTAGAATTTATACACAGTCAGAGAGAAAGTCCAACAAGAGGCAATATGTTGGGATCTCAACATTACACATTTCAAGGCAGACAGGAGTCCAAGAGCCATTATAAGGGCAGGCAAGGAAGCATTCTTGGTAATCAAAGACAAAGGTGCATGATTCATGTCAGACAAGAGTTCATGGAAAGTCCAGTGTTTCAGGCACTGGAGGGGCTGAATATCCTGACAGGAAAATCTAGTCCATAAGTGGTGCAGTGTTGGAAGGGGTGTCTTAACCTCCCCACCCCTCCAAAACTTCCCACTGCTCAGTTCCTACAGAGGATTTCTCAAGTTTTTAATCAGTGGTCTGCTTCTAGGCCTTACCTTGTCCTCCTTTGGCCTGCTATTAGATGGGGAAACAGGCAGAGCCTGAGGCACCAAACTTTCTGTGTCTGTACTAGGTTCACAGTTATCCTACTCTAAGGCCATTGCTAGATGAGGGTTTAGATGCTAGATGAGGCTGATACGCGGGCTCACCCTTGTGCATCCAGATGATGCACAGGGGATCCCAGGGTCAGCCCGGGCTAACCCCTCCCTTGGCCTGGGATAACCCGCACCAGTTGTGGCCTGGTGTTTCCTCAGCCCTGGGCTGAGCCCGGGGCTGCAGAAGGTCTAGCCGGTTCTGCGGCTTCTCCCGGCTATGCAGCTTACTCGCAAGTAGCTGGGAGGAGCCGCACACTGGGCACAGTGTTCCACAGGAGCGCTGTGCCCATCGGGCCAGGGGGGGGGCAAATCACAGGGGGGAGAGATGGGGGCCAGGGGGGAAGAGCGGAGCCAGGGGACATCGGGGGGGAGGGAATCGCGGCCCAGGGGCGATGGGGAGGATTGGAGATCGCGGGTGGGGAGACGAGGGGGGCATTGGACATGGCAGGGGTGGGGGACGAGGGGGGCATCGGACATCGCGGGGGGGAAATCAGGGGCAGGGGAGTGGGGAACCCTTTTTTTTAAAAAAAAGCCTATCTTATCATTGGTGCACTCCTGCACACATGGCCCCTTTAAGATGAAAAAAATGGCCAACGCAATGGGGCTTTCCTTTGCCCCATCGCGTGTTACATCTAGCTAGGAGCGACGGCCCTCACTAGCTGCAGCTCAGGCTTGCCCCTACTCCTGACCGGATTAACAGGTAGGTCTAACAAAGCCCTAAGTCTGAAACAGATTTAGTCTTTAAAGCCATAGGGGCCCCAGCTAGGTCTTCACATCCATGGCAATTCATATTTGAGTAAGTGTTACTTCAGTTACCCTGGTACCAATTCATAGTAGGCTTTTAAGGCTTAAACCATAACACTGAGTTTTGACTGGGAAGAGTTAGCAAGCCAGCAGAGCTGTACCAACCAGGTTACTTAGCAGCCATGTTTTGTACCAACTGAGGTTTCCAAATAATCTTCAAAGGCAGCTCCACATACAGTGTATGATAATAGTCTAAACTGTGTGCTAGTAGGGCATGGACAACAGTGGCCTGGTTGTCTCTGTCCAAGTCTGGTCACAGATAGCACACCAGCATAAGATGTCAAAAGGTGTTCAGCTCCAGATATGCCACCTGGAGCCTAGGTGTAGCCCAAAGCTGCAAACGTGTTCTTAATGGGTCATGCAACCCCACCCAGAACGGGTTGAACTATTCCAAATTATTGCCATGAGCAGGTAAACTCAACCTCCAAAGTTTGCTCCAGATGCTTTTGCAAATGAACATTTTGACATGGATGTGGTCGTTCGCAAAGGCCGCCTGAGAAATTGCCTAATTACATCTGGCATATTTGCATACATCAGTTGGCTGTTTGCCAAGCGCAATTGCTATTTGATGTGAAGCCTGTCAGTCAAGGCAGCAGCTTCTCATATGGAAAACAGTGACATTTCTTCCCAGAGCAAAGCAACGTGTTTGCCCTAGGGTGACATTCGCCGCTTTTCATAGGATTAAAATTGATAATATCATCCGACCAAATGAACCCCAAGCAACACAAAACATCATAATCAAAGCTCCTGCAGCAGCAAGCCTGCGAACAATGGCACTTACCTGGTATATTTGCATTCAGCAGAATAGTGTTCAGGGAGAAATCTGGAATAACAAGCAGGCAAGTGATATTTCTATTCTGAACATTCCACAGTGAATTCTTAACCACCCCCACCCCCCAAAAAGTTATGCCTATTTCCCTGTGCATATGTGCTTAGCCAAGCTCCCAGACTTCCTTTTAATGCAAAGTGTGCTTCAAAACTACACCTCAATTAAATATCTTCATTAGAATCCTGTCTTCTTCTTCACCCATGTCTTTAAAGAAAACACACACACAAACACAAACACACACAAACACAAACACACACACACACACACACACACACACACACACACACACACCTGGGTATCTAGCTGCTATGTTTGCTAAAGTAATTCAGAGAATAAAGCAAGGTGACAGGAAAGAGAAATGTCAGATATATTTATGCACATAGAATCATAGCATACTAGAGTTGGAAGGGGTCTATAAGGCCATGGAGTCCAGCCCCCTGCTCAATGCAGGAATCCACCCTAAAGCATCCCTGACAGATGGTTGTCCAGCTGCCTCTTGAAGGCTTCTAGTGTGGGAGAGCCCACAACTTCCCTAGGTAACTGATTCCATTGTCGCACTGCTCTAACAGTCAGGAAGTTTTTCCTGATGTCCAGCCAGAATCCAGCTTCCTATAACTTGAGCCCGTTATTCCGTGTCCTGCACTCTGGGAGGATCGAGAAGAGCTCCTGGCCCTCCTCTGTGTGACAACCTTTCAAGTATTTGAAGAGTGGTATTGTGTCTCCCCTCAATCTTCTCTTCTCCAGGCTAAACATGCCCATTGGATGCCCCTGTAGAAACCTATGTGGCCCATTCCTTTTCTATGTCAGAACTCCAATGTCAGTAGATGCAAAAAATGGAGAGATAAGGGGCATGAACCCGCATCATCCTCTTTTGTAGTCCGCTGAGACTCACAGAATGTAAGCCTATGCGGCGGGGTCTTGCTATTTACTGTTTTACTCTGTACAGCACCATGTACATTGATGGTGCTATATAAATAAATAAATTAATAATAATAATAATAATAATAATAATAATAATAATAATAAGGGAAGTTGGTAGCAAGATCAAAGTGGAAAGAATCATAGCATAGTAGAGTTGGAAGGGGCCTATAAGGCCATCGAGACCAGCCCCCTGCTCAATGCAGGAATCCACCCTAAAGCATCCCTGACAGAGGGTTGTCCAGCTGCCTCTTGAATGCTTCTAGTGTGGGAGAGCCCACAACTTCCCTAAGTAACTGGATCCATTGTCATATTGCTCTAACAATGAGGAAGTTTTTCCTGATGTCCAGCCGGAACAAGAGGGACACAACTTATTTGGGTACTCTGAAGGAGGATCTAGGTTGGGGACATGGCTGACATACACACCACTCTCACAGGGCCGTAACATTCTGCCTTCCTTCACTTCTGGGTCTTCCACCCTCTCTCAAGATTTGGTGATACGGAAGACAAAATGAAACACATTGAGCACAATCCTGTCAACATGCATCTTAATTGAATTCCATTGAAATCAATGGGATTTAAGTTTGTCCTGCTCAGTTGGTGTCATCTTTGCATTTATTCATTTAAAATATTTCTTCGCTGCCTGTCAGGGCAGAAGCCCTTCCAAGGTGTTTTACAGCAGTAACATTCTTTAAAACAGTTGAAATATTAAAAGCGATAAAACGTAAGAACAGTAAACATGGCAATAAAAGTCACAATAAAAGCCAACGATAAAACCAGCAGCAACAATGACAATCGTGTATCTGGGGAGGTTGTGAGCGCCCAACTGGGTCTGGGAGTCCGGCAGACACACAGACACACCACGTCTGCCCCTTAGGAATCAGTCAGGCACTCCTAGTGCGAGCGTGGACCGTGGATGCAAAGGGAGAAGTGCATGTGGGAGGGCGTGGGGCTGCTGAGTGCTTGCCAGGGCAGGATCTACACTATTCATTACACCGTTGTTTAAGTGCATTGTTGCGTCCTCCCTTGCTACGTTACAAAATGCAACTTGAGCCCAGTCAATCGAAATACCTTTTCTTCTATCGTTTTACCCCGGCACACTCTTCTTTAGAACGTTCTTCATTATGCTCATACCGGCTCTGAAGTAAACCTCCTTCTTCCGGTGACTCTGAGCTAGACCTGCCGAGATAAGCCGGCAGGGAGGCGGGGCGACGCGTAGGGACGAGGGAAGCCCTGCAGCGTCTTAAAGGGGCCATGTGCGCCCTGAAAGATAAGCGGTTTTTTAAAAAAATTAAGCCTCTGTCCCCTCTTTCACCGCCCTCCCTCCCCCTCCCCCTCCCCCTCGTCGCATTGTGCCAGCTCTCCCTCCCCTAGAAAAGCCCTCACTTGTCCTAATCAGGAAGCAAAGACCATGGTCATGAGACATGACTTTGAAAGACGGCATTGAATACAACGAAAGGTTGGGGCACACTGTTAGTTTTAAAACGATTTTAACAGAAAGTGGAACGGTTTTAAAAGTCAGAAGAAACGTAACAACAACAGCATCACGTGACTGCTGACGTCATCTCTGCCAACTTGTTACGTTTCATCTAGACAAGTGTAGACGGGCTCCAGGCCAAGCCGAGACTCAGAAGAGGCTCACATGGCCCAGTGAGCAGGGGTAGAGGACGGTGGTGATAGGACGAGCACCTGCCAAGGCGTGCGTTGGGAACTTCGCCCACAGTTGCTGATTTTGCACCAGTATTCCGGTGCGAAATCTGGACGACATCCACTTGTGTACGTCAGTGTTCCCAGATATCGGTGTTGCGAAAACATGTACCCTTCTATGCCTTTTAAATTCTATAACTTTGTAGTGAGAAATGCAAAATATGCATGCGGGAATCCAATAGTATTTCCTCGTTTTCTATGTCACCGTGCAGAACGCCCCAAGTCCAAGTAAGTCCGATAGTATTTATGCCCATCAAGGTGTGCATGGGATTGTTGCCTTGGTCGCCACAAACGTTTCCTGGATGATGCCCAATGGCTCCTAAGAAGGATTAATCCGTAGAACAGGGGAGCGTACAGGTCTGTAACAAGAGTCACCTCTGCACACGGATGACACCCAGCACTTAGCATTACATAAGAGCTGGTGACAAATGAGGTCAAAGACAAAGCAGTAGCTCCTACTATTTCCCCTCCCTCTCCCTTCCTGGAGCAAATATCTTATTTATTAGCTGCGGCTCTAATTGTTCAGAAAAGGCTGAACAATGCACGAAAGCCAGGTAGTGGTTTGGAATATAAATAAACATGCTATGACAGTTTCTAAATAAATAATGCCATTAATCCAGACGACGTTTGCTCCTCTCTCCCTCCCTCCACCCCTATTTTTTTTTATTTGTCGAAAGGAGTTTGGAAGAGCACTGTGTTTATTTGTTTGTTTTTATTCCTGGAATAATGTCACCATGGCAACCCTTTATATCCCCCTCCCCAGCTATAGGTGGTAGCTGCAAAGTTAGTCAAGTGGTGGCGGTGGTGTGTGTGTGTGTGTGTATGAGAGAGAGAGAGAGAGAGAGAGAGAGTGTTTGGGTTTGAGGGGGGAGGACATTAAGGAATTTGCCAAGTACAATGGGTTATGAAGGAAGAGGGTTGCCAGTAGAGTCAAAACTCACTGGAGAACAAAGGATGGCAAAGAGAAGAATGGGTGCAGGGAGAGGAATGAGATGAGTCAATTGTGCCATGGTGATTAAGTTGCCTCATTTTTGTCATTGTTTTACTGTGACAGTTTTGGGAAAGCAAGGATGTGGGAGTAACCATGGAAACTAAAACTCAACAAATTAAGCCCCCCTCCCTCCATGTAACATATTGTTGGTTGAGATTTTTGAGAAGCAATTCAATTGTCAAGATACAAACTAGGGATGTATGGATTTTGTTTAATCTGTTTCGTCTGTGTCATACAGATCGTCAGCTGTGTTTCTTTCCATCACCCGCTTATAGATGGAATCAGATTTTCTAAATCTAGGGATGTCACAAGAGTCTGTTGGGGGGAGGTAGAGTCCAATGGATGCCCCCCTTGGACCCTGCTTGCCAAGCTGTGGGGCATTCAGGGATCTGTTTGCTGAACTTCCTGTGGATTGGTGAGTGCCGACCAGACACCCACCCCCTAAGCAAGCCTCCATTTTGTGCAAAAATGGCAGCTCAAGCTTTTCCGGGAATGTAATGTTATGTAAAGGGGGCCATGAAGGGGCTGTTCATGCAACATTTCAGGTGTGAATGCTTCATTCACACCTGTAATGTTGTGTAAACGTCCACTTTACAGCTTCCATTTACATAACATTAGCCCAGAAATGCTTGAGCCGCTGCTTTAGCACAAAATGGCAGCTTGCTAAGTAGGGCAGTTGGCCTGCAGTGCTCTTCAGGTGTTTGCCAGGACATCTAGAAATAAGCAGGGGTAAATAACCGGCATAGCTGGACATGGGTAAGTCTGTCCATCCCTATTAAAACCAGAATTTAATTGTACTTGCACAAAGCAAATTAGTGCAAATCCCGCCTCCCCTCCATAGAAACGCAGCTTGCAAAATCTGCATAACTCTGAAAAGGCAGTCCCATCGATCAGAATAATAGAAATCCAAACTCATTTGGTTCCATCATAGAGTTGTTTGTTGCTTGGAAAACCTGTTCATTTTTTATGGATTTTTTATGGATTCCTGCGGTTCCCCCAAGTTGGTGTGCATTTGCAAGCCAAGCAACAGGTCAGTTCCCAAAACTTGGAAAATTTGCCCCACCCCCTTTTTAATCTGAGAGTCACAATTTCTGTGAAATCGTTAGCATACATATTTAGGGAAATCACGATTTGTGCAAAATTGCAGCAGAATTTGAGCAAAATTTTAGGCATAAAGAGTCTAATCTTATTTTGAGCTCCTCTGTAAAAATGCCCCTCTTTACAGCAGACATTTATGTATAACTAGATTTTATGAAAAATGGTGGCATGCTACAGAGATGAGTGGGCCTGCCCCACTTGTGAAGGAAGGTTGAGGTCCACCAGCGCCCCTGCAAGGTAGGCACCCAGACCAAACCTCTAGATTCCCAGGTAGCCTACTCCCTGGCCTAGCCCTGTCCATAACCAGGAAGAGCCAATCCTTTGAGAAATAAAACCACACACACACTTTTAAGGACTGAAGTAGTTATTACAAACACTAAACTAACACGTAAGGCCTCAGTCAGCCACACAAATAACACAGACAATAAGATATTAGAAAGGGGAGGGGGAGGGGGAGGGAAAGGATGGGAAAAGAATTTAAAAACAAGACTTTACAACAAGCAATTTCAGACAGCAATCAAATAAAACTCTAGTCCACCCTAAACCATGCCTTAAATGCAAGCAGATTTCTCTGGAACGTCCAGACACTCAAACGTAAGAAACCTAACTAAAACCTAGCATTTACCCAGCTCATCAGGGATCTCCCACTTTACACACGCGTAAGTCCAGGGAAGATGGCTGGCCCCTGGTTGCCCACTTCTTTTATCCTTTTTCAGGCCCGCCGGCCTCGTGACTCACCTTACCCAATCCTATGCCCCACTCGGGTCATTGGCACCCCCTCCCTCGCCAGGCCATTTCCCAGCTGGAACAGAACAACACTCCAATTAGTGCGACCTTGGCTATTCGAGATAAACTGATAACCCACAGGTGTTACTCTGGGAGATGGGGAGGGCTTGGCACAGCCAATTATGCAAGCCATGAGATAGACTTTAAAGAATGTTCCTTGAAACTTCCTCCTCCAGGCCCAGAGGCCAAAGCCAAACTGAGCAAAACTAGCTAAACAGAACCAAACTACCTCAACAGAACCACTGCCATGTTGGCCGTTCTTCACACACTCATCTGGTGCTCCCCAGGTTGTACAGCTGCTCACATGGTGCACTGAACTGGGGTGGGCGCCGGCTCAGCGATCACCCAGCAAAACCAGACGGAAGTGAGTTCGTCCAACCCTACACGATTTCTCTTTGGGTTTCTGATTCTTGTTCACTCTGCTTGAACAGGGAAATTGTGCAAATTGAGCAGCGGTCGAACGTGGCATTTGCACCCATAGGTAAAAGCAAGGCTTTCAGTCTGCAGGCAGAAATTAAGGAAATGTGCAAAAAATCTAAATGGGAAAGTTGCGCAAATTAAATGTGAGCACATGTTCAGCAATTTGTGAATATTTTTGGCGGACATGTGCAGACACGTGCGATCACATTTGGGGATTTGAACTGGGCATGCTCACATTTTTTTTCAAGCAAAAAAGAATATCCTTAAACTTCCCTATTACCTGTTCCTGGAAATGAACTCAAGGACCTTTGGGGTGGTCAATATAAGCCTGATCTACACCAAGCAGGATATTGCACTATGAAAGCCGTATGAAGGCGGTATATAAAAGGCAGGAGCCACACGACTGTTTTATAGTGGTATTGAAGTGCACTGACAGCTGTTGGGGCCCACTGACAGGTACCAAATTATTTATTTATTTATTTATTTATTTATTTAGAATATTTATATACCGCTCCCTATTGAAAAATTTCGGAGCGGTGTACAAGGTAAAATGAAAATAAAAACAGAATAAAACAGTTAAAACAAAATTTAAAAAGAAGCAAAAAACAGAAATCCAAGGCTGCACGTTAAAGAAAGGCTTCTTGGAATAAAGATGTTTTCAGGAGGCGCCGAAAGGAGTACAAGGTTGGAGCCTGCCTGACCTCCAGAGGCAGGAGGGGCGCCACCACGCTGAAGGCTCTTCCCCTGTTGGATGCCAATCGGAGGATGGATCTAGGTGGGACCACCAGGAGCAGGCCCTCGGATGACCTCAGTGACCGGGCAGGTTGGTAAGGGAGAAGGCAGAGCTCTCTCAGGTATCCTGGTCCCAAGTTGTTTAGGGCTTTGTACACAAGTACAAGAACCTTCAACCTGGCCCGGTAGCGAATAGGCAGCCAGTGCAGTTCCCTCAGCAGAGGAGTTACATGCTGGAAAGGGGCAGCTCCAGACAACAGCCGAGCTGCAGCATTCTGCACTAGCTCCAGCTTCCGGAGCAGCTTCAAGGGCAGCCCCACAGAGAGCGCGTTGCAGTAATCCAACCTTGAGGTTACCAATGCCTGCACCACCGTGGTCAAGCTATCCCTGTCCAGGAGAGGCCGGGATATACCACTTTCATACCACTATATCGTGCTTGGTGTGGCTCCTGCCTTTTATATACCGCTTTCATACCACTTTCATAGTGCAACATTGGTGTACATTAGGCCATACACACTCCAGGTCTGCGTTCCGATATGACCATGGTCACAGACCAGCCATGATGCTTCAAATTAAATCTAATGCCCAGATTTGTAATATTGCATACCACAATGATACAGTATTTTTTTTTCTTTAAAATGGTTTCTCTATGAAATCAGCCACCATTTCCTTCCTCTGTTATACCAGTGCAGCAAGCAAACTCCTTGCTCAAGGATTTCCAACTGTTTTCTCATTAGGACCCTGTTATTCCTGATCTTTTAAAATCCACCTGCAACGGACTACCTCACAGGGCAAATCTCGTCCTCCACCTAACCCTGGCAGCGAGGCTAATGGCTGCTGAAGGGGCCCCATGTATCTTAATAAAAAATGGAAATGGTTTTGCCCCTTCATTTTAATTAACATTATGTCCACATTTCGATGATAATGGATAATTAAGTAAGTTACCTTGACATTGGAATGCTCTTGGAAATAATTTATGGCGTAATTTCATTAGGAGAGAAAAGACATTTGTCTGTTTTATTTTCATATCGAGGGTTGGACATAAATATTTCTGGATATCATTTGTGCATAAGCTAATTTAAATTTATAGAGCTCAGTTTTTACAAACCTTAGAAAGGTTTTGTGGGGTTCTGTCGTGGCTCACCCCTCCTTCCAATTCCACAAACACAAAGATTTATCTATTATTTCAAAGAAGAGTGTTATTTATTTATTTTCCGTGAGCATTTCCTGATGTATTATTCTGAAAAGCACGTTGGGATCAGAGAAACATTTTGAAACCACCCTCATTATTTTTTGGAGCAAGCAATGCAACAACAGAGTTGTTGGAGTTTATTATAATTTTGGAAGATGGATGATGATGATGATGATGATGATAAAGCAATACAATCTGAGCAGAATATGTATCCATTGAAAATAGTTTGTCTAAACTTGTGCCAGCCCTCCAGGTTAAAAAAAAATGTTGCTAAACAATTTTTTGTTGAAGCAGCTCTGTTAAATAATCATATACAAAAATGAAGAAAAACAAATATAAGGCAAAAAGTATATTATTGATTCCTTCCACCCCATACTGGCACTAAATAAACAGTCAGGACATTTCAGTGCAGCAGAATGTAGCTTTAAATAAAAACAAATTCTCAGAATGTAAACTTGTTTTTTTTTTTAATAGAGGTCCCGTTCACTGACTCATGTCTACGTTGGTTGAGGTTTTGACAAAATACCCTCTATCAGTGCTGGGATATACACAGCCAGGAGGTGCAAAATAATGGGGGTAGAAGCTCCAATGGCATGGGACCACAGCTCAGAAACAATAGAAAATAGGGAGTTGTCAAAATAAATAGGAGGCCATAAACTACTTGGGACCAGGATACTTGAGAGAACACCTTCTCCCTTATCAACCTGCTCAGTCACTAAGGTCATGAGATGGGATGGTCCTGGTGGGTCCTTATGGACCTCTGTTGTTGTTGTTGTTTAGCAGCTTCTAAGGAGACCTTATTTCAAGAAGCATTGCTTAACTAACCAGCCACAGTTTTGATTGGTTTTCGGGTTTTGTGTTTTTGTTTCAAATATATTCAAATATGTATTCTTTTTTTATCTTCTATTGTCCACTGCTCTGGAATCTGTTTAGATGTGGAGTGGAATATAAATATACAACAATATAAATGTTGTAAATACGTAGGTAAAATAAATACAAGCTCAGGCCATTGGTTGCTGTAATTCAGTATCAGCTATTCCAGCTTTTCTCACCCCTGTGTTCTGGTGTTGAGCTGCTGTTGAACTACCATTTCCTTCTGCCCCGGGGTCGAGGAAGGATGGTCTACATTGACTAGCAGAAGCTACCTGGGGCAGTTTACCCCCAGCGATCTGCTGCCCTCCATATGATTTGGAATACAACTCCCAGCATTCGTGAACATTACCCATGCTGGCTGGGGCGAATAGCAACTGAAGCCCATAACAGCTCTAAGGACCAAAGCTCAGAGGTAGGGCACCTGCTTTGTATGTGAAGGGTCCCTGGTTCAATCCCTGACATCTCTACGGAGGGCAGGAAAAACTCCTTCTTGAAACCCCAGAAAGCCTACTGCTATTGTTGTCAGTAGGGAGGAGCGAAATTACTAAATGCAGGGGGCCCCTACACATACACTGGCTGCCTGACCCTGCCTGCCACATGTGTCAAGCCACCAGGTATTCCGCGGGCACCTGGTGAGAGTGTGTGGCCTCCCCAGGGCCGGCGCCAGACTATATTGCAGCCTAGGCAGGTGCATTCTGAAGCCCCCCCCCCCCCCGCTCGCTCACTCACTGCTCACTCACCGCCCACTCACTCGCCTGCCTGCCTGCCCACCCGCTCGCTCACTCACTCACTCACTGCTCCCCCGGCCTGCTCGCCTGCCCGCCTGCCCACCTGCCCACTCACCCTGCCCTCTCGCCCCCGCCCGCTCGCCGCTCCAGCTCCCCCCTCGCTCACCGCTACAGCTCCCCCCTTGCTCGCCCACTCACCGCCTGCTCCCTCCCGCTCCCGGCTTTGAAGCCAGGACGCTGGGGTTGGGGGGCGGGGCAGAGGCTTTGAAGTGGCGTGCCTGGAAGTGGCTTCCTGGCGCGCCGTACTGAAGCCTCCTCCTCCAACCCCAGCATCCTGGCTTCGAAGGAGCCAGGACGCTGGGGTTGGGCGGAGGCTGGGGCGGTGGCTTTGGAACAGCACACCTGGAAGCCGCTCTAGGAGAGCAGCTTCCGGGTACGCTGTTCGGCGCCCTCGTTTGCTTGGCGCTCTAGGCGGCCGCCTGAGTTGCCTCTATGGCCGCACCGGGCCTGGGCCTCCCATTCCCTCGCCAAACCACCATTTTGCATTAAAATAGCAACTCTCTACCTCTTATGCACAGCGTAGAGGCATCGGACCACTCTCATCATACTAGAACCAGTTCAGGACT
Source organism: Elgaria multicarinata webbii (assembly GCF_023053635.1). Taxonomy (NCBI): domain Eukaryota; kingdom Metazoa; phylum Chordata; class Lepidosauria; order Squamata; family Anguidae; genus Elgaria; species Elgaria multicarinata. Next base: position 10,683,096 of record NC_086187.1, on the reverse strand, counting down.
GATGAAATGAGTGACTTCTTCCTACAGGGCATAGGTAAAGTATGGAATTTGCTGCCACAAGATGACGGGGTTTAGAGAAATTCATTGAGGAATAGGCTATCAATGCCTACTAGTCATTTAGGCTATCTATGGTCTCGAGTTTCAGAAGCAATATGACTCTGTACGCCTGTTGCTGGGGAACTTCAGCTGGAAGTTGTGGCTGTTGCTCAGTGCACTGATCTCTTGCGTATGGGCTTCCCATTGGGGCATCTGGTTGGCCACTGCCTAAACCAAATGCTGGACTAGATAGGTCTTTGTCCTGGGAGCTCTTACGTCAGACCTGGAACAGTTTGACTTGTTGAATTGCTCAACCTATTGCCCTGGAAACTCAAATTATCCCCTGAGTTAGCAAAATTCATTTTGGACTGCTTTCTCTCTGCTATACCTCTGCATTTGTTAAACATACTTACCCGTCCCCTGTGAGGTTTGTCCCCTCAATACCCAAAGACTCCAGATCCATGTACATATCAGGAAAGATGCCTTCTTGCTACCAACATTGTCTTCCTGTCTCCTCCTGGCACCATTAAGGTATAACCCCTGCAAAAATAAAGAAATAAACATCACCCTCCTGATGGCATATACTAAAAATCTCCCTTCTCATTTGCCACCTTTCTGGTTCTCTGTATGAGAAATCTGACCCTGACTAACTATTCATTCCAGTTAAGTCACCCAAGTGACTTATCAGTTGAGCTTCTTAGTGGTGGAACCAGCCTGCTCCAGAGGCTGCTTTTAGGCAATTAGTTCTCTGGCTGTGTTATTTTAGTGCCATACAATTTGTTGGTGTCGTGTGTGTGTGTGTGTGTGTGTGTGTGTGTGTGTGTGTGTGTGTATAGATAGATATATTAAAAGGGGAAAATGCTTCACCCAGTAGGGCTGTGCATATAGGTTTGTGTAAGTCCTGGACTAAACTCAAATCAAGATTTATGAGTTCTGAAACTGTTAGATGGGCTAGTGTGCATTTAGCAAACAAAATTATTTTGCTTCAAAACTGAACATTGAACAAGATACTTGGTTGGTTTGAATTGTCTGTCCTAAGCTGGTGTGTGTAATAATCCAGGACATGGGTGGCTGGGAGCACAGACTGAGTGCCGGGACCCAGGAGAGTGAAGGTGTACAAAGACAAACACACACACACACACAACCTGTTTAGAATAGAGTGGTTTACTGGTATAACCACGACATCATGGGAGCAATAGGCAGGGGTAAGGTTCTGTAGGCAACCCAGTGGCAGAGACCAGAGTCCAACAGGGCCTTTGGTAGTAGCAAGCCCAGGGCCAATCAAAGGTTCAAGGGTAAGGACAAACCTGGGTCCAGAAAGGGCCAGAAGCAAGGATGCAGTCCAGGGCACTGTCCAAGGCCCAAATAGGCAAGGCATGACAGAGGCAAGAGCTTAGTCCAGAGAGCAGTCCAAGGTCAGGAGCAAACAAGGTGTGGCAGAGGCAAGAGCCTAGTCCAGAGAGCAGTCCAAGGTCAGGAGCAAACAAGGTGTGGCAGAGGCAAGAGCCTAGTCCAGGGAGCAGTCCAAGGTCAGGAACAAACCAGGAACAGGAGCCAAGCATCACAGGAACAATGTTGTGGCAAGTGCTGGAGTCACAATGTGGGTCTTAAATAGCCCTGACTCTAGCTGCTCCCAGCTGCACCGAATTACCCTATCATGAACTGCTGCTGGCCAGGGCCTGAGTTCTGCCAGCACTCTGCAGCAGAGCAGCCCTTTGAGCTCGGACCTGGATCCTGAAAGCACTCAGCAATAGTACCTGATCCTGACAGTGTGTGGCAGAACACTGTGTTTTGTAAAGAGAGAGAGAGAGAGAGAGAGAGAATGAACCCCATGTGAGTTTGTTTCTTGTTTAAAACTCAGTTGATGGCTTTGAGCTGCAATCTCATGGTCACTGGGATGGTGTCCCAGGAGCCATAAGGATAGAACAGCTCTTCAGGTTTTAAGAGAAAAGTCATCTTTGGAGAAAGGGATCCATTCCCCATTAGAAGAGAAGAATCACCCACCTTCTGTCCAATTCCTGCTTGGCAGGGCATAGGGAAAGCTGCTATATCTGCCTGAGATTCTCTCTCTGGCCACAGCTAGACCTACGGTTTATCCTGGGATCATCCAGGGTTCGCCCCTGCCTGAGCACTGGATCCCCTGTGTGTCACCTAGATGAACAGGTTTGACCCCTGGACGATCCAGGGATAAACCTTAGGTCTAGCTATGGCCTCTGTCTCACAATTGCATTGTTCTGCCTATGTGAGCGGGGATAACCACGACATCATGGGAGCAATAGGCAGGGGTGAGGTTCTGTAGGCAACCCAGTGGCAGAGACCAGAGTCCAACAGGGCCTTTGGATGAGTGGGTTGAAAAGTTCAGAACTGGGTACTAGCCATAGGAAAAGAAAATGTGAAATGGAAAGCACAAACCAGCCAAGTTCAATAGTTTAGGCTACATTATCTGCTGGTCATGACCAAAGCCCATAAGTCAGGAACCAGTGATGTGGAGTGTTGGTCGTTCCTGCAATCCTGTTGTAGATGGGTAGCAGAACTTGTCCAAAAAGCAGGCATGCAAGACTGGGGAGTATCAGAAACTGGGAACATATAGAAGCCCCATGGCCTTATGCTAGATTATGCTCATGCCCCAGCTGAGCTACAGAAAAGCAGCAGCAACAGTGCTTCAGAACTTTCTGAGGATGACTCTTGGAGAATCTAAGGAAGGGAGAAATGTGTTTCTTCTTCGTGTCGCTGCGTAAGAGGTGGGCAGGAGTTGGGAGAATTGGGGCAACATTGTTATAGGTCTTGTGGCATCACTTAAAAAGATTTGTCATGCTACTTCCCATTTCATTGCAGGACATGTCAGGGTTCAAGAGATTTCTCTTAGGGACTTTCCATTATAGATGATCAAATCTGTCAGGTTTGTTTTCAGGCAGTTTGTTGGATTTCAACAGGTGAAGTCATCCTGTCCCATTTCTACACCAATATGTGAAATGCTTACAAAAAAGCCTGCACACAAGCCTGTCCATTTGTGTACACAATTTACCATATGTATGCATTTTAACACATTTTAAAAAATATGAATCCCTCACTCTACCCTAAAGCAATTGTGTCTGTCCTTTCCCTAATATGCAACTTTTGCGTTCACTTTTTTCTTAGCATATGTGTTCTTGTGGATATTTTTTTAAAAAAATTGACGGACTTGCATTCAGTGTTTGAGAAAGCACAGATTTCAGACTGCTACCGCTTTCCATTTCATGCTTTGGCTCAGGGAGAGTGAATTAGGTCGGTCCACATCGAAATACAAATTGAACAACATTCTCACCTATCCTTTGGGGTGGATTGCTCCACTCCATTGAAATGAATAGGAATTACGCTTGAGCACTGTCCTGCTTTAGCACAGCTCGTGATCATTTCAACGGCCCAATGCAAAAGAGACATTCCCTGAAAATTGGATGTCCCTGGCTTTTGAGGATAACACATTAGCTGAGACAGAAAGGGGGGGGGGTGAGTGCTGAAAATAGCTCCGTGTAGATCTATATTGTTATCTTTGGTCTTTCCCGACCCTTCTTTAGAAAGATAGGAGGGAGCCCGCCTCAATTCTGATTGCATAGCGAAATGGTTTGCAATTTGCAAGGCTTAAATAAAATTGGAGCTTTCAGAAAGAAAATCACTAAAATGCTTATTTGGTTTACATGCTGAGAATTGGGAGGGGGGAACCTTAAGAGAAGAACCAGTGCTACCTGCTCCTTCTTTTGGCTACAGTCAAGTATTTTATCCCACTGCACCTCCTCATACAGCTTTCAGTTCTGATATAGTGGCTTCGGATTTTTTGTTTTTCTTCCTATCACACTCGTGCTGATATCAAAAAACAGCACCATGCAGTTCCGTGAAACAATATTACTATTATTAGAACGAGGGAAGATTAAACGTGCTAGAAAATTAAACATTGAAATCAGCACTGTTGTATTTTTTTTACCAACCCCTAAACTATCATGTAGGAAACTTAGCAGGGGATGCTTTAATATGGTTGTATAAGCTCTATCAGTCCCACCCAAGCTGAGAGATCATAGTCAACAGTTTTGCATGGTTTTTTTTTTTTAAATGTTTTGCATGCAGAAGGTGGCAAAAGCTCAGTTTCTTGCATGTCTGGGTAGGTTTTGGTAAGACGACCCCTGTCTGAAACTCTGGAGGGTAGGTGTCCGCCGGTGTAGATCACCGATAAAGCGTCATTGACCAAAGGGAAAGGTCAATCAGGGACCACAGTCGAAGTTTGGTGGAGCTGATCTTATGATTGCTGGAACTATAGCCAAAAGTGGTAAAAGAGTTTAGGCATTTACCAGTACTAAGCAAATGAGCACTCATATTTACTGCATGGAAATGACATGAACATGGCAGTAGGTCTTTAAGAACAACCCACTGACTATTAGATGACCTGCATTGTTATAAGAAAGCCCAGCTTCAGAAGGCATCACAGTGGGGCAATGCCAGGGCTCAGGGCCAACAATAGACACATTGAGAGAACCAATTGAAGCTGAGATGACCTTTAAGACATTTTTTGTAAGAAAGGACTGGACTGTTATGGGGTGGTGGTTTATACTGCCCTTTATTTCCAACACTTGGAACTACCTTCCTCAACCTGACACCCTCCAGATGTCTTTGTACTATTACTCCCATCACCCCAACCAGAGGACAGGATGGCTGGGGCTGATGGGAATTGTGGTCTAAAATGTATTTAGGGTGCCCAAGTGGGGAAGTATCTCTTGACACTAGAACCTGAGTCATCAGTGAGATTGATGGGGTTTCAGAGCAGATGAAGGGGACATCTTGATGGATCTGGATGGCCACTGTGGGGAAAAAGGTGCTGGAATAAATGGAGCTTTCTTCTGATTCTGCAGAACTTTTCTTATGTGAAGTTTTCCTCCATCATGAATCTGGCCCAACAGAATCTGGTCCAACTTGGATGAACCATCCAGCAGATGAATCATCCAGGGTGGATTCCTACTTGGTGCGACTAACTACTCTTGCCACTAGCTGGTCCATTGGGGATAGCTTCTTACCAGCTTTCTTGCCTCCCTAAATTCTAGGTCCATTGGCTTTCTCTTTGAGCTGTGCACTTTGCTTGAAGCCAGCCAGGTTTTTAAGTGAGCTGCTATTATTATTATTATTGTTATTGTTATTGTTATTGTTATTAATCTTTCTAGACCTTTTCCACCTCAATGCGTAACAAACACACACAGACCCCTTGAAAAATGCAGTGTCAAGGCTTGGTAACTCACACCTTGTTTGATGCAAGATCTAACATTTGCAAGACAGGCAAGTCAGCAGCCCTGAACACAAAGAAGCAAAAGTCCTTGAGTCTTTCATGCAGGGAGCCTCCTTCTCCCTGCCTCTAATCCGGCACGAACTATGAAGGCGCCTCTAAGTAAGGGAGGATTCATCAAAATCTCTAATTAAATACATGACAGCTGGTGAATGAGAGTATTTTGTCTCAGCACTTCCACTCTCTAATACTTCATAATCCTAAGAGTCCAAAGTATGAATTAATTATGATTCCAGGACCCTGATACACCCAACTAATGGCCCTGTGAGTGGAGAGGGCGAGGAGAGGATGAAAAATGCTTCTTTAAATTGGATCGAAGGGGCCAAAATTATACCTTCAACAGAATCAAGTCAGTTCATTCGTTTTCCTGCACTGAATCATTTCCAGCTCTCTCTCTCTCTCTGTGTTGTGTTTCAGTGCTCTCTGTCTCCCTGGCATGCTAGTTTTCTATGTGCAGGGAACTTTTCCCCATGTTCAGTCATGTGAGTCGCCCACCTGCAGTCTGATGTAGTGCAGCTCAGATGTAGGTTGACAACCTGAATACGGACCTAGCAACAAAACTAGCTAGATGTTTTGAAATACAGAATTATTATTATTATTGTTGTTTCTTTTACAGTTATTTATATGCCACTTCTCAGGATACAAATTCTACTGAGGTGGCTTACAGGTCACATTCTTCAAGGGTAGCCCAATGTGGAGCAGACTGCAGTAGTCAATGGCCCTGTTGAGATGACACTGTAAGCCATAGTGGTTAACCATTTTGAGCTAAACATGTCATGTGAACCATTCCTAACCATGGTGGCTACATGGTGGTTTAAGCACGCTCACTAAGCATTTGGTGCAAAGGGGTTAGCAGCCCTAACCATGGTTTAGTGTGTTGTCTGAACAGGGCCTAAGTGTGATATGTCAAGGGAACCATCTTTGGACTAATGCAGCACCCTCCTATGTAAGGCTGCCAAGCTGGGAGAGGCAGGAGGCTGCCAGATACATCCTTGACACATCTTTGAAGGTGACCAGAGAAAAGCACAGAGTGGATGAGTTATTGCTCGGAGCCTGGGTCGTCTCTCCTCTTTTAAGATCCACAGTGGGAGAGTGTCCTCCTAGTTCTTGCTTCATGGTTAGCAAGCTTGCACTGGGTGAGAGTAGCTTGTTTCTTTGTGTAGACCATTTTCTACACCACTGTTCAGCCAAAACAGGCTTCCAGAGCAGCTTGCAAAGATCGGGAATAAGGCAGTCCCTGACCTAGGGTGTACAATCTAAAGGATATGACATAAAAAGAAAAGGGATTGTGAGAGGAGAGGAGGGGAAACACATACACAAACTCAGGCATCCGTTCTTCTAGAATAGAAGTAGTTCAAGCAGAGGAGCTGAGCCAATGGAGAGGTCCGCCTTCCCTTTTCTCTCCTGCCTCATGCAGAGGGAATGGCTGCTGCTGGCTGATTGCTGATGGAGGGAAGCCTCTGGTGAAGTTGCTTTCTCAGAAGAGGTGGTAGTGCTCCTCTTCTACTTCCCTACCTTTCTTCCACTGCAGCCTGATGGAATAACTGCTGCAACGTGACAGCTGATGGAGGGAAGACCCTAATGGATCTGATGGTGGCCCCATTTCCCTTCCCTTCACTTCAGCCTGATTGAGTTTAGCATTCTTAAAATAATGTTCCCCTCATTTCAGGCCACTGTTTTGTTGTTTATTCATTCAGTCGCTTCCGACTCTTCGTGACTTCATGGACCAGCCCACGCCAGAGCTTTCTGTCGGCTGTTGCCACCCCTAGCTCCCCCAAGGTCAAGTCTGTCACCTCCAGAATATCATCCATCCATCTTGCCCTCGGTCGGCCCCTCTTCCTTTTGCCTTCCACTTTCCCTAGCATCAGCCTCTTCTCCAGGGTGTCCTGTCTTCTCATTATGTGGCCAAAGTACTTCAGTTTTGCCTTTAATACCATTCCCTCAAGTGAGCAGTCTGGCTTTATTTCCTGGAGTATGGACTGGTTTGATCTTCTTGCAGTCCAAGGCACTCTCAGAATTTTCCTCCAACACCACAGTTCAAAAGCATCTATCTTCCTTCGCTCAGCCTTCCTTATGGTCCAGCTCTCGCAGCCATAGGTTACTACGGGGAATACCATTGCTTTAACTATGCAGACCTTTGTGGTCAGTGTGGTGTCTCTGCTCTTAACTATTTTATCGAGATTTGTCATTGCTCTCCTCCCAAGAAGTAAACGTCTTCTGATTTCCTGGCTGCAGTCAGCGTCTGCAGTAATCTTTGCGCCCAGAAATACAAAGTCTGTCACTGCCTCCACGTTTTCTCCCTCTATTTGCCAGTTATCAATCAAGCTGGTTGCCATAAGTTGGGTTTTTTTAGGTTTAACTGCAACCCAGCTTTATGTTATAGTAAAGTTTTGGTCTTTTATGGATCTACTACCTGTCTCCCGTCTTCTTTCCAGTGTATGAGGTCAAAGTAAGAGGATGGGTTTCATGCATCTCTCATTCCCAGTCAAATCTTGCACCATGTATCAGGAGCGCGGCACTGCCGTTTGTGCCAAAGGCCATCTCAGAAGCCTTACATCCCATACTGAGCAAATTAAAAAGAAATACTTTATCACACAGGCAATTATTTCCCCTGCATCATTCAGCAAAACTAGCTTGGCAAGTTTTCACACACACTTCGTTAGCTAATCAAAGACAGATTGCACTGGGGGAAAACCATATCTAAATTTATTAAGAAAATTAATAGACCATTTCAATTTTACTAGACTTAAGTATAAAAGATACAGTAAGTGTTTGAGGCAGCCAATCTCTATTACTTATTTGACCTACAGTCGGCAAATAATGAAACATTGACATCTAGATTAGAACTGTGAAAACAACCCTAATAATAATATGATTCTGGGTCATTAGGGAAATCAGGGCAAATGTGATACTTCTGACAATTTCAATTTCTCTTGTTACTCCTTCTGAGTTGATTATATTGTTCTAGCACCATTGTGGCCTCACCGACAAGCACATGATGTGACTGTGACAAACAGCCGCCTGCACCTCCGACCGGCAATGTTGGAGAAATCCAAAATGGATTCAAATGGCTTTGAATTTCTATCCATTCCACCCATGCGTTCCACATCAGACTGGCCTCTCATGAGTTGTGCAGATGTTGCAAACTTGTAGGCCATGCCCCCCCCCCTGAATTGTACACAAATTTAGTTCTATGAAAATACAAACATTTCTGGAAAACAGGCTAATATATTTGCAATTTCAAAATAACAACAGATTATGCACTTCTCGTCCCTCTCCAGCCTCTTCTGTGTAGCGGTCTTTGTGTGTGTGTGTGTGTGTGTGTGTGTGTGTGTGTTGTACACTGAGCTAAGAAAAATGTGCAAAAAGTTGCATGCCAGCGAAACGTACGTAAATCGTGATTTTTTTTCTTGTTTGTCTGCATACTTTTCCAAAGGGGAGGAGAATCCATTCTGTCAATAAGCACATGATGGAAAGAAAAAATACCTCAAAATCTGTGAAACACAAACAGAATGGATTAAACAAAATTGGTACATTCCTGCTTCCAAACCTAGAATGCAAGGCAGGCAGTGAAACACCCTTTGGCTATAGTAGGGACATTGCGGGAATCCGAAATGGGTGGGGGGGTCTGAGTGACTCCTCCCACTTGCCCTCCTGGACTCCACTTGCCACGCCCCTTTACGGCTACCATTTACATTTCTAGAAAACCCCGCGCTGACATTTTTTATGTAAAATGGTGGCTCGCCAATGGGACAGACAGCCCTGCAGTGCTTTTGAGTGCTTGCTGGGCACTCCAGCAGCTCATGCAGCTTGGTAATAGCAGGCAGATGGCAGCAGCAGCTTGGTGAGTGCCCACCCAGTGAGAGTGGATGGAGGTAAGTTCCTGCATTGAGCAGGGGGTTGGACTCGATAGCCTTGTAGGCCCCTTCCAACTCTGCTATTCTATGATTCTATGATTCTATGATCCCTCTTCTATAGTCCACAGGAAGAGTTACCACCACAAATGGAATTAGAAGCACTTATTTATTAGGTATGTATTCTTAACCTGGACAGTTGGGATTCTAGGCTTATGGCTTACATTTATTTAGAGGGGTAAAGATTCATCTTCAGAGCTTCTTAAATCTCCTAAAAAAACACCCTAGGGGTATGAGAATCAGCAAAATGTGAGCTCATTGTGGTGCTCTGAATTTCACCAGGTAGCTCATTCCAATTCAGGACTATATCAGATTGTGATCTTTGTATATTTCTTTTCAAATGAAGAAATGTGCACATTTTGCTACACGAGTGCATCAATTGTGTGCATTTTTTAAATGTACACATTCTTCTCCTTTTCGTTAAACCATGTTTGTGCACACTTTTTTTAAAAAAGTATTTTTTTTCATGGATGTATTTCCAATATACATATGCTGCCAAACTTATGATCATGATTATTATGATTATTCTGTGAATCACATTGTAAGCTTGAAAAGGTATGGCTTTTAGCTGCACAATGCATTTGAGTTTGTGTTTGCATCCGGGAGTTGCAAATTGGGTAAATTCTGGAGGGTGCGGGACTGAAATTATTCCCTAGTACATTCCTATTTTCAACCAGAATATCATGCATCCCATGAGTGAGGCTAACTTTTAAGACTAAGCAAAAAAACCACTAAACCAACTCCGGCTTCCAATTTGGTAAATGTATTCAAGTATCAAGAAGAGAGAAGTTCAGAAATGCTTTGTTGCTTTGAAAATAAAACGAACTGCTCAAAGACCACGGACGATTCCATCAACCAAAGTATTTCCATGGTGGCTGGTCCACTGCCAGAAAGGGAAACTCAAAGTGAACAATCTATGGCTTGGGAGGACCTGACCTTGCATCCCCCAGATGATTCTTGCTTGGACATATTTAACATGAGGCTGAATCATGGTGGTAGAGTTGGGTGGGTGGGGGAGTGAAGATTCAGCGTGATATGTAGTAATGCAAGTTTGTCTGCCTATTTTTCTGTATGCAAATGGTTCCAGGCTCTCTCTCTCTCTCTGGCCTCTCTAAGCAGGCCTAGGAAAGAGCCCTTGTCTGAAAACATGGAGAGATGCTGCTAATGAATGAAGACAATATTGAGCTCAGTGGAGCAATGGCCTGAATCAGGAGAAGGGGGCATCCTGTGTTTGTATTTAGCTAGGCTCTGTTAGAGCAGTCAGAGGAATCTGAGTTGGGGTTCAAGTTATTGCCAGGTCGTCGTCGTCGTCGTCGTCCCTCCAGCATGCATTGAGTCAGGGATCCTTGTTCACCCGCATGCCGCCATTTTGCACAAAATGACGGCCATAGATAGCACCATTTATGCAAAATCACAGGCATAAATCATCTAATTTACACCTGCAATTATGCCTAAATGGCACCATGTTACATAAATGGCACTATTTACAACCACGTGAGGAAAAGCCGACGGCAAGGGGTGGAAATGAAGACATATTACAAGTTATTTATTGGTAAGTTGCCAACGCATTTTGGACAAAGTCCTTCTTCAAGGCAATAATGTTATTGCCTTGAACAAGGACTTTGTCTGAAACGTGTCAGCAACTTACCAATAAATAACTTGTAATATATCTCCATTTCCACCCCTTGCCGTCGGCTTTTCCTCATGTGTTACTTTGGGTTTCCTTTCCTTTTGCTGACTATTTACAACCACCACTTTGTGCAAAATGGGTGAACAGGCCACTATGAGCTCTTGCCGTGTACCCACTGACCTGTCTAGCAGCTCACCTACATGCCTGTCAGAGTCAGATAAGTGGCAGGAGACCTGTGAGCAATGCCCAGGTAGACGCAGGTGAGTTCATCCATCCCTGTGTAATCATTGGTATCCCTCTATTCCTTCGATTTTGCAGTGAATAGTTTTTAAGCAATATTATGCAGGCAACTTTGAAAATCTGAAGGAAAAAATGGGCTATAATACAGAAAGGAAACTTTTGTGGTAAAAGCAATACCTACCCTCCACTCATAGTACTGTATGGCCTGACTTTCATTGGCAGGAATCCTTCAGGTTGACCAAAGAGTCTCTGTGCTCAGATCATACATCCAGCTTACCCACCAGTTGGGTCCGTTTGAGTAAACAAGGTCTCCTGTGACACACCCAACCTGTTTTGGTAGCAACAAATGAACAGGGATATCCTGATCTCCTGGATTTTGGTTCCACCATGAAAGCCTCAAGGATATGTATGTGGCATAGAGACAATAGCACATTTTAATTAGATCCCTTTACCAAAGGATTCCTGGCCTCTCCATGTGGTGTGTTAATGCCTTTTGTTAATTATAAATGCAATTAAAAAGTCCTGAAATAAAATTAGTCTGATCTATCTCATTTACATTCAAATTATGCAGATTTTAAAGACTTCTTTCCTTCCCTTTTCTGTCCTCTACTTCTCACCTTCCACATCGAGTTTTGTGTTTTCAGGATAAAATTGCCTGCATTAAAACAGCTGGAAAGCAAACTTCTAGAGAAACCAATTCTCTCCCCCACCCCCGTCCCACATGTTTACACACAATGTGCAAGATGATGATGATGATGATGATGATGATGATGATAATGATGATTAGGCAACAATACAAGTAGTTATCCCAAGACCAGTGACTCATGCAATAGAATCTGCACATACTCACTTGTGTATAGTCACAGCGACTGTATTCCATAACATCTATTTATGGGAATGGGTTTCCATAACACTGGGAAGGAAAAATTGAAATCCAGATGGATTTCAATAGAAGTGGATTAATAAAGGTATTAGCCTCAGATCTGGGTTCACCAACTTCCTAACCTTCGTGGGTTGTTACATCACTGAAACTCCCTGAATAACAAAAACAACATCAATGGCTTGCGGCCATGATACCCAACCAATCACTTTCTTCCACATGTATCTTAACACACTTTTCAGAGAACCTCTTTTGTGCACCCTTGATGGTGGGGAGCTGCTAAGAAGTGGACCTTCTCAGTGGTGGCACCCCAACTGTGAAATAACATCTCCAAAGGCTCTCTAGTACTTTCTTTATGATTTTTCATTACTAGCAGAAATTATTATTATTATTATTATTATTATTATTATTATTATTATTATTATTATTATTTACCAGGCCTTTAAAACAACAACCATTTTAAAAAGGGAGGAAGAAACTGCTGGGGAACATGGGTGAGAGGGTGCTGTTGCCCTCATGTCCTGCTGTGTTGGTCCCTGGTCAACAGCTGGTTGGCCACTGTGTGAATACAGATAGACTAGATAGTCTATCAAGGGACTAGATAGACCCTTGGTCTGATCCAGGAGGGCTCTTCTGATGTTCTTATGATAGCTGTACTTATTTCAAGGACTCCTAAGGAAAATTCCTTCTCTCCCATCCCTGTTTGCCTTTCCTGTTGCTGTACTGCTCTCATTTTAAGGGAAGGTAGAGAACTCTGGGGGCTGGGAGTGCAAGGGAGAACTTTTGGGAGGGTGAAGGAGAGTGGAGTAAAGTCTACATTCATTCATCGTTAATGTGCCACAAGACTCTTTGTTGTTGTTTCTTCCAGGTACATTTATCTTGGGTGCTGGCATTGTTTATTCGTTATGTTTTTTCTCCTCTTCTGCCATGTAATCACATTTTCTTGTTTTCTCTAGTCAGCCCTTTACAAAGCTGTGGTGGTTATGAACATACCACCTCTCCTCCATTTTTCTTTTTCTTTTTTTTTTTAATGTAGTGGTGAACCTCCGTTTATCATTTCCTCACATTTACTTAAACATAAACGTTCAGCAGCAGCATCCTGACATCAGAAATAACCACTGGACACTCTCAAAACTGAGGAAATCCTTGTTGCATTTGATATTTGTGGAAATTGGCAGGGACTGATTCTCTTTCTTTCTTTCTTTCTTTCTTTCTTTCTTTCTTTCTTTCTCGCTCTCCCCACACCTCCATCATGAATTGGAAATTAATAAGAAATGCGCACCAGAATAAGCACATTCAACAGTAGGGGAGAAATGCAGAGTCATAAGCCATAAATGGCACTCAGACTCTATAGATGGTTTTCAACCACATCTTACATACAGCAAGGAAATCAAAGCTCTCTAGGGCTCCTCTCAATTCTCTTAATTCTACAATGGCACTGGCTTGTTTCTGGTTTGGAAAATTCCATTCCATTCATTTTTTGATAAGAACTTACCCATATATAATGAAAGAAAAGGAACTAGATAAATAGATGGATAGATTAGATAGATGGATGGATGGATGGATGGATGGATGGATAGATAGATAGATAGATAGATAGATAGATAGATAGATAGATAGATAGATAGATGGCCCAGCTACGCCCTATCTGGACAGGGATAACCTGGCTTCAGTTGTCCATGCTCTGGTAACCTCCAAGTTAGATTACTGCAATGCACTCTACGTAGGGCTGCCTTTGAAGAGTGCCTTCTACAAACTCCGGTTGGTGGCCCAGCTATGCCCCTATCTAGACAGGGATAACCTGGCTTCAGTTGTCCATGCTCTGGTAACCTCCAAGTTAGGTTACTGCAATGCACTCTACGTAGGGCTGCCTTTGAAGACGGTTCGGAAGCTGCAGCTCGTGCAAAATGCAGCGGCCAGATTGATTTCGGGAACCAGAAGGTTTGACCATATAACACCTGCTCTGGTCCACTTGCACTGGCTGCCTGTATGTTTCCGAGCCCAATTCAAGGTGCTGGTTTTGACCTATAAAGCCTTACACGGCTTGGGACCACAATACCTGATGGAACGCCTCTCCCAACGTGAATATACCCGGTTGCTACGTTCAACATCTAAGGTCCTCCTCCAGGTGCCTACTCTGAGAGAGGCTCAGAGTGTGGCAACGAGGGACAGGGCCTTTTTGGTGGTGGCCCCCAGACTTGCAATGATCTCCCTGACAAGGCTCGCCTGGCACCAATGCTACTGTCTTTCTGGTGGCAGGTTAAGACTTTCCTCTTTGCCCAGGCATATGGCGGCACATCTAAATCACCCACATGTTTAGTTTTTTTAATGGTTTTTAATGCTTTATGTGTGTATGTTCTGTGTTTTAGAATTTTAAATTTTGTATTCTCGTTTTAATCTTAATTTTAGAATTTCTGTAAACCGCCCAGAGAGCCCTGGCTATGGGAGCGGTATATAAGTGCAATAAATAAATAAATAAATAAATAAATAAATAAATAAATAGACAGATAGATTATCCAATAGGGACTGTGCATGTACACCCACTCCCGATTATTATTATTATTATTATTTATTTATATAGCACCATCAATGTACATGGTGCTGTACAGATAACACAGTACATAGCAAGACCCTGCCGCATAGGCTGGACCTAATCTATGTGTTCCCATCTCTGCCAGCCCAGGTCCATACACAGCCATGATATAGCTCTGATATGAACAAAAATGCTGGTTTCTGGAAGGACCATGATCTGTTCATTTCATAATCCAGCATTTTTGCTCATGGTAGGCTCAGGTGCAATGCAGACTGGGGTCCGCAGGGGCTGACCGCACGTACGTGGCCACTCTTGCACGCTAACCATAGATATAGACATTGATTGTGTGAGAATGTGAAACTGATAGATTTGCTAATCCAAGTAAAGGACTTAGTAGGCATGGGGGGTATGACACACGTCTGACTCCATACTTCCAAGCTCTGCGCTGTTTCCAAATGAAATCTCAAAGCTTTTTCTGACTTATCAGACTGCAAGCAGTCTTTTCTTCATATGGCACAAAACATGTGGATATTTCTATGTGTATCTCCCCCCCCCCCGTGTGTGTGTGTGTGTGTGCATGCGCATATTTATTTATTTATTTATTACATTTCTATACCGCCCAATAGCCGGAGCTCTCTGGGCGGTTCACAAAAATTAAAAACATTCAAAGTATAAAACAACAGTATAAAACCATAATATAAAAAAACAATATAAAAGCTCAACCAGATAAAAACAGCAGCAATGCAAAATTACAAGTTTAAAACACCAAGTTAAAATTTATTTATAGACTGTTAAAATGCTGGGAGAATAAAAAGGTCTTCACCTGGCGTCTAAAAGCATATAATGTAGGTGCCAAGCGAACCTCCTTAGGTAGCTCATTCCACAGCCGGGGTGCCACAGCAGAGAAGGCCCTCCTCCTGGGAGCCACCTGCCTCACTTCCTTTGGCAGGGGCTCATGGAGAAGGACCCCTGAGGATGACCAAAATGTATAGTATTCAAAAATGTATAGTATTCAAAATGTACTCAAAACATATGCATTTTTTCCCACTGATTGTGTTTGTGCACATTTTTCAAAAGTATTTATTTCTTTATTACATTTCTATACCACCCAATAGCTGAAGTTCTCTGGGCAGTTCACAAAAGTTATGCATTTTTTTTTCATGCACATCTTTCAAATACTTTGTTGTTGTCGTTGATCATATCACAAGCTTAGAAATGAACAGACTTCGACTGCAGATTGTGTTCGGGTCTGCATTCAGTTTTGGGAGGTGTGAACTGAGTAAATTCTGGCCAAAAATGAACTGAAACACATTTCTCATGCATCCTCCTCTCCTCCATAATTTACTGTGGCTTAGTATGCTGGGTTTTTTTTCTTCTTCTTCAGAGGACAGAGGTTCCTCATAGGACCAGGCTGTCATGTAAATGTCGGCACATGCTCACATGAAGTAAGCGTTTCCTCCCTGTCAAAGTAGAAAAGTTGGCAGCAAATTAATCAAACATTGCCTTCTGATCAAACACACACACACACACACAAAACCATGGCAGTGAATTTGCTAGTGTAGATGGTGGTGCAATTCTATTGAAGCTGTTTCATAGACAGACTTCCATTAACCTAAGTGGAATCCATACAATCTTGGTTCATTGAGCTGGAAATATTCCCCTTTCTGGTCAGAGACTGACCACCTTTTGCTTTGCTAGATCTTTCCCCCTACAACAGGAGACCTTGTCAAGAATGCCCCCAATACCTTAATAGCAGAGAGAGGGGGAAAGTGAGCGGAATAGGCATGGGAAGTAAAACAATGGAAAATACCTTTGAGATTAGAATCATGATGAAGTACAGCAAAACTCCAGAGGGCAGAAACCATTAAACTTTTAATGAACTGTGTCTTTTTTTAAGTGCTGGTGGTGGGACATTGTTGAACATAGAACCTTCTTCTTCTTCTTCTTCTTCTTCTTCTTCTTCTTCTTCTTATTATTATTATTATTATTATTATTATTATTATTATTATTATTATTATTTGTATACCACCCCATAGACGAGGCAGTACAACAATGGAACAGTTACCTAGGGAGGTTGTGGGCTCTCCCACACTAGAGGCATTCAAGAGGCAGCAGGACAGCCGTCTGTCAAGTATGCTGTAGGGTGGATTCCTGGATTGAGCAGGGGGTTGGACTCGATGGCCTTTTAGGTATCTTCCAACTCTACTATTCTATTTATTTATTATTTATTTATTTACTAATTACATTTCTATACCGCCCAATAGCCGGAGCTCTCTGGGTGGTTCACAAAAGTTAAAAACATTCAAAATATAAAACAACAGTATAAAACCATAATGTAAAATACAATATAAAAGCTCAACCAGATAAAAACAACAGCAATGCAAAATTACAAATTAAAACACCAAGTTAAAATTTATTTATAGACTGTTAAAATGCTGGGAGAATAAAAAGGTCTTCACCTGGCGTCTAAAAGCATATAATGTAGGTGCCAAGCGAACCTCCTTAGGGAGCTCATTCCACAGCTGGGGTGCCACAGCAGAGAAGGCCCTCCTTCTGGTATTCTGTGATTCTATAATTCTATGAGGCTTTCTGGATGGTTTACATAGGATAAAAATACTTAAAAACAATATATAAAAATTTTAAATCACAAAAACATACAATTTAAAACCACAAAACATACAAAAACAAACCCAGGCTAATTACATATTGCTAAATTCTTGGGAGAAGAGAAAAGTCTTGACCTGGTACCGAAAAAATAACAATGTTGGTGCCAGGCAGGCCTCATCAGGGAGATTGTTCCACAGTTGGTGGGCCACCACAGAAAAGACCCTCTCTCTTGTTGCCATCCTCTGAGCTTCCCTTGGAGTAGGCACCAGGAGGAGGACCTTGGATGTTGAGTGCAGTGTATGGGTAGGTTCATGTTGGGAGAGGCGTTCCATCAGGTATTGTGGTCCCAAGCTGTGTAAGGCTTTATAGGTTAAAACCAGCACCTTGAATTGGGCTTGGAAACATACAGGCAGCCAATGCAAGTGGGCCAGAGTGGGTCATATGTTCAAACCTTCTGGTCCCTGTTATCACTCTGGCCGCTGTCATTATTATGAGATTTTGCCCCCCTTAAAAAATGTGAAACTTTAATGTTATAATTTAACATGCTGGAATTTCTCTTTGTTCTCCAGTAGCCTTGTGCCCTTCAGACGTGTCGAACTATAGTTCCAAACTTCCCTACCCAGCATGGACAATGGAAGTTGTAGTCCCACACATCTGGAGAATGCCAGATTGGGAAGGCTATTCTATAGAATAGTTATTTCCAACTGAGTTCTTCAATTTACACATGTATTCACTGACATTTGTGAGTTTCCTATTGTATGTCAAAAGGGCATCTGTCCCCCGGCTTCTCTCTGAATATGTAGCTATGTCCCTTAAGTGACATAGATTGGCATCAACAATTCAAATCTGCCAGTAGGCCTACGTTTATGCCATTTTCTCAATTTATATCTCAATTAGACACTGCATATCTTTACTAGCAGTGTTGCAGAAATCTTTTTGTGGGTCAGAATTCCTAGCTCTTTCCAAGGTTTTCCCCATCCAGAAGTTTGTTCTGGTTCCTGCCACAGTGTCCACGTCATTCTGCATTAAGTTGTGGCACGTCATAGATTTCCCAGGCATTTTGCACATTTCCCCCTGCAGGTTCTGCAGTTAGCATGAATTTCTATGCCATCTGTGCACGTTATGGCCAGATGTGAACACATTTGGCCGCAATATGTGCTAATTCCTTAGAAATTCTCACAAACGTCTCAGAAATTTGTGCTAATTATAGAACTCGCAAAAATGTGCCAAAATGTTTCCAGATTTTTGGGGAAAACCTGCAGATTGGCTTGCAAATGCATATAAAACCATACATGCAGCAGAATTCCATATAGTAAAAAAAAGAAAGAACTGGATTTCCCAATGATAGACATCCCTAATCCTTGCTACTAACAAGAGATTTGAATTGTCTAGGAATCTGATAGTGGTAGGTGAACTGACTTTTATGGAAATATGTCTGCCATCATTGCCTTTCTCACTGATGAAGCCCTGGCTGACATTCAAGGTCACAGGATCACACACACTAGGATACTGCAGGACTGAAGAGGTGTACAAAATTTTGCATGGTGTGGACAATGTGAATAGGGAGACTTTTTCTCCCTCTCTCAAAATACTAGAACCAGGGTCATCCCATGAAACTGATTTGTGGGAGACTCAGGACAGATAAAGGGACACGGAATAACAGGCTCAAGTTACAGGAAGCTAGATTCTGGCTGGACATCAGGAAAAACTTCCTGGCTGTTAGAGCAGTACGACAATGGAACCAGTTACTTAGGGAGGTTGTGGGCTCTCCCACACTAGAGGCCTTCAAGAGGCAGCTGGACAACCATCTGTCAGGTATGCTTTAGGGTGGATTCCTGCATTGAGCAAGGGGTTGGACTTGATGGCCTTATAAGCCCCTTCCAACTCTACTATTCTATGATTCTGTGATACTAAGGACTTCTTCACACTGCACAGAGTTAAACTATGGAATTCACAACCACAAAATGTGGTGATGGACACCAATTTGGATGGCTTCAAAATGGGGTTGGATACATTCCTGGAGGAGAAGGCTATCAATGGCTATGAGTTCTGACAGCTATGTGCTATCTCTAGTATCCGAGGCAGTAAGCCTGTGTGCATCACTTGCTGGGGAACATGGGTGGGAGGGTGCTGTTGCACCATGTCCTGCCTTGTTGGTCCCTGGCTGACAGCTGATTGGCCACTGTGTGAACAGAGTGCTGGGCTGGATGGACTCTTGGTCTGATCCAGAATGGCTCTTCTTATGTTCTTATGTTATTTGGTTGCAACTATTTGAAAGAATTTCTGCCACACATGGACAGAGACATTCCCAGACACATTATGTTTTTTTCTTCTTTTCCTTTGTTTGCAATGATTTTATTTGTTGCTGCTGCAGCATTTATCTGAGCTTTTAAAGACTTTCCTACCCGTTAGATATTCCATCAAAAGACGGATGTGTTTACTTTTCTTTAAACCATGGCCATGATGGGTTGAGGGCACCATTAAATCATCCTCAGATTTTTATTTGTAGCTGGTTCAGAACTAACCAAAGCTTAGACATAAGATTATTTAGTATTTCACAGTTTCAGTTTTATTACCTGGCCTTCTCTGCTTATTTTCTCTATTGTGTTTTAGAGGTAAAACAGCCACCACATAGATGAAAGCCCTTGTGAGATTACTTTGCCTTAGATTCAAGGACTTCTTTAAATTGCTAAAAAATATAAGTCTATGTGTGGTCGAGGGGAGCAGGGGATAGAAATTTCTTCCTGTCTCTCATTCTCCTTGATAAATCTGAAGCTCTTAGTGTCTTCTTAAGAGAGTTGTGCTTTCTCCTACCATAGGGGAGTTGGGATACAAATAAAAATACATTAGGGAACTGTTCCTTTCTACTTCAATTGCCACCGAATTTTGACAACCATTTGAAATTCTGGATGAATTTTGAGAAAAGTAAAATGAACTTGATAAGATTAACAGAGTTTTGGGAGGACGTAGGGTACACATATTCTTACCTGCAATGCACAGAGAGCTGGTTGACCCAATGGGCGTTTTGCTAATCAGATGTGGTGGTGAACACACCACTTTTGGAGAGGAGACTTACCTTTAGCATAAGAACATTAGACCAGCCATGCTGGATCAGATCAGTGATCCATCTAGTCCATCCCTCTGTTCACACAGTGGCCAACCAGCTGTCAACCAGGATCCAATAAGCAGGAGGCTAATGCAATAGTATCCTCCCACTCATGTTCCTCCAACCCACTGACACCCCTAACAGTGTCAATGGCTTTTTAAAGACTTCTTTTTGCTGCCACACAGGACAAATAAAAGGAAATGCTTCTTTGCACAGTACATGAAACTTGCTACTAGACTGGAGAAAGAAAATACACAATTTCCCCCACTGTGTTAATGACAGCCATAATGCCAGGTAACTATCTGTCGCAGATAGCAAGCCCATACATGGCTACTGAGGAGTAAGTTCCATTGAGTTTAATAGTATTTACTCACAGATAAGTGGATATAAGATAGCAAATGGTGAGTGAATGATGTTCAAAATAGCCAGGATTCAATCTGGCCATAGCTCATAGGTAGAGCACATCTCTTGCATGCTGAAAATCTCCAGGTAGGGCTGGGAAAGAATCCTGGCTGCAATGTTGGGAGAGCCACTGCCAATTAGTGTTGACAATACTGGGCTCAGCGGACCAATTGTCTGACTCAGAAGAAGGCATGATAGCACTCTTCAAATACTTGAAAGGTTGTCACACAGAGTAGGGCCAGGATCTCTTCTCGATCCTCCCAGAGTGCAGGACACGGAATCATGGGCTCAAGTTACAGGAAGCCGGATTCCAGCTGGACATCAGGAAAAACTTCCTGACTGTTAGAGCTGTACAACAATGGAACTCATGACCTAGGGAGGTCATGGCCTCTCCCATATTAGAGGCCTTCAAGAGGCAGCTGGACAGCCATCTGTCAGCGATTCTTGCATTGAGCAGGGGGTTGGACTCGATGGCCTTAGAGGCCCCGCCTTCCAACTTTGCTATTCTATGATTCTATGTCTTGGGCTGTTGTGATCCTTTTGTGTTCCTCTGAACATTGTCTCACTGAACGTCTTGTGCCTGAGTTCCCTTGGCCCTTGGGATCACTGGGAAATTGTGCAAATGGAGCAGCAACATTTTCCTCCATAGACTAAAGTGAGGCTGATTCTGTCCAATGAAGAAATTTGCACAAATCAAACTGAGAATTGGAAATGAGATGAATGCAAGCACGTGTTCGACAATTTATGACTATTTCTGGTGGACACATGCTTGTGCTCACACTCCCATTTGGAGCTTCAAACAGGGCATACTCGCTTGTCTTGCAAGCAAAACTGAAATGGTCATTCATCTCTGGTCTAACTTTGCAATTTACTACCACTATGGGGTTGTATAATTTTTGACACCTGTGCTCAGCTTCATCAGGCTCTCACCAAGCCACCACAACTGCCCAATGAAGCCATGAGGCTGTCTGTTCTCTTACCAAGGGGGGAATCTACACTATTTGGTTATAACGTTAAGGAAGGGTTGTGATAACTTATTGCATCACATGACACTAGGGCCACAGCTAGACCTAAGGTTTCTCCTGGGATCATCCAGGGTTCGCCCCTGCCTGAGCACTGGATCCCCTGTGTGTCACCTAGATGAACAGGTTTGACTCCTGGATGATCCAGGGATAAACCTTAGGTCTAGCTATGGCCTAGGTTTCTTACATTTTATCTTCGTTGTATTGTGCTTCCTTGTGTCATTTTATTTCTTTCGTTGTAACTATGAAATAGCGTTGCAAGTGTTATGATGTGGCCCCTTACATCGTCATGGTTGTTTCTGACTGACTTCTGTATCGTTGATTCTAAGCCAATCGCAATGAAGGTGGCGTTCTTACTTCTGTTGGTGCCAAATCCAACTGCTTCCTCAGAGTTGTTCTTTGTGTTGCTGTTGCGGTAGCTGTTGTGGTTGGGAGGGAGAATGAAGGACAACAGGAAGTGGGCAGAGCAATGTAACATCTGAAGACTCCAGCGATACAAGAAAGAGTGTGCCCGGGGATCATGCCGTCACTGTGAAAGCTAAGTTACAGTTTAATTCCTATGTGTGCCCCATTATGTTTTAAAACGATAGGAAAAATAACATAAATATGGGTTATTTAAAACATAATAAGCAGTAGTGTAGATTCACCCTAAGCTGTCATTTTGCTCAACTGCAGTGGTTTCTGGGAAGGGAGTGTTGCATAAATGGTGACCGTAAAGGGGACATTTATGCAACATTAAAGGCATGGATGCATCATTCAGACCTGCAACGTTGCATGAATGCCCCCTTTACAACCACCGTTTATGCAACATTCCCTTTCTGGAAATCCCTGAATCACCGTTGTTGTGCAAAATTGATGGCCTGGTAAAGGGCAGGCAGTCTGAGAGCACCCCACTGCTTGGTGAGTACAGTGCAGGAGAACGGGACTGGGCAAATCCATCAGACTCCCCCCTCCCCCGCAGACTCTCTTGACATCCCTACTAGGGATGTGCTCCGCTTCTAATCGGACCGGCAAATTAGAAGCAGAGCAGGGGGCTTCGCCTGCCCTTAAGGCAGAGGCAAAGAGGATTGGGGGGCCGGTGGAGTGTGGCAAAGAGGATCGAGGTGAAGGTGGATCCTTCGCCACGATCCGGAGCTCCGCCGGAAAGGTAAGTGGGGTTTACCGGGCCCTGCTGCTGTTGCTGTCGCCCATGCGGCGACGGTGGCAGGTCCCGGTAACCCCCTGCCCTCCTCTCCCTTACATGCCTCCATCCACAGTCCGTCGGCTTCTTCAATTGAGCCTGCGGTTCAACCAGGAAGTCTGGGCAGACTTCCTGGTTGAACCACGGGCTCAATTGAAGAAGCCGACGGACCGCGGACGCAGGTAAGGCCCCCCTCCCCCTTGGTCCCTTACCGGTCTCTGCCGCCATTGCCATTGACTTGTACCTTGGCGTGCATGTGTATCCCTGGATAAGCTATCATGGTGCCGAGTTTGAGGTTTCTAAAGTGCAAATTGACGGAGCTATCGAAAGGGGTGTGAATGGGGTGCCCGATTTTCATACATTCCCCAAAAATCAGGGGATGATGGGACTGCCTTGAGTCTTGGCGTGCATGTGTATCCCTGGATAAGCTATCATGGTGTCGAGTTTGAAGTTTTTAATGTGCAAATTGACGGAGCTATCGAAAGGGGTGTGAATGGGGTGCCCGATTTTCATAAATTCCCCAAAAATCAGGGGATGATGGGACTGCCTTGAGTCTTGGCATGTGTGTGTATCCCTGGATAAGTTATCATGGTGGCGAGTTTGAGGTTTTTAACCTGCAAATTGACGGAGCTATCGAAAGGGGTGTGAATGGGGTGCCCGATTTTCATAAATTCCCCAAAAATCAGGGGATGATGGGATTGCCTTGAGTCTTGGCATGCGTGTGTATACATCCATGAGGTGTCATGGTGCCAAACTTGAGGTTTCTAACTTTAACAGAAAAAAAGTTGTATACTTTTTTAGCTTAATGCAAGCCTATGGGGGGGGAAACGGCGCTCCGATCCGGATCCGGAGCTCCGCAGCGGAGCGGAGCGGACATAGGCGGAGCGGGGGTGGGGCGGAGCAGCCCGATCTGCAAATCACGGATCTGGAAGAGAAGCGGAGCAGGGGGTCCGTGCACACCCCTAATCCCTACACCAAGGCAAATGCAGCCCACCATTGGCTCTGCTGCCTGGCTGGGAACAGAGGTTGCCAGATCTAAGCTCTAATCCGGATATCTAATCTAAGCTCTAATCCAGATCTAATTCAGATTTTACTATTGCTTCACGTACCATTCTGATATTCTTAAGATGCACATGGTTGATGACACAACGCATTGAGTCCTTTACTTCCCAATTCATTTAGCTTTCTTCTCCACTGTTTGCACATAGAGCCATGCTCCTGATCAACTAGTGCTTTGTTTTGTGTGAAACAAACCAAGTTATTTGGAAATTGTTTATTGGCACAACTGGGGATTGGGGGCACGCTTCATGCTGAAGCTAGCTGGAAGGAAGATCAAGCAATTTGATTAAAGTGCTGGAGTGAAGACGGGTGGACTAGACACAAATAATTTCACTGCTGCTCAGCCTTGAGGCTCCTGAAGGCTGTGCCGTGCTCTGCAAATGTACAAGTCTATTTCTCCTGTGGTATTTGTTTGCTACCACGGCTGTCATTGCACTGTTTTCGGCTGCTGTTGCCTTGTAGCTGCAGGAAAGATGAGTAAACCCTTTGGGACCTTACCGGACTTGCAGCTTGATGTTTCCACTTCCAAGTGGCTGTTAAATTTGCGGCGAAGCTCTGCTCCTATGTTGCAGATTAGAACTATTCTAGCAGGTTCCGCCATATCAAAAGAAGTCCATTGTGCTTTGAGTTTATGAGTAACAATTTGGTGGTGCAAATGTAATTGCTGGGATATCCACAAGCAAAAATGGAAAGTGGAATTTCACCCATAAACCCACTGGGGGCATGGCTAGATGGGGTGATATCCCAGGGATCGCCCCGGGATCATCCCTGTGTGTCCACAATGATGCACAGGGGATTCCGGGGGCAGGGAGGAATGATCCCTCCCATGCTCCGGGATATGGCCTACAGTTTAATTCTGGTTTTCCCCACTGTCTTGGGCTCATCCTGAGACAGCAGGACATGTGGCCGGGTGTCACAGTTTGTCCCGACTCCTCGTGAATAATCGAGTAGAGCCGGGACCTGGCCATGGGGCGCGGTGGGGAGAGTGGGAGTGAGGTTATTTTTTAAAAAACTTACACTTTTGTAGGAGCACTCCTGAGCTCTTTCTCAGTTAAAAAAACAAAAAACAAAATGGCGGGTGTGAAATCCTCTTCCTTCCTGGACGTTGCATGCACATGTAGACTGGGGGGGGGGTGTGGAATCTCGTGATCATGATATTATGAGATTCTCCCCCTTCACCCGTCTCGTCTAGACATGCCTTGGGTTTCAAGCTAAGAAACTGTCCCTTCCTTCTTTCCCCATGAAACAGTGTTGGGTTTTAGCTCCAACCCAATCCAACAGGTTTAACCTCAAGATGCCCAGAGGGACGTGCGAATCAGTGAAACTCAAGCTCTCTGAATTGAAACTTGAAGCTTGTTCCAACTCATATTTCAACCTTTTAAAATGAAACCAATGAACGAACCATGGAACAAAAGCTGGGGAGCCACCAAATCATTGATAGTTGGGGGAAATGGGTGGGGGAAATGGGTATGTGGCTTTCTGAGGACCTGGGCCTGAGCTCCGGCACCCCTGCTCTACCCACTATGCCTCCTTGCTGTAGTCATTGGCATATTTTGATGCAAATCACACTTCTTTCTTGCTTTTTTTCCTTTTCTTTTAGCACTTACTTTTTTTTAGGATAATTCTCAAACTACCAACAAAAGAAGGTTTTTCCCCCTTGCTTCCAACAAAATGCCATCACTTAGTAAAAGCACACACGCACACACCTCAAAATCTATATTACGCTTTGCTTCGATAGCAAGGCCCAAATCCCATCAGGATGAACTGTGTTGGGAACAGACGATTTTTACAAAACAATGTAAATACTTAGTTTTAATTAAGTCACATTTCAAAGCAAGAGTCATTTCATATGACATGGGGTTTGCTGCTTGTGTTACGCATAAATCCTGAAAGATAAGAGGGAGTTACATATAAGAATCACTCCAGACGTTTTGCTGAAAAGTCAAATTCATTCCATTTTAGAGCTACAATAAAAACAAATACATGCATACTGAAGATTGTTTCTTCTTGACAAATTAGCCAATCGCTGAAAACAGGATTCAGGGATACTTATAAAAATAGAGTTAGAAAAATGCAAAGGGTAGTTATCAGACACAAATCAATGTCATTTCCTGACCTTCTTGCCACCGTTGTTCCAGTTCATTTGAAATTATAGCTTCTGAATAAATTGCGGTAAGGATGCTGGTATCTTCTAAAAGCTAAATGACATACGATTCGTTAAAGCAGAATTCTGAGTGGGTGGAAGGACAAACGTTTGAGAGAGTTAATCTAAGCAGACACTGGATGCATACACAATGTTCATTTAATTTATAATATTTGCATCCTGTTTTCTCCATGGACCTTAAAGTGGAATACATGGGTTTATGCTAAGAGATTACGGTTGTTCCAACAACTAAGCTTTACGGCTGAATGAGGATTTGAATCCAGGTCTTCCCCCATCAAATTGGGTAGGATTCAAGACTCACAAAATAGGTAAATAAATATTCATGAAAGCATGTATGGAAACAATCACCAAAGAAAGACCATGCACCAAGGTGCTCTAGTGATGTTTGCCCTGTCCTGGACAGGGTTGCACTCTCCCTAAAGGATCGGGTCCATAGTTTGGGGGTGCTCTTGGATCCAGAACTGTCACTTGAGGCACAGGTGAACTCAGTGGCAAAGAGCACCTTTTATCAGCTCAGGCTGATATACCAACTGCGCCCTTATCTGGGCAGAGATAGCCTAGCTACAGTTATCCATGCTCTGATAACCTCTCGTTTGGATTACTGCAATGCGTTATACGTGGGGCTGCCTTTGAAAACGGTCCGGAAGCTTCAGCTGGTACAAAACAGGGCAGCCCATTTACTAACAGGGACTGGCCGGCGAGATCACATTACGCCAGTCCTTTTACAACTTCATTGGCTGCCAGTCCAGGTCCGGGCCCAATTCAAAGTGCTGGTATTGACATTTAAAGCCTCCTCCCATATGTGCCTGCCCGGACCTTAAGATCATCTACAGGGGCCCTTCTCCGTGAGCCCCTGCCAAAGGAAGTGAGGCAGGTGGCTACCAGGAGGAGGGCTTTCTCTGCTGTGGCACCCCGGTTGTGGAACGAGCTCCCCAGAGAGGTCCGCCTGGCGCCTACACTGTACTCCTTTCGTCGCCAGCTGAAGACCTTTTTATTCACTCAGTATTTTAACACTTAATTTTAACTTAAATTTAAATTATACTGTTTTAACTCTGTATTTTAACCTTATATCAATTTTGCTGCGTGGTTTTATCCTGGTTGTGCTTTTTATACTGTATTTTGTATTTGTGTTTTTAACTTGTTTGTTGTTTTATGATGGTTTTAGTTTTTGTGAACCGCCCAGAGAGCTTCGGCTATTGGGCGGTATAAAAATGTAATAAATAAAATAAAAATAAATAAAATAAATAAAATAGTGGGAATTGGAGCATGTCAGGCATCCACCTCTGCTCTGCACCACAATCAATTTGACTGGTCGTGAGTACAGAAAGGACTGGGGTGGCTTGGGGCAGAAAACAGTAGGGCTGGGCACAGATCCTCTGATTAACTTCAGAGGTCAATTCAGAGCTTCCAAATTGGCCCCGATCCGACTCGGGCCTCTCCAGTCAGCCCGGGCCAACCTGCTTTGGATCCAGATCCAAAGTGAGATCTGGACACCAAAAGTGGGTTGGCCATTGCAGGTTTCCGGGCACCAACTGAGCTGTTCAGTGGGCACCCGGAAAAGCCGGGCATGAAGCCAAACTCTCCCTGCTCACCTCCCCAACTGCAGAGCCACTGCCTCCACCTGCCTGCGGGACATACTTGGCCTTTCCAGGAGCCACCCATCCTTGATGGGAGCAACCATTTTAAATGAAGATGGGGGCTGTGTTGTTTCTGAGATCTAAGGTTGCAAACTACAGTGGCCACAATGGGCCAGTATGAGACCTTACACCTTGGAAACGACAGGTCAGGTGAGGCCCATGGGTGGGCCTGTTTTGGTTCAAATTTGGTTCCGAACCAGTTCACAGACCTAAAGAATCGGCATTTGATGCCCCCATTTATTTTATTTATTTATTTATTTATTTATTACATTTTTATACCGCCCAATAGCCGAAGCTCTCTGGGCGGTTCACAAAAATTAAAACCACAAAAAACATCCAACAGGTTAAAAACACAATTACGAAATACAGTATAAAAAGCGCAACCAGGAAAAACCACACAGCAAAGTAGATTATAAGATTAAAATACAGAGTTAAAACAGTAAAATTTAAATTGAAGTTAACATTAAGTGTTAAAATACTGAAAGAATAAAAAGGTCTTCAGCTGGCGACGAAAGCAGTACAGTGTAGGCGCCAGGCGGACCTCTCTGGGGAGCTCGTTCCACAACCGGGGTGCCACAGCGGAGAAAGCCCCCCTCCTAGTAGCCACCTGCCTCACTTCCTTTGGCAGGGGCTCACGGAGAAGGGCCCCTGTAGATGATCTTAAGGTCCGGGTAGGTACATATGGGAGGAGGCGTTCCTTCAGATAACCTGGCCCCAAACTGTTTAGGGCTTTGAATGTCAATACCAGCACTTTGAATTGGGCCCGGACCTGGACTGGCCCCATGCCCCTCTGCTGCTCCATTTAATTGGCAGTTAGTGCTCTGAACCAACCTGGCTGTAGTCACTATCAGCCAGATCAGTTGTGGTGGAGAGTGGAGCAAGCAGTAGCAACAGGGACAGCAGCAGTAGCAGCCATAGTGACCTTAAAAGAGGACAGATAGAGGAGCTAGGTCAGGGGAGGCTTGGGCAGGACCTACACTACTGCTTTAAAATGGTTTATAACAGTAGTGACAACTGTTGGGGCCCAGGACACAATTCAAGCTCCATCACACTTACTTTTCACCCCTGGTTTTCCTCCATGATTTATAGCTCCATTTCATTAGTGCGTCCAGCTAATGGCCCCTTTCACATGGGTTTGTGGTATTGTGCTATACCAATAAAACCTCCCTTTTGCTTGTTTGCTCTTCCACCCCACCCTGCCCCTTCTCCTCCCTCCTCCAGTTCATGGGTTGTAACATTGCGATGGGTGTGGGCTCCTTCGCCCTCACTCTGGCTTTGTTGTCTAGTGATTTACCAACACAGTGCTGGAGGAGGAGAACTGCCCCACCCTCCCCTTTCATCAGCAAGCTCTCCGTTCAAAGCACACATCCCCAACAAAGGAAATAGTGAGAGGACGGCACTACATGGGGGCTGAAGGGTGCTTTAAGTCCATTTGGGGGAAGTAATCCAGACTTCCCCACTCTAGGAAAACACGGAAAAGGGAGGGGAAGAGGCGGGGTGTCTGCCATGCTGCAAAACCGTAAACTAGGCATGACAAGAATGCACTAAAATGCTGGTGTGATGGAGACCTCCATATACAGTTTTCAAAATGTTTTCAAAGTGTCATGTCCTGCTAGGTGAAGATCTGGCCTTGGAGAGACTTTGGGCTCAACTACACCAAGCAGATATTCCACTATGAAAGTGGGATGAAAGCGGTATATAAAATTCAGGAGCCACACTACTGCTTTATAGTGATATTGAAGTGCACTGACAACAGTTGGGGCCCACTGACACATACCTAACACTGCTTTCATACCACTTTCATAGTGTTATCTTATTTATTTATTTATTTATTTATTTATTTAAAACATTTATATCCCACCCTATATCAGTAAGATCTCAGAGCAGCATACAGATAAAAGCATACAGTATAAAATAATAAATATGCACAGTTCAAAACAAATTAAACCATGAACCAAGTTAAAACAATATATAATTTAAAAGCACTAAAAGCAGTTAAAACAGTTAAAACAATGTGCCAGTGAATTTAACCATCAAAGACTTTGTTAAAAAAAAAAGGCATGTTTTTACTTGGTGTCGAAATGGAATCAGTGCTTGGTGTAGTTGTGTTATGGGCCCCACCAGTTGTCAGTGTACTTCAGTACCACTATAAAGCAGTCGTGTGGCTCCTGCCTTTTATATACCACTTTCATACCACTTTCATAGTGGAATATCCTGCTTGGTGTAGATGAACCCTTTGTTGGAGTTTGTGAGGCAATTGCCCATTGCTTTCACACACCGAAAAAAAGGAAAGGAGCTGAAACATTCTAGATCCAGGGGTCCCATAGTGAGCCATGTTTGGGAAGGGAAAATAAAGATCAAATCCAGTGTTCTTTGGAAGAAGGAGAGTGGATGTAGCTGGAATGGAAATGGTCTAGGTTTAAGTATTAAAGAGGCTTAAGAACATTTTCTGTGGGACAGTCACAGTGAGGAGCTGCATTTCCTCACCTAGCTGGAATGGTGAGAAGGACCCAAACCCTTTCTCTCTGACTGAAGAGTGAAATGTTGGTAGAGAGGTGCAACTCAGAAAAACACAAGGTTGCTGAAGTTCTCCAAAGTTAGGGTGACCCTATGGAAAGGAGGACAGGGCCCCTGTATCTTTAACAGTTGTATAGAAAAGGAGATTTTAGCAGGTGTCATTTGGATGCACGCAACACTTGATGAAATTCCCTCTTCATCACAACAGTTAAAGCTGCAGAAGCCCTGCCCTCTTGTGTGCCTGGTGACTGTGAATCAAACTTGCTGAATCAAGCAAGGCTGATTCAGTCTACAGGACAAATTTGCGCAAATTGGGGGATTTGAACAAAAACAAATTGGGAAAGTTGTGTAAACCGAACGTGAGCACATGCCTGGTAATTTGCAAATCTTTTCAGTAGACACATATACTCGTGATCATGTTTAGGGCTTCAAACTAGGCAATCTCGCATGTTTTGCAAGCAGAACAGAATTGTCGCGCATTCCTCACCAGGAACAAAGGGCAAAGCAGAAGATAAGCTTGGATGACAAGCCAGGAGTCTGGATTTAAATGAAAGACTAGGATACAAGTCACACCAGAGCTTGGGTAGATCATTTTTCCTGAAACAAAATTCCAGGAAAACTTCTCATACTCCTTGCCATCCAAGAGAATTCAGTGACCAGCCTTGGTGGCTGCAGTCAGTTCCAGCAGTGATAGCATTTATTTATTTATTTATTACATTTATATACAGCCCCATAGCCAAAGTTCTCTGGTCAGTTTACAAAAGATAAAAACAGTGAACATTAAAAAGTATACAAAATTTAAAACCATCAAAAATATAAAAACAACTGTATAAAACAACAGTATCCATTTAACAACAACTGTTCTGGGGCCCATTAAAAAACAAACTTAGCATATGTTGTTAAATGCTGCTAAATGCCTAGGAGAAGAGAAAAGTCTTGACCTGGCATCAGGCGAGCCTCATCGGGGAGATCATTCCATAATTAGGGGGGCCCAACACTGAAAAGGCCCTCTCAGAGTAGGCACTCGGAGGAGGACCTTAGATGTTGAGCGCAGTGTACGGGTAGGTTCATATCGGGAGAGGTGTTCTAGAAATACTGCTCATCCCTACTGCTCATAGAATCATAGCATAGCAGAGTTGGAAGGGGCCTATAAGGCCATCAAGTCCAACCCCCTGCTCAATGCAAGAATCCACCCTAAAGCATCCCTGACAGATGTGCAGGTGTCCCATGCAGCCAGGACCTCCTGACATTCAGAAGTCCTGATCATTAGCAGATGCTTCCATGTACTTGCTCCATTACAGATTTTGCTCCTCCCCCGCCCCGCCCCGATGCCCATTTGCAACACTGGGAACACTGGGGGCAGGTATGCAACCCCCTTCCATGTAATATCTGGAAAGGGCACCCTATGTGGAGAATGCATTTGTGGGAAGGGAGTAGAGATTGCACAAATCAGGCCTCCACATGCAGTTCCTAAAACACAAGGCTATGTGTGTGGTCATGGTTGAGGAGAGATGGATACATGGTCTCTTCTGCCTCAGGATGATGCTTGTCACACCAGAGAAATCGTGTGTGTATCTGTCCACTATGTGGAGTGATTTAATTTAGCCTCCATACGGCACTCATAATGAAAAGAAGACACATCAAACGAGCAGGCCTTCACTCCAAATTTCTCATAACACCTACATTCAGTTTCTGAAACTCAATATTCTTTTGTGTGCCCTGTCTGTCTCTGCTAACATTTAGGCGTCTGTATATTTAGCTGTAGCAATCCTTGTGTTATTTTGGGAGTCTGTTCTGCAAATTCTGAGCCATCCTTCTTTGCCTTGCCTTGCCTTGCAGGAGCTTACACTATTCAAGGTAGTTGGGCTTACAGAAAATTGAGGGGAAAAGGTCTTTTGTGTGTGATATTCTTCATCAGTGGGATTGTACACCTGAGATTAAGATTCTCTTTCATCCCTGTCAGAGTTCAAATTCATCCTGAAGATTTATTTATGAACGCTGGTGTGGCTTGATTTGTAAAATCATTTTGAGCTAACCACACAAGGGGGCATGTATGGACATTGCTATGATTTACACACTCTCTTACAAGGGGATGGTGCGTGGGTGGGTGTGGGTGTGTTGGGGAGGGGTAGAGGTTTCTTAGGAGAATGTGACTTCTAATGGGATTTCAGAAATAAATTTGGAGCAGTGTTTGTGTGTTACTCCAAGTAACAATCCAAGTTGTGTGATTCGTCCAAGTAGTAATTTAGCACTGAAATACCCACTGGTCAGTTGAGAACAATACCATAGTAGAAGTACATCCAGCAAGAGTTCCATTGAGAGTGGAAACATAATGCAAAGTTGGGTGGAATATCTTGGCTAAGAACATAAGAAGAGCCCTGCTGGATCAGACCAAGGGTCCATCTAGTCCAGCATTCTGTTCACACAGTAGCTAACCAGCTGTTGAGCAGAAACCCACAAGCAGATGTATATAGCCTTCTTGCCTCCAATACTGAAGGTAGCACATAACCATCAAGACTCATAGCCATTGATAGCCTTCTCTTCCAGGAATTTATCCAACCCCCTTTTAAAGCCATCTAAATTAGTGGCCATCACTACATCATGTGGCAGTGAATTCCATAGTTTAACTATGTGTTGTGTGAAGAAGTCCTTCCTTTTATTGTCCTAACTCTCCGACTAATCAGGCTAGGGGCCTTTCACAGAATTCTCACAACCATCATAGAAAGAAAGCAAAATCTCTCCCTGGCATTCTGTGTGTGTGTGAGAGAGAGAGAGAATGAGAGAGAGACAGAGAGAGAGACAGACAGACAGACAGACCAGGGCATCAGTCATACCAGTATATATGTTGATTAGGCTATAATCCTATACACACTTACGTGGGAGTGAGTTGCACTGAATGCATTAGGACTTGCTTCTAAGTTTAGACAGACATGTGTAGGATTATGCTCATAATCCGTAATGTAAATATTTTCTTAGCTGTGCTGGAGGCACGGGAGACTAAATACTTTATCCATGATTAGGGAGGCTCCCTGTGAAACAATCTGAGCCTTCACTTTGAATGTAGATCATGATAACAGAAATATGTTCCTGCTTTTTTATCTACAGGTAACAGTTCTGCAGCCCCTCAAAACACCATTTGCCAGAAAAAAAGTTGGAAGAATCTGTTAAAGCTTGCCTATTAATGGTAGAGACTTAGAACATGATCATGTAGTGAACACAGAAGGAAGTCCCGATGAGAGCAATGGGGTGGACTTCCAAGTAATGTCCAAACTTGAAATGATTTTAAGAATGTGATTGGCTTTTACCTGCTTTGTTTACTTAATGGTAGATATGGATGGTAGGGGTGTAGGGATGATCTGGAGCAGG
The DNA here is from genome assembly GCF_023053635.1 of Elgaria multicarinata webbii. Lineage (NCBI taxonomy): Eukaryota > Metazoa > Chordata > Lepidosauria > Squamata > Anguidae > Elgaria > Elgaria multicarinata. The sequence goes on along the minus strand of NC_086187.1, from coordinate 10,649,501 downwards.
GCTATGGTGCTTGTGTGTGGTGGGTGGGTGGTTTAAGCCATGGCTAATATCTACCATAGCTAAAATTTGAGATCAGAGTTAACAGCAGAGGTGTGAAGTGGGAGGAGCTGCCAGAGAGAGAGCAGCCATTCTCCTTGGGAAAGACCAAGGCCAGATCTACACCAAGAAGGATGGGACACTTCGAAAGTGTCTTGGGCCCCAACAGTTGTCACTATGGTTATAAGCCATTTTAAAATCATTGTGTAGATCCTGCCCAAGTCTGACCACCTCAACTCCTCCCATCCATGCAGTGATCTCTGATCTGAGACAGGAAATAATAGCGGGGATGGAGGTGTGGGTGGCTTGACATTGCCTCATGTGCCCCATCAGTGATTACAACCATAACCAACCGCTTCATGCTCTGGCTGAAATCAGTGAGACTCAACACCTCTTCACATATTGTATTTCTGGGAATATTTCAAAGACACTGATTGATCTCATATGTGGAACCCCTCTGAGAAATCAAAATGCTTTAACTTTCCTTCTCTTGAAATTCCTTGGATGCTTCACATGAGAGGAAGCCTCCTACTTTGCTTTTGATTTCTCTTTAGGCAAAATCCAATGGCAGCCCAGGGATGTGCAGAACAACCATAAGACATTCCTCTACTTTTACTGAAATGCCTTTGCCTTTCTTTGCTACTCCTTATAAAAGGCGTGTACATTTTGCGTGAATGCACAATGGCATATTTGCAAATGTGGGTTTTATATAAGTATATTTGACCTAAGGATTATCCCAGCCAAATGGAGGGGTCATCCCTGCCTGCTTCCAGGGTCCTCTGTGTGTCATTTGGATGCACAGGGATGATCCCAGGACGATCCTGGGATATAGGTCTGGTCTAGCCATGGCCAGGGAGCCAGGATTGGTTGTTGCTCCTGACTTTAGGGATGGAATGTAGGAAGTTCAAGGGTAGTCTTTTTACATATCATTTCAGTGTAACCAATAAAAAGGAGCTATGAAGCTATCCATGTTTTCCTCATGAATGTCCCCTCCCCCCACCCCGGTAAGGAAAAAGAAGAAGATGAGAAATCATGAAAACATGGTATGGATGGGTGATTCTGTCATTTTCACTTTCTCCTCCATTTAATTAAAAAAAAATCCTGCAAGTTCTCCTGTTCTGAATATGAAGGACTATGGCCACAGCTAGACCTAAGGTTTATCCTGGGATCATCCAGGGTTCACCCCTGCCTGAGCACTGGATCCCCTGTGTGTCACCTAGATGAACAGGTTTGACCCCTGGACGATCCAGAGATAAACCTTTGGTCTAGCTATGGCCTATGTGAATGTTGGAAAACTCTTAGTAACAATGAACTGAACTGAAATTTCCACCCATGTACACCAGCCGAATTCAATAGGCACACGATTCCCAACATAAAGAGGACCGTGATATACATACCTGAAATATAGCTGTTAAAGTTCTTTTTGTACCAAATATAGGTACATTCTGATCAATATCAAATGGAAATGAAATCGGCACCCATCCCTACCTTGTGAAGGACAAACTCAATAGAAAACCTGGATTTACTCTATGTAATGTATGAAGAAGTCTTTAACTGGATCATGGCATTAATTTGAAAGGGGGAACAAAACATTGTTGAGTGAATCAACACAAATGATATATTTTACAACACTGTGCGCTCTATCTCTTGTGTGTTGTGGAGTCTCTAAATTATCACTGCCATTGGAGTCAGAACAACGTTTCTCTATCAAGGGCAACAGGAAGCCAAAAAAACACACAAAAAAAACCCAAGAAACTATTATGTGCTGAGAGAAGCAGAGCTGTCAAAGTGAAATCATGGAGGAACAAAATAATTGTTTGTTGAAGAGAGACACTGTGTATGTGTGTGGCCATAGTATGACTTATTTACACAAGGGCTTTTTAAGCTATTTAGTTTAGGTGACAAAATCAACCCATCTCGTTTTTCTTATGGCACTTTTCACATCCAGTGTTTCTATTATCTTTTGCGTGTAGTATTAGCACTGAGTAGCACAGTTGATATTAATAACAAAGCAGGCATAATAGTTCAAAGAGATCCATAAAGAGGTGTTTTTAATTGATTCCCTGAAGCCACAGCACTTGGAGGCGGAAGCTTGGATTCATCTTGCATGCTCGTTTAGATCAAAGCTGACGAGCATTTGGTAGCAGGGCAAGGGGAAAAAAATAACTCAGCAAATACGCACAAGGGCAGCCTAGGTGTAGACAGTTTCGATCACAGCTTTCTGAGCTGCATTTTATTTGAGGTTGCACAGATCACAAACAGCTCGCCTCTTCTCTTCTGAACTTAGGATGACAAGAAAGAGACCCTAAATATCGCCAGCCACAAAATGGTTTCTTTATACATACCCTTTTGCCCCTGCTTTCAATTAACAGCTTCCTCCTGTGGGTTTGTGTTTGTTGCAGTGGCACAAATAGCTGATTGCAACTATGGCCGTAGCTAGACCTAAGGTTTATCCCAGGATTGTCCTGGGGTCAAACCTGTTCATCTAAGTGCCACGCAGGGCATCCAGCGCTCAGGCAGGGACGAACCCTGGATGATCCCAGGATAAACCTTAGGTCTAGCTACGGCCTATGTGTTTAGAAGTCATGATGCTGTGCCACAGTCAATTTGGAGAGCCAAGTAGTGGGGAGCAGAAGACATGAGTCTTCAGGATTTGGGTCTATGGAAAATCCAGTGTGTGGGCTGGTGGACAAGTAATAGAGCACGAGCTACATGCAGAAAGAATAGACTGTCTAAGGCCAAAGCTGACTAATGCCATGGCCAGCTTTCACTGGCCTGGTGACTTCCAGACGCTTGGGATTTCAACTCCCATCATCCCCAGACAAGATGGCCAACGGTCAGGAATGGCGGTAGTTGTAGTCCATAATATCAGGCTGAGGAAGTCCATCTTAGGCAAAGGCCAAGCTTGAAACAAAGAGTGGGTGGGAAGGGTGCTGGTCTGTTTGTCCGTCTGGAGAGCTGGTTGATTGGTGAGGTGGGTGGATGGATGGAATCATTCTGGAGCCTGTGATGACATTATAAGCAAGGGAGCCCTTTTTCTCTGCTGCAACAACTGATTCGCTACTAGGCACAACAGAGTAGAAGCCTGAAGATTTGCTGGTTGCCAACACCATGTCATAATTTGATGGGGGAAACAACAATATTTCCTCTATGGTCCCTTAGCCAGGAATTGGGAGACCCAAAGCTGGAAGAAAAAAACTCCTGCAGAGGCATGTGGAAGGGATTGGTGCAATTTCCCCAGGAGCATACAATTAGACTGTATATTGATTTGCATTGCTGACTGCCCACTTGTTTCTGGGAAGTCGAATCTTGCTTTCCCTTGATTGCCTGTATGGCTGCTACCCTAGGCTGGCAAGCTAAATATGAAGCGCAGTATACTAAAATTGATGGACAAGTCACTGGACAGATAAGGGATAAAAGAATAGCATAATGTTTGTGTTCAGGGACACATAGATGTCAGCTACTATCCAGTATTGGCAGGATGAGAGGAGCTGTCCAGATTGTCCAGGATTTCCTGCATGGAAAAATAGACACAAGGTGTTAATGTCACCTTTCTTAAGTTCAGAGTGGGGTCATTCATGGTCCCACCTACATTGCAGCACGGACAACTTTTCTGCAGCAGATCCTCACCAAATCTTGACAGCAAAATGAGGGGACACAGAGAGTACATATCCTTGGGTTAATACATTTCAGAACTCATGAACAGCAGAAAACGTAACCGTCCCTCAGTCGACATACAATTTATTTGACTGTAGCATTCCATGTAGCTCTGGACCCACTGTTTAAAGCTTTCATCCATACAAACAGCAGGTTGCATGATAAAACTTGTGTGCTATCTCCAGTATCGGAGGCAGTAAGCCTGTGTGCACCAGTTGCTGGGGAACATGGGTGGGAGGATGCTGTTGCACCATGTCTTGCTTATTCATCCCTGGCTGTTGGCTGGTTGGCCACCGTGTGAACAGAGTGCTGGTGGACTAGATGGACTCTTGGTCTGATCCTGCAGGGCTCTTCTTATGTTCTTATGCTCTTAACTTCTTCTAGATCCAGGCCACAGGTGGGCAATTCCATATTTGGATGCTTCCATGTGCTATCCCATTCTTTCACATAAAAAAAAGTGGGTCATGAAGAAGGCTAGGATTTGCTCTCACATAGGAATGGATGAATTAATCCATGGCCATAGCTAGACCTAAGGTTTATCCCTGGATCGTCCTGGGGTCAAACCTGTTCATCTAGGTGACACACAGGGGATCCAGTGCTCAGGCGGGGCGAACCCTGGATGATCCCAGGATAAACCTTAGGTCTAGCTGTGGCCCATGTTGGTTTCTCTCAGTTCCTCATTTTCCCAACTTTTAGTTCAGTCCATCCCAAATTTTGAGTGTGTGTGTGTTTAAGGTAAGTTCCTACTAGGGATGTGCTCCGCTCCGATTAGGAGCGTAGAAGCAGTAGCGGATTGGCCTGCTCCGCCTTACCCAGAGGCGGAGTAGGAGCGGACCGCGGACCCCCTAGAAGCAAGGCGAAGAGAAGCGACCATTTTTCGGAGCTCCGAGTTCAGTCGGAGCGCTCCGGTCGCCATCTTGAAAACATTTCGCCATAGGATTGCATTGCGGCAAATAATCGCGCATAACTACGTTGTTTTTGAAGCTATCGTTCTGGAAATTCTTGTGCACAGAGAGTCGTGGATGGGGGTCATTTTGAGACCACTCTCACCTCTCTGCGTGCTGTGGTTCACGTGCAATATTTTTTTAAAAATCGGGTCAACCGCGGGGCTCAAACTGCGTTTCGGCTTTTCGCCCATAGGATTGCATTGAGGGAAAGAATCGGGGATAACTGGGGGGGGGTTTAAGCTATCGTTCTGAAAATTCTTGTGCACAGAGAGTCGTGGATGGGGGTCATTTTGAGACCACTCTCAACTTTCTGCATCGTACGGGTCGCGGGCTAGAAGTTTTTTAAAAATAGGGTCAACCGCGGGGCTCCGTTTCGGCTTTTCGCCCATAGGATTGCATTGAGGGAAAGAATCGGGGATAACTGGGGGGGGGTTTAAGCTATCGTTCTGAAAATTCTTGTGCACAGAGAGTCGTGGATGGGGGTCATTTTGAGACCACTCTCAACTTTCTGCATCGTACGGGTCGCGGGCTAGAAGTTTTTTAAAAATAGGGTCAACCGCGGGGCTCCGTTTCGGCTTTTCGCCCATAGGATTGCATTGAGGGAAAGAATCGGGGATAACTGGGGGGGGGTTTAAGCTATCGTTCTGAAAATTCTTGTGCACAGAGAGTCGTGGATGGGGGTCATTTTGAGACCACTCTCAACTTTCTGCGTGCTGTGGTTCACGTGCAATATTTTTTTAAAAATCGGGGTTTGGGTTTTTTTTTATTATTATTATTATTTTTTTGGAAGCGATGACAGGCACATTCAACTCCCAATCCTGATGAGAATTCATCTCCTCAGAAAGCATCCTCCTCCAATCCCAGCGTTGGAGGGGGGACTAAGGCAGACCCACCCTGAGAACTTTCTGTTTTGTGTCTCTTTGTGGGTTGGCGTTCGTGGAGGGAACACTTACTTAGCTAGTGCTCCTGCTTTGGAGATAGATTAATTTAATATAGGTTTAGTTTGGCGCGTGTGTGTGTTTGTTTGCTTCTTTCTGACTTGTAGCTTAGTTTGCCCTGTGTTTTCCCCTTACTTTGATTTAATATAAACTTTATTTTTGAATTTTGGAGTGTGTGGTTGGGTTGGTTGCCCCCCCCCTTCCCTGTATTAAAGCCTGACTGTTCTGCTTTTGTGAAAGCTTTCTTTTGAAAGCATACACACACTTTTTGTCCCATTTCCCTACATTTATATTCTTAAACATATTTTATTATATTCTTTCACATAGTCCATTAGTATATATTCTCATACATATTATATTAGTATTCATATTTTGTTCTTCTTATAGTAGTGGTTGGTTCTTTTTCCCCCTCCCCTCTCTTAAATCCTGATTGTGTTTCCTTCTATCTTCTATATACCAAATATACCAAAAAAATTGGATTCTCTTTTTCTTCTCTGTGTAACTTCGACGGAGTGGGCTGCTTTTGTCAAGTTCAACAGGCAGCCACAGATTGAGCATTTTGGGGAAAGCATACGCACACCATTTCCCTATTCTTAAACATATTATTATTATATTCTTTGACATAGTCTTAGTAGTCTATTAGTATACATTCTCATACATATTAGTAGTAGTATTCATATTTTGTTCTTCTTATAGTAGTGGTTGTCCCATTTCTTGTCCCATTTCCCTACATTTATTAGTAATATTCTAAAACATATTATTATATTCTTGTAGATATTCTTAGTAGTATATTCTCATACATATTAGTAGTAGTATATTTTATTGTTCTTGTCCCATTTCCCTACATTTAAACATATTATATTCTTCTTATACATATTCTTAGTAGTACCTTATACATAGTATTAGTAGTATTAATATTTTGTTAGTCATCATGAAAAGAGAAAGCAGGCGTGCTGAAAGCAGCAAGGCTCAGTCTGCCAGCAGGGCTTCCTCTCCTCCTGTGAAACTCAAACGGGCAACTCCTTGGCTGACTGCTCCAAAACAGAAGCAGGACAAGCAGCAGGCAGAGCCACTCTCTTCTGCAACTTGTGCCCGGCGTTCTCTTTTTGAGGGTGGGAATGGGAAAAGTGCCCGTTTGCAAGAGGCACGTGGCAGCAGTGCCATTAGAGGAGGAGGAGTATCCCCAACTCCTTCATTCTCCTTTCAGCCCACGAGCCCGCTGATGGACCTAGACGAGGTCCTCAGCACAGTGGAGGGGGGGGAGGAGGAGGAGGCGGTGGGCCTCCAGGATGTGGGGGCTGAGGAGGAGCAGCAGCAGGCCGAGGCTCTCTCCCCAGTCTCATCCCACACCCCTGTTTCTGTGGCAACACCAGAGAGCTCAGGCGGGCAATTGGTGGTGTCACCACAGAAACGAAAGACAAGCATCGTGTGGGACCACTTTGAGTTGGGAGCGGATCCCCGCTTTGCTGTCTGTCGCCACTGCAAACTCAGCCTAAGCAGGGGTTCATCGACAGGGCATTATGGAACCAGCAGCATGAAGATGCATCTTCATAGGCAGCACCAGGCGATCTTGCTGGGGAAAGAGGCGGGCAAGGCGACTGGTTCCAGGGGAAAGCCGAAGGCTGCTGCTGGCACTGCCACTCTAAGCTCTCCATCTCCCATCCCCACAAGGGTTAGGCAGGCAACCCTGCAGGACATGGGGTGGGGGAAGTATTGACCCACAAGATGGCGTTTTCCAATGCCCACCCAGGGTGCTACTGTGTTGGGGCATCTGCCGGGACTGACTCCTCCCCAATACTAGATCTATGACATGTCACTCTGCCTGCCCCTCTGCTAGCCTGTCCTCCTCGGTGACCGACTCGCTGGGATGGTTTGCGTTTGCAATGCGTGACTAACTGCAATGCTGGCTTAGAAACCAGCCATCACTTCCTTGTGCCCCCAGAAATGCCCGCAGCCTGCCTGCCTGCCTGCCCGCCTCCCCCGGGGTGCTGCTGTGGTGGGGCATCTGCCAGGACTGACTCCTCGCCTACTCTGCCTGCCTCTCTGCCCGCCTGGTGCCTGGTTTGCTCCCAATCGTCCTCCTCTGTGCCCCTCAAGGCGTAACTGCTGGCTTAGAAAGAAACAACCAGCCATCTTTGCCTCACTTTGCGCCCACTTATGGGTTGGTTTGCTATGCGTTAGTGCTCAAGCCATCCTTGCGGCACTACAATGCATGCTGCCTGCCTGCTTTCCATTGATGGTGCTATATAAATAAATAATAATAATAATAATAATTCTCCCCTTCCCGCCTTGCAGCGATGGTGTATGTGTCTTGCTTTGACTAAGGGGAGAAGTCCTTCCTGCGCTCACTTAGACTTTATCAAATTCAATAATCCCTTTTTCAAATGTGCCAGAAGATTTAGGGTTATCTCGTGGCATGTTGGGATTGCCTTGGAACTGGCCCCATTGAGCTGTCTGCAATTGCAACTTTAAATCCCTGACATACTGGAGTGTTCAAATTTCAAAAGTTCCCCTAACATCAGGGGATGATGGGATTGCCTTGAAACTTGGTGTCCATGGGGACACATGGGTAAGCTGTCATGGGACCAAAGGATAGGTTTCTAACGTGCAAATTGACGTAGTTGTAGAATGGGACTTGATTTGGGGTGAGTTAAAAAGTTTAAGCCGCGCCAAAAATCAGGGGATGATGGGATTTGCTTGCAACTTGGCGTGCATGTGGACACATGGATAAGCTCTCCTGGTGCCGAGTTTGAGGTTTCTAACATGCAAATTGACGGAGCTATCCCAAGGGGTGTGAATGGGGTGCCCGATTTTCATAAATTCCCCAAAAATCAGGGGATGATGGGATTGCCTTGAAACTTGGCGTGCATGTGGACACGTGGATAAGCTATCATGGTGCTGAGTTTGAGGTTTCTAACGTGCAAATTGACGTAGTTGTAGAATGGGACAATTTGGGGTGAGTTAAGCCATGCCAAAAATCAGGGGATGATGGGATTTGCTTGCAACTTGGCGTGCATGTGGACACATGGATAAGCTCTCCTGGTGCCGAGTTTGAGGTTTCTAACATGCAAATTGACGGAGCTATCCCAAGGGGTGTGAATGGGGTGCCCGATTTTCATAAATTCCCCAAAAATCAGGGGATGATGGGATTGCCTTGAAACTTGGCGTGCATGTGGACACGTGGATAAGCTATCATGGTGCTGAGTTTGAGGTTTCTAACGTGCAAATTGACGGAGCTATCTAAAGGGGTGTGAATTAGGGTTATGGGAGGTGCGTTAGAGGGTAGAGCCGCGCCAAAAATCAGGGGATGATGGGATTTGCTTGCAACTTGGCGTGCATGTGGACACATGGATAAGCTGCCCTGGTGCCGAGTTTGAGGTTTGTAACATGCAAATTGACGGAGCTATCCCAAGGGGTGTGAATGGGGTGCCCGATTTTCAAAAATTCGCCAAAAATCAGGGGATGATGGGATTGCCTTGAAACTTGGCGTGTGTGTGTATACGCCCATGAGGTGTCATGGTGCCAAACGTGAGGTTTCTAACTTCAACGGAAAAAAAGTTGTTTACTTTTTTAGCTTTCAATGCAAGCCTATGGGGGGGCAAAAACGGAGCTCCGGATCCGATCCGGAGCTCCGGGCGGAGCGGAGCGGAAGTGGGCGGAGCGGGGGCGGGGCGGAGCGACCCGCTCCGAAAAATGGCGGATCTGCAAGTGAAGCGGAGCGGGGGGTCCGTGCACACCCCTAGTTCCTACCAGTATTTGTAACACATTGTAACACCTTCCTCCTACTATATGTATTGATGTAAGTATTTGTTCTGGTATATTACATTTTAATGTTATTTTCACATACCCATTTTAGCTCACATTTTGTGTGTGTTTCTCCTAATATATGCATTTTTGTACACAATTTGCTTAGTAGTTCAATACAATTTTCACATACGTATGTTTGTACACTTAAAACCAACGGAGAACTCCATTGCAAAATTCAAAGAAGTGTCATTTTCTAAGGACAGCTGAGTTTCAGTTGGTGCATTGGTTAAAAAATTCAAAATTAGGTGACTAAACCAATTGCTCCCCCATTGTGACTCTCACCTCAATATTTCCACAATATTGTGGAAGAAGAAAGAAAGGGCATCTAATCTAGCCCTCCATCTATGTTAATGTCTTATAATTTTGTTGTGTATTTTTTAATTGTTTATGGTTTTGTTTCCCCCCCCCATGTATATTTTAAACTTTGTAAGGCTGCCTTGAGGCCCAGCATTGGGTAAAAGGCGGGATAATAATAATAATAATAATAATAATAATAATAATAATAATAATAATAATAATAATAATAATAATAAGTAGGGAGTATGTAAACTTATGGCTTCTGCACCTGCATTCTGAAGCTGAGTATTCCTTGGGGAATTTTACCACATGATCTACTGCTCATGTAGATAAAACATAATACCAATCAGTACATTTACCATGTTGTTTTTTTAAATGAACATTTTAATTGATGTGTAGGTTCTAGCCTATAATTTGGTTCTATTTCATTTATATGACAATCCCCGTTTTCCCCTCCTAGAAGCATACAATTGTAGGATTGAAAATGGCCTCAGTATAATGTGATTTGTAAAGTCCATGGCTGCTGTGCATACAAATAAGTATGAGTTGAATGGCAGGGCGATCAGGGGGTGGGGTGGGGGGTAGATCAAGAAAATCCAAGTTGCTTGACCTGCAAGTCAGGAGTGAGACCAGGCTCTCAAATATAACTCACGCTGTCCTTCCCCAGGGGCAGAGAAGGAATTAGCCTGTTCCCACTCAGAGCTGGAGTCTCTGCTGCCAAGAGAACCAAAAATAATTTTGGAACTCCAAATAGCTCTTCGGGAGGGAAGGCATTCCATCTGCTGAATATAAAGAAGGCTCAAGCAGAAAAGTGTATGAGCTAGATCTCCTTTCTAAACTTTACATTGACTGAAACAGAGTCATAGAAGGAGCCTGTTACATTGACTGAAACAGAGTCATAGAAGGAGCCTACAAGGCCATCAAGTCCAACCCCCTGCTCAGTGCAGGAATCCACCTTAAAGCATCCCTGACAGATGGTTGTCCAGCTGCCTCTGGAATACCTCTAGTGTGGGAGAGCCCACAACCTCCCTAGGTCATTGGTTCCATTGTTGTACTGCTCTAACAGTCAGGAAGTTTTTCATGATGTCCACCCAGAATCTAGCTTCCTGTATCTTGAGTCCATTAATCCATGTCCTGCACACTGGGATGATTGAATCTATGATTTCTACGAAGTCCTGCATATGAATTCCCAAGAACCAGGCTTTGTATTTCTATTGTTTCTCTCTTTCACTAATGCCCCTCCTTCCTTGGTGTTTATTGTGAATAATTGTATAGGATTGTTCAGTATCATGGCCAGCATCCTCTTCTAGCATCTTCAACACTTCAGTGTAGATCCATGAGCCCTTTTTTGGAGCCACAATTTACATTTCTGACAAGTTCCTGGAACACCTTTGACTGGGTCATTGTGGGGAATTAGAATGTGTTCTGCGACATTGTAGGACATTTATTTATTGCATTTATATCCTGACTTTCTTTTTCCTCATGCAAGGACCCCACGAAAGTTGACATGGTCCTCCTCCCCATTTTATCCTTGCAACAACCTAGTGACATAAGATAGGTGGAGAGTCATAATCCTCGCAACAATGTTATGACATAAAATAGGCTGAATGGTCCAAAGTTACCCAGTGAACTTCATGGATCAGTGGGGACTAGAACCTGGACCTCCTGAGTCCCAGTCCAATACTCTAACCTCTACACCACAACATGGCTCCAAGCCAACTAGCAGAGTTTCACCCCTACTGCCCTCCACCCAGGTAAGCCTGTGAGGACTCATGGGGAGCACCTGTTGTGGGATGGGGCCTATTACACTGAGGGTCCTTCAAACCTGGATCCAATAGTATTCAGTGTACTAAATGACACACACACACACACACAGAGAGAGAGAGAGAGAGAGAGAGAGAGAGAGAGAGAGAGAGAGGGAGAAATAGGTAGCTACTTATGCTTCACCAAAAGAGAGAGGGCAGTGATTTGCTTAAAAATCCTATAGGCCAGTTATATGTATAGGTCCAAATTTAGAAATAATTAGTATAATTTAAATCGAAATACAATCATGCCACCACAATGGAAAAAGTTGTGATCTCAGGGCCAGGTTAGTCTGCTATCTAGGATGTCTACTGCTGGGAAATCCAGCCATTTGTAGGGGATGGTTCACTGGATTTGGTTTGCATTTGTGAGCTGAACTCTGTGTTTCTACCTCCCCTCCCAAAAATATGTGTAGATAGTGATTTGCATAAATTGCAGTTTGCAAAATTTGCACCGTTTGGGGCCATACTTTGCACCAATTTCAGCTGCAATTTGTGCAAATTCTGCCAATTGTAGCTGCAATTTGCACAAATTACTATTTATTTATTTATTACATTTTTATACCGCCCAATAGCCAAAGCTCTCTGGGCGGTTCACAATTTACACAATTAAAAAGTAACAACCCTTTAAATCTGCAAACTAGCTCAACTCGATGCAGACTGCGTTGAGATAGCTTGTGTAGAAATGAGCTGAAGTCTGTAGTGTAGAAATGAGCTGAAGTGTAGAAATGAGCTGAAAGCTCAGCAAGTTCTATCCCCTGGATGGATTCCTTTGAAAACCCTATAGTCATCCAGCTGTAAAATGCTAATTGGCAACATCAAGGCCATGGAGATCTTTTTTTAAAAAAATCAGCCTTGCACCGGACAGCCCTCCAAACCAATGGAGGCTGATGGCTCTGATTTTGGTAGGACTGTGGATCCATTCTGGATTTCAGTGAGATCCAACCAGAACTCTAAAGGAGCTACTCAGAGTATTGAACCCTATCCCCAAAATGGATTCAGTGCCTTGGACCACTCCTTTAGAATTTTGACAGCTTGGATGGATGCACAGTCCCAGCAAAATAGCTGCCAGCAACCTCCTCCACTGCTTCTAATGGAAGACACCTTCAAAACTGGGACTTCCTTCTGCTATGTAGGACACAAGGCCACCGTCTGTAGAAACCTCACATATCAGAGAGAAAAGTTTGGCCTTTTCTGAGGTATACCAGTTTATTACATGGCAGGAAGATTCAGGGTTATTTATTTATTTGTTTGTTCTTTTGAGGGGGTGAAGAAATATTAAAAAATAATCCCCCCAGCCTTAAATGTGAAGAAAAGTCTAGAATCCTGACACCACTGTCTTCCATCTCTGTCACCATGATGTGCAGAATGGCTAGGACCAGAGTTCCAAATGGCTTAGACAAACTGTGATTGGGTGATAATTGTTTGTTTGGTTCTCTTACAACCCCGGCTTGGATAGCATTTCAGCCACTGACCATAGATGACAGGCAATGTCACTTATTACTCAATCCATTGAGCAACCCCTATGAGGGATGTTCTTATTTTAGCCAGCTTGACTGACAAGCTCTAAATAATTGCACAATGACTGGGAAGCAAGACCTTTCAGAAACCCAATTCCAGCTGCCGTGAAGCATGTCATTATGTTACTGAATTTCTAAACATCCGGATCCATTGGCACCACAAGCTCACGAGAGACCAAAGCTGCATTGTCATTTTTATTTCTAATACAGGACACACACACACAAAAGTTTTATTATAAGAAGTTACGAAAATCATTTTCCTGGGGAATAATCGCTTCTGGCCTTCCAAATCATTGCTTGTCTGACTCAGAAATCAGTTTGCGTATGGCACTTTGACCTTTTCTCCTGGTCTCCACCAGCCTTAGAAGGCATTAAGTGAAACAGACAGTTAAACAAGGTGGCTGAGAGATGCATCTATTTTTTGCCTCCCCCCTTTTTTGTTTTTTTGTTTAACTGACAGCGATTTCTCATTAGGAATGGGTTGGTGGGGGGGGGGAGAGGCCTTGATCTTATTTATAGAGAGCTGCGGTTCAGAACAACATTCTCGAAGCTTCTCTGAGTGACAATAGACCAAACTGTGTGCCAAACATTCTGACAGCACGTGCTTATACATGCATACTCCAAAAGTAAGTTCCATTGAGATTAATGGTGCTTATTCTCATGGCACTGGGCGTAGGATTGAAGCCCTCATGGTGGTGTTAACTTTAATTAAAGTTTTATGGGGAGGAAGCATGGATTTATCTAACCACTGGGAAACTGAAATGGCAATTGTCTGCTACTGCCCTTATACAAATCTATGGTGCAACCACTGTGTACAATTCTGGTCACCACATCTAAAAAAGGATATTATGGAGCTGGAAAAAGTGCAGAAAAGAACAAGTAAAATGATTAAGGGGCTGGAGCATCTCCACTACAAGGGAAGGTTACATCAACTGGGATTGTTTAGCTTGGAAAAAAGGAGTCTAAGGGGAGACATGATAGAGGTGTACAAAATTATGCATGGTATGGAGAATGTGGACAGGGAGACATTTTTCTCCCTCTCTCAAAATACTAGAACCTGGGGTCATCCCATGAAGCTGACTGGTGGGAGATCCAGGACAAATAAAAGGAAGGACTTCTTCACACAGCGCGTTGTTAAATTATGGAACTCACTACCACAAGATGTAGTGATGGCCACCAATCTGGATGGCTTTAAAAGGGGGTTGGGTGAATTCCTGGAGGCAAAGGCTATCAATGGCTACTAGCCCTGATGGTTGTGTGCTATCTCCAGTATTCGAGGCAGTAAGCCTGTGTGCACCAGTTGCCTGGGAACATGGGTGAGAGGGTGCTGTTGCACCATGTCCTGCTTGTTCATCCTTGGCTGATGGCTGGTTGGCCACTGTGTGAACAGAGTGCTGGACTAGATGGACCTTTGGTCTGATCCAGCAGGGCTCTTCTGATGTTCTTAAGTTCTTATTGCACAGACAGCACATTCTCCCATATCTGGGGTAACATCTCAGGTTGGTGGTATAGTGGAGTCAGGGATCACAGGAATGAAGTCCTTGCACTTTTTATTATCAGGATACTTATGACATCTGCCACCTCATCCCCCTCAGACAACCCCCTCAGACAGCTTTAGGGTGGATTCCTGCATTGAGTAGGGGTTGGACTCGATGGCCTTGTAGGCCCCTTCCAACTCTGCTATTCTATGATTCTGTGATTCTATGAACTATCATGTTCTATGGTTATGGTTGATAGTGCGACATTGTTTTTAGGGTAGGGTAGGGAGATTTTCCTAGCAATTATATATTGTTCCCTGTTGCAATACAAAGTCTTTCAAGGCGGCTTGGTCTTCAATGGGCAGTTAAGACTCATTCGCTTTACAAACAACCTGATCCTGCTAGAGATGAAACATGATAGAACTGGTTTGTTGATATGGAACAACACAGCTGTCTGTAATTATGGAATCTCCTGGGAGACAGGTCTACAGGGACTATCATGACGAACATCCAAACATCAAAGATGTATGACTACACCATCGTCTCTGAGTGCTTAAAGTGACATCATCTTGGTGTTGGCATTGACGGATGGATGGAATGGAGAACAGAACATGCATTTATTTAGTAGATGGAAGGAAGAAAACACAACATACAGATTTTCCTGTCCCCGTGGAAAAACCCTTCAGTTTCCAGTTTTCTCATTCCCTATCAAATAAATATAAATCAACTAGACACAACACTGAATTGTGTTAGATGCAAACTGTGTGCCAGCCTGCCAAGACAGTTGAAGCTGTTGCGATTGGCAGCACAAAAAAACACAAACATCTTTAGGGAGGAGGAGGAGGAGAAGAAACTTTTCTATAACCTCTACCAATGATGAATCCAATGATGAAACTGTTGAGAATTCCTCATCCCAATGAAGAAATTTGGTGAAATGGCCCTTCCAATTTCTCTGCCCACAAATAGTGTGAAGAAGTTGGAGAATCCATTTGTGCTTTACTCATACACCCTCCCTTGACCCGGGATAACCAGATCCACTTTTGGCCCAGTTTTTCCTCAGCCCCGGGCTGAGCCCAAGGCTGCGGAAAGTCTAGCAGGTTCCGTGGCTTTTCCCGGCTACTCAGCTTACTCGCGAGTAGCCAGGAGAAGCTGCGCACTGGGCACAGCGCTCCTAAGGAACGCTGTGCTCATCAGGCCGGAGGTGAGGGAATCGCGGGGGGGGGGAGAGATGGGGGCCGGAGGACGAGTGGACGGGTGAGCAGGGGGTGAGTGGATGGGCAAGCAAGCAGGCGAGCGGGGGGGGCGAGCAGATGGGCAAGCAAGCGGGCAAGCAGGGGTGAGCGGGGGGGTGCGCGGGGGGCAGCAGATGGGTGGGCGAGTGGGGGGTGAGTGGACAAGCGAGCAAGCGGGTGAGGGAGGGGTGAGCAGACGGGTGAGTGAGCGGGCAGGGGAGCAGGGGGAGCAGACAGGCGAGCAGGGGGGCATCAGACATTGGGGGGAAATCGGGGCAGAGGGAGTGGGGAACCCTTTATTTTATTTTTTTTAAAAAAGCTTACCTTCTCATTGGTGAACTCCTGCGCACATGGCCCTTTAATTTTTTTAAAAATGGCCGACACGACAGGTCTTTCCCTTACCCCGTCGCGTGTTACATCTAGCTAGGGGCGATGGCCCATGCTAGCTGCAGTGCGGCCTCGCCCCTACTCCCCACCGGATTACCTGGTAGGTCTAGCAAGGCCCTAGGTGACACACAGGGGATCCAGTTGTCAGGCAGGGGTGAACCCTGGATGATCTCAGGATAAACCTTAGGTCTAGCTGTGGCCTTAGTCTTCATTGGCTCCTAGTTTGTTTGCAGTTTGCTTTATAGATCACTATTTTGCAATTTAAATTGCATGTCTAGGGGCGGGGCTGATCCAGATCAGGAGTCCTGCACCTACTTTAGAATAAAAAGTGGAAGGCAGACCTACGGGAAGTAATGACTGCTTTTGCCCTTAGTTTCATTGCTTATAATACAACCCTCTGCTCCAAAGTTCACCCAACATTCTGTGTCCATTGAGCATATTTACCCTGATTGAACAGTTTGCGACTTTCTTTATTTTAGGATTTATTTATTTTTGTATTTAAGTCCATTGAAAATTGTCAAGCATTTGAATTGTCCTGAGCCTGTTGCTGCCTCCTACTCAGGGATGGTGACTTATTTATTTATTTATTTATTTATTTATTTATTTATTTAATGTATTTATTACATTTCTATCTTGCCTTTCCTCCAAGGAGCCCAAGGTGGTGTGTGTATGATATTCCTCCTCTCTACTTTATCCTCAAAACAACCCTATATGGTATGTTAGACTGAGGCCTTAGCTAGATGTGGCTTTATCCCTGGGCGATCCCCGGGATCATTTCACATGACGCACAGGGGATCCCGGGATCAGGGATAGATGATCCCTCCCTTGCCCCGGGATTTTGCCCTCCACTTAGGCCCAGTTTTTCCACGGTCTCGGGCCCGAGACCATGGAACGTTTGTGTGGGCATCACAGTTTGTCCCGGCTCCTCGTGAGGAGCCAGGACCTGTACATGGGGTGCAGAGCTCCTCAGGAGCTCTGTGCCCATCGGGGGTGGAGTGGGGTGAGCGGGGAATTTTTTTTTTAATAAAAGACTTACCTTTTGCGCACAAGCACTCGTGCACTCCTGTCTTTTTAATTTAAAAACAAACAAAATGGCGGGTGTAATGCCTCTCCCTCTGAGGTCATCACATGCTGCATGTGAACAGAGGGGGTGATCTCATGATAAAAATATCTCAGGATCTTCACCCCTCCACCCCACTAGACCGCTAGGTCTAGCTAAGGCTTGAGAGTCACTTGCCCAGAAACATCCAGTGTGCCTCATGGCTGATTGGGGACTAGAACCCAGATCTCCCATCCCAGTCCAACATTCTAACCACTACACCACACTGCCGAATGTCTTTGGTACATAGCGATCCTCACCTGGAGAATGAGCTGGCTGTTAGCATATAGAATGCATAACTGTGCATGCGCATGGGAGTGGTTGTTCCCAAGGAAAGGGCCTATTCTTGGAGCCAAATGGAAAGACACTGGGGGATGGACTGGGCTTCTAGGCCTTTAGTTGCCCATCCTTACACATCTGCTCTTCAGACAAATCATCAGACGAAACCATATCTGACTGTTTGATGCCTCCTCTCACCCCATCTCCACATACACACTTACGTTTGCCCTTAACAGCTTGTGTCCACAAATACTAAGGTTGCAAATATCTGGAGATGCTAAGACGATGTCACATCATTTAATTATTCAAAACTATTTACTGAATAGCTGCGTTGTGTAATGCTTTCATCCTTCACTTCTGTTGTAGCAGTTGAGACTTGCCGGTATCTTGAAATGTGAAATGCTCTGATTAGACATTGTTAATTGAGAAGCGCAGCCCACAGAAACAGGCTCCAGGTGCTGTTCCTATCATCGTTACAAATGCGGATGTTGCTTTCCGTGGATATCTGGCAGTAGCTATGTGAGACGTTCCTTCTAATTTTCCCGTGGAATGTTGCTGTCACTTGCGAGGGATGCCATGAAAAGAAACATGAGACATTTGAACTGCATTGAGCTGGAACTGCAAATTACCGTCACTGAAAATATGACGGTGCTTTCGCTTGAAAGACATTCCTATTTAAAGTATTTATGTAATAGGATAAGGAGGGAAGTAAATGATTCCCGTAACTGGCTTGTTGGTTTCAACGGTGTTGTAAAACCTTGCTAAGGCTGGTAGGCTTAACAGTTGTTTGAGGCAAACACAAAGTTGTTAATTTTCTGCTTGTCTACTCTGCACAGAGCATGGCCTTATATGCATTTCAGATTACAAACAAGGTATCAAATGTCTCCAGATTTCGCATGGTCAATGGTGGAACTGTTGTGGTGGTGCTCCTCTCACACTGTCTTGGGTGGTCGTACGCCTCTGAGTACTGCTGTTCCTCCCATTGAGGTGCGTAGGTCGATAAATAAGGAGACGGGACAACA